>NW_027273870.1:15525000-15867500 GCF_046630095.1 Trachinotus anak | reverse complement strand
TTAAACTGCTTATGACAATGGAGTCACAAACCTATGACAATGATAACACCGAAGTCTGAACAGCTGGTGACGACTGGTGATCGCACACAGTATCACTGTCTGTCACAGTGAGACAAACAAACTACAGCACATGCCTGGAGGGAGAATAAAATACTAGATTTGTAAAAAATGTGTGCTTGTATGTGTGTGAGCTTGTGCAGGCATATGTATGCAAGAAACACAGGCATACACAGAAACTGACACATGGGGACAATAACGCTAACAAGAAAACAAGTTTAGGAATATGTGTCTCTACAAATTAGGAAATGCACTTCAATTAACTCTGTGTGTGTATGTGTTTATGTCTGTGTGTGTATTTGTGCGATCCATGCAAGTCAGTTGTCTAATACAAAGTAAAATGAGCTACAGTTAACAGATTTAGATCATGTGAGCAGGCTCCTTACAAGATCGAGTTGACTGCATTACAGTGTATTGGCATCACTCTCTCAGAAACACACACACACACACACACACACACACACACACGCACACACACACACACACACACACACACACACACACACAGTGCATCAGTGGGATATATATGAAAATGTCACTTGCATTTTTGGTCACCTGACAAGAGCTCAAATATGATCATCTGACCCCTGACAGATACTATGAAGGCCAGGGCTCTCCTGTTGCAGGGGAGAGCTGTGTGTGTGTGTGTGTGTGTGTGTACAATCACAGCAATGGATCATCAGGCTCCCTCTTGGTGCACAAAACAAAACCCAAGGTCTCCATGACAACAAAGTACAACTAATATAGCTGTGGGTGTACTAGCTGTCTGCCAGCCAATTACGGCCAAGTGTATAAAAAGTCACTTTTAAACTGCTGGAAAATTAAAGATGGCCAACAGCAATTACACAGTAGAGAAGCTGATGATAAGCTTGCCCGCACACAAGACACACACTCACGTAGCCAAGTTCCCCACCTTCATTTAAGCTACCTTGTGACTGCTGTAAATCACATTGACATAGATGGGCCAAGGGAGTGTGTGCAGAGCTGTAGGGGGATTTTTTTGGCAAACTCCTCCTCAGTGGAATGTGGGTGAGGGTGGGTATGGGGGGGTGAGAACAGCTGTTTGAGGGACCCACCAAGTGAAGCTGAGATTGGAGGGAAGGATGGTTATGGTAGAGGGAGGGAAGGTGTTCTGATGTGAGGGGGTACTGGCAGGTTAAAGTATGTGCTGGTGCTGACCCAGTTTAGTTGTGTGATGCTACAATGACACAGCATAGTGATGGTTAGTTACCAGTTTACAGCTTTGACCTCCTGTGCTGCTAGTGATAGTAGCATGTATTTTATGTGTTGTTAATGGCCTTTATGTGCCTATAAGAATCATTTAATAGTAAATTTAACAAAGCAAAACACTGCTGATGCGCCAACTGTGGGGAATACATGGTCAATGTATAGATCAAAGTCAAAACTGTTAGCTTAAAAATAAAGTTGCTGTTGCTGATTGGGCATGAGAAATACGTTTACTTCAAATAAGACTAAAACTAGTTGTAGTCGACAGGAAATAACTGGTTTCTCTTGACTAAAACACCATCAAGATCTAGACTTCAACTGATGACAACATAATGAATAGAAAATAAGTACAACTAATACTGTATGTCCTTAAGTCTCAAGACTTAAGACTTAAGCCTAAATCCCTCCATGACTTTCTGACCCTACATTGTCCTCTAATGCATTTTATTGCTGAACCTGTGCATAGTTGCATGTCGCAAGTGACTGACAATTGAATACAACAATGTTCAGACTACTGTAAATGAGTAAACATTTCTCAGTTAAAACTGGATACAATTAGTCTACTTTGATACCTCTCATGCAGTATACTACCACACAACTGCACAGAATGCTACAGCTGTTTTCATAAATGTTTACTTACTACAACTGATCTGCATAGCAACACAACCTGACTGTCATGTGAACAACAAAACATTAGCATGTGCTTGCCTGTCACAAACAGTGACACAATACTGATTATTCATATATAATGTGTGACTTTTCTATCTCTCTCCTGTGCTGAAAAAATGAAAATGTGGAGAGTCAGTGAGACTGGAAATTGAAGACAATTGAAACTATACAGAACTCAACTTCATGTCAATTCTGAATAATGCTCAGTATGTTGACATGGCCCACCCATCTTAACACACTAAGTGCTGCAAATAACTTTGACCAAACACATTATGTTAAGAACTAAATAATCACTGTTTCTAGCACTCAAATAATGAATGCAAAGTGCTCCATGACATCTAGAGGTTGCTATGGTTGTGTAACACAAGTTCCCTGTATGCAAGAGGGAAAAGGTAAAATATTTGAACGGTACATTTCCAAAGAAAAAAACAGAAAAAAGCAAAGCACATCATACACAACAGCAGAAATGGAGAAGCACCAGATGCTAGATGTAGCTTCTGCTGTAGCTGGTACAATGTTTCCTTACCTGGTTACAAGTGCTGATGTCTACTCCATTTTTCAGGAATTCAAGGACTTTGTCAATGTTTCCCGCCCTGGCAGCTCGAAGGAAACTGGTGTTACTGTCGGACTGGAGGAACGGAGACAAAATGAAGACTAATATTAGGAACAGGAATGCAAACACGGATTTAGTTTTTAATTTTCAGTTTCACTAGGTTTCAGATCTACTTTTGGTATTTTTTTGTAGAGGTGGAAGATGTACAGTATAAAGATAACATTAAAGTTAATTCAGAACATATATTGGTATTAATATATATATATTTTTTAACCAGCACATACACAAAGACAAAAAATAAGTGTTCCGACTAAGACACCATGGAGAGTTTTACCATTTTTAGAGTCAAATCTTTAATTTAATTATTTTAAAGTGATTTTATTCCCTTTGGTTTGTCTTAACTTTATGTACATAGATATGATCCATTAAAAAATTCAAGTTATTTTAGAGAGATGGATGTGGTTTGTTATTGCTGTACATAGTGGGTGTGACATGAGGCTTCAGAAAGTGTTTGATGGTTTTATGGAAGTCAGACCTCCTTGTATCAATAATTTGTCTGAGTAGGCTATTCTAAATTTAACCACTAGACATCAAGGCTGCACAAAGCAGCTGCAAAACACACACACACACACACACACACACACACCAACACGCACAAACACACAAAAACTCAGCCTCACAAACACTGACATGTTCAGTAGCTCAATTTTTGCTGCACCTATGTGTATGTAGCCACTGAATTTAAAGTTTCACACTGACCTCTCTAAAAATGTTGACCTAGTTCCCTTTAAAGCATGTAAAAGGATGTAACACCTGATCCACAGGGCCTCTTCCTTTGACCTGGATTCAGTATCAGCACTGAATTGAACACTCCTCAAGACAAACTGAGCCCTCCTCAAAACTTCACTCACAACAATCAGCAGAAATATCTCTCCGGCAAGAATGACAGTTAAGAGCTCAATTGATATGGGATTATTAAGGCCAATACCAAAATCAGTTTGTGAGTTTTCAAAATAAAAAATTATTTAAAGTTATTAAAGCTGACAGCAACACTAAGATCACAGCAAATTTTGAACTTCAATGGAAATGAAATCATTCTAAATATATACAGTTTCTTAAGAGTAAAAATAATAAATACATAAATAAGGGTTACAAATACTACTAATAAATAAAAAAATAAAATATTTGTGTATTACATTTTTTGTCTGCATACTGCCAACATAAACACTGTCATCATACATGTCAACGCATCTGTTATCATTAAACATTTCAGTTAATGTCACTAAAATGCTTATTTGTCTGAACATCACTTAAAAACCCAAGGATAATCATTTTACTATCACATCAAACAAAGAAAAACGGCAAATCCTCACAAGTGGCAAAATGAAAGGAGAGATTTTTTGGTATCTGTGCTTGAATAATAACTTAAATTAATAATTAATAACAAAAAGTTGTTGATACATTTTTTTTTGATGATCAATGATGAGCTTTTTTGTGATGTTTCCATAGAAACATGTAATATTTGCATAGGGGTTTAGTTATAATGAAAATATGTGAAAACATTACTCCATTGTGCTACAGTAAGTGAATGTCTCACTTCGTTTGCAGAGTCCCACTCAGTGTATTGATTTGAGAGTGTTGACAAGATTTTTACTGGGGTTAAGACAGAAACATGTCATCCGGTCACCACTCGGTGTTAGCCTGTAGGGTCAGCAAAATCAAACATACTCCCTATTGCTTGTCTGGGTTGAGGCCACACCCCTGTGTAGGCTCAAGGGTCAAAACCCTCACATGAGATGTCACCACACACACACACAACACATCAGCTGCAAAGAGATTAACACGTTTTCTTGAAGAGGATACTTTGTTGGTGCAGCAGAGGAAACAAAACTACAAAAGTCATTATACCAGCAGAATCATGTCTCTCCACCTCTTACCAGTGAATCATCAACTTCAGGTCCAGGATCAGCAGCTCCATAGTAGTCAGTGTGTTGGTTTAAATCCTTCTCACTCCCAGAAGTATTTACAGCTTTATCTGATCCACAGGCCTGACATGTTGCTGCATTGCCCATTGTCACCACTCAAATACATTAACAATTTCCCAGCTATATCTTAAAACTGCGGCTGTTCCTCTCTCACTTTATGACTGTATAGTATTGCGTGGTCCACCAAAATCCACTGATTGTTGTTTCTCACTTTGCATCCTTCGATAAAAGCCTCTCCAGCTCACTTCCTGGCTGCATCAATCAATCTTACAATCCATTAAATCTCTTCATGTCTTCTGTCCAAACATCATTAATGTCACACCAAATCTCACTTACTTCGCAATTATCATCACTCTATCCCTTCTCTGTGCCCTTTTACCCCTTACCCAGCCAAAAACTTCAGCTTTGCATACCTCTGGCTCTGTCTTTGTATGTGAGCTGAGTCTAGCCCAGGCCCAGTCTTGCCTACTCTTCCTCTACCTCTCCCCTCTCTCTGTAGGATAACAACTGCAGCCATAAACATTTAACCCTTACTATCTCCCCGCCTTGGCTATTTTTAACTTCCCAGACCTACTATCCTACCAAGTCCCCAACCCAATGCTGAGTGTGTCCAGGGTGGGGTTCATGACAGCTGGGTTTGAGTTGTGTCGGAGACAGTGTGGCCTGTGGTGCTCTCCAGGAATGCCAAAGCTCAAGATGAGCCTCAACACAATACTTAGATCAAATTTCACTGACTTACATCCTTACACAGAATCTGTTCACCATTGGAGGAATGTAATTATATTATGCCATGGAGACATAGTTCAGAAAACAGGTAACATTTTACCTGTGTGCATAGGGGTTCATCTGAGAAATGTTACAGCACAACTGCTGAATATTCCAGATACTATTTAATACTTCAAAGAGTATTAAAACAAATATCCAAACACAACTCAGTGCGCTACAGTTAAGTGACAATGACCAATCTGTGTGCAGGACGCACACTGATTTTACATATGAGTCTCTGTATTATGTGGGTGTGTGTTTGTGTATATGTTGCAGTGTGGTTTTTAGTCATTTCTACTTTCGCTGTCTCATTCATCTCTCTCCCAAGCACACTGCACCAACAGTGATTGAATTGATTGAAAACCAGCTGTAATCTGAGTTTCTGTGCAGGATTTGTGTAGATTGACCTGCAGAGGGTCATTTAATGAAGGATACTGGATTATACACTGTACTCTGTCCATGTCTGTGCTTACCCTGGAGGAATTCTCTTCAGTATCATAGACATCCCATCAGCGGCTACATTTATATGCACACAAGACCACTGGTCTTTTTTTTTTTTTTACCATTCTCATGGTATATATTACCAGACCAAACATACTCACACACTATCAATATGTTGAAGCCGTCAAACACAGGTTTGATTTAAGTAGAGTGACCAGATCATGTGGCAGTATCTTTTATTGCAAATTGGGCCACTTGATGTATTTATAGATCATTTTGTTTCTAAGGTGAACTACTCTACTCACAAACATTTTGAGGAGATCATTTCCTAATTAGCTGTTTACATACATAAACATAGACATTTCTTGGTACCAATTTCTCCTCCTATGGATTGTTTCAATACTCACCTTTTGGAAAAGAGCTACAGCACATCTTGACCAAAATCCATTTATAAAAGCTTATCAACATTCACAGCTGCAGACTTGATGGATTATTGGAGAATCCTTTATTAATAATTTACTAACATTTATAGCTTACTGACTAAACTGATGGCTTAGTGCAAATTGGGACATCCATTACCATTTATTAGTGTTATACTATAATTTGTAACTGCATACACTTGCATAGACTTATTAGAAAGCGAGAATCATGGGGCCCTTTGTCAATGACATTTAAAAACTGTAGGCTTGATGGCTTGGTGGGTCTCCCTCATGAATTTAAGTGCTAGGGTTGTGGTTGAGAAGGATTTTACGCAACCCGGCAACCCAAAAGTTGTGGTTATTAATGGCTTATAACCGATCTGTACAGCATTGGTAAGCAATTTATTAACCACTGATGAAGCCAATAATTACAGCTTACAAGGCTTTATAAATAGTGCCTTATCAGACAGGGGGACCAATTTCTGATTTGTTAGCAGATGTCACTAAATCAGTGCTAAGGATAAACTCCAAGTATCCATAGCAACAAAAAAGAATAACTTAAAAATAATACTATAATAATAATAATAATAATAATAATAAGTCTACATCAGCAGTTAAACCGATTGTTAAACTAACTTAATCACAGGTTCGCAGGCAAGTCAGCTTTAAAAATCTATGACTATTTTGAAGACTGTTGTTTTCCATTTGGTAAATGTTCATGGTATAAGAGCAACAGTACACTGTTCTGATATTAGAGAATAACGAACTCTTCTTTCTTTTTTTAATTCTCCATGAACTTTAATACAAATTGCACGGGAGGTGCCATACCACCAGCTTGTGACCTCCCTCTGAGCTTGAGCCTTTCCAACATCTGTCATCTATTCCACCATCATCCAGCTCCCTAACGCTACATGATAAATCATCGGAGAGGACAGCAGCTACAGCACCATGCACGGTCAACCACATCCACATCATCTGTGCAAACCCCCACAACTGACTCTCATACACAATGTCCTAACACCAATGCAATGCTCTTAAGCCCACATGAGCAAATGTGGTGTTGAAATCAAAATTGTAGGTACATGACAAAAACTATGAATGAATATAATCTTGTTTTACCTGCCGCCTTCGCTCAGCTCTTTCACGATGCCGTCTCCTCCTCTCCCTGGCTTTCTGTAGAGCTCTGTATTCTGGATGTTGCTCAAGCTCACGAGCTTTCTTCAGGTGGGCTGCGGCATGGGCCATGACCTCACTTTTCTACCTCTGTCCGTCTCAAAAAGTCATTTTACAAGGTGCTGGAGTTTCACTTTGTTAACTTTCACACATCCCTGTCTATCATGAACGAAGTACATCTAATCTTGCAAAATAAATTCTATTTTATTTTATGAACTCTAGAAAGTAATTGAATCTCATGCTGCAACAACACTTCAGTGTCACATGAAAAAAATCCTGGGAAAGAAAAAATAATGTTCATCCAAACTCCTCAGCTAAAAACAGAATGAAAAAAATTCACAAAGTAAAGAAAAACTTCCTAAAAGGGTAGTATGCCTCCAAAAATGATCCTTGCTTCAACCCAAATAGAAATAAACTGCTGACTATTTCTCTCTATCACCTCTTCACCTCTTTTCAGTTTTCTTCTCTTCCATCTTAGATCATGGGTTGCTCCACATCAAGCCCAGAAACAGCTACTAGATCTTCATATTCTCACAAAAACACACAGACACATTCATGTGTGCAAATATGAGAGAGCGCAGGAGATGATGACTGAAAAAAGGTTGGCAAATGATGAGAATGAGACCCATTCACTTACACACTCCAACACACACACACACACAAACACAGGGAAATGACCCAGTCCAGATGTACATCAAAACCCTGCTCCAAGTGAACAGATGTGGCCACAAAATGTGTTTGTGTGTGTGCACCATGTGCACGTGTATGCATGTGAGTGTTAATGTTGTGTATGTGAGCCACGGTCACAGGAAAGTGTTTATTGTGTAAGGGGTTTAAGGAGGTTGCATGCCAACAGCCAGCTGACTGCTACAGCAACAGCTACTTTCCCTGCTGCTGTGCACTATCCTGGGGGAAAGACACATGAGGAGAAGGAAAGGTTAATGGGTGAGGAGGGGAGCTGGGGGTGGATTAAAAGTTGATAGCAGGAGAAAACAGGGGAAATGAGGCAATTATTAAAGCCATGTTCTGTGGAGTTTTCCAGAGTGGGTGCCCCCTCAGTGGTAGTACCAGAAAAGCACAACCTTATACCTTCATAATAATTTGGAAGAAGCTATTTGCATGTAAAAATCCAACACATGGTTGGTTTTAGATGGACAGAAAGGCAGAAATATCTGCAGTAGTTTAAGTAAATGGTGAAGAAAGCAATAAAGGGGACAGTGAGGTATAATAAAGATGAGGTGACATAAATATAAATATAAGCAAGTTAATGGAACAAATTGTTACAATAAATGAGTAAGAGGAGGAGGAGAGGGGAGGAAGAGAAACATGGTGAAACTGGGTACAGTCTGTCCTTCTGTGAGACAGCAGAGAAGATGGGACACTCCACTTGGGCTAGAGGGGGACCGGTGAGCTCAGAATAGTGGGTCCAGATCACCTGCAACTCAGAGGCTTCCCCCTGCATGGGAACAAAGTGGGTTGGCCTGAATCTCAACCGCACTGCACCCTTAGCACGGGTGGCTGATGGAATATGATTTGACAGCTCATGCGTGCGTGTGTGTTTGAGTGTGAGCGCGTGCGTGTGTGTCCACCACCAGCTGACAGATGTCAAGGTTCTCTCTCCGTCAGTGCCGCAAATGTTAGGAGTTTGAAATTTCAGCGCCAGGGATAGGGACACTATCTTACACCTCTATTTCTGTTCACATATTTTGCCTGATATGTTTCCACGGGCTCGGTCGACAACAATGTTGTTGTTGACTGAGTAACATCTCTTTCTGCTGCTGATCATGAATGGGACAGATCTGCTGAATCACCCCACCCTGTAATGCAGTCTAAAATGTTCTAGCGTGGTGCATTCAGCCCGAGTGCCTCATTCAGTTCCATGATGATCGTGCTATTGGAGGGAAAACACCTTTCTGTGTGTGCTCTGCTCCTCTAGCACGCTCTGCTGGTGAGGCAGAGAATAAATTATTCTTCTCTTAAGCACACAGCGATCTTTGATTTAGGACAATGATTAGAGGAAATAACATTGATACAATGATGAGGAATATAAAAAATTTAAAAGAAGGGATTAATTTCTACTTCTGATTATCTACCTCATTATGTTATGATTATTACATTCAATATTAAATTCAATTTCCAGGATTGTTAACCAGTGTTTAAGTGTTATCACTGTTTCGTCAAGATCCAAAAAGTGTTTCGCCTTTTATCGTGTATGTATATATATATTTTTACATAGTATTAATAAAAACTTTCCAACAGCACTTCCAACATAAGCTAAAGTGTGACTGTGCTTAAAAAAATAACTAAAACAGAATCTTAAAATGACTTTTTTTCAGCTTTGCAATGACATGTACCAGTTTTAGCTATTTCAGAGAACCCACATCATGTCTTTGTGTCCCATTTCTAGTGCTTGACACTACTTGACATTTTTGAGGAGGTTTTTGGTGTTTTGTATCTGGTTTCCAAGGAAATGGTTTAACTGTGCGTATTACATAACTTGTCCATATTTTAAAGTCATGAAAACAAAAACTAAATCATGAAGAAAACCTTCACCGTAACAAGCAAATCTAAACTTCCAGTGCCAACAGCTACTGCATTGCCTGACTTCTTAAGTTTCAGATTTACCAGACAAAATCCATGAGCATATTGATCGGCGTGTTAGTTGATCCTAAAACACTGTTCTTACAGTAATATTGTTACAGGTTTGTGTGTGTGTGTGTGTGTGTGTGTGTCTGTATACAGTATGTCTTTATTAATAATATCAACTTTTTGGTGTGTATGCAACACCAAAAGTTGATCAATGACCTCTATTGATCCCTTCCATCACTCATGCAACATAATGAGGATTAGAAGAATACATGATAAACTAAGGAGGTCTGTGTGTGCGTGTGTGCGTTTGTGTGAGTGTCCATTTGGGAGTCAGATTACATTTAGGGGGGCACGCCATAGAGAAGTGATGTGAGCTCTGGTTTCACTTGGTTTAGTGGATCTCCTAGATGGGGAGGGGTTAATGGTCTGCTTTCCATTTTATAGATCCAGAGGCTTTTATATGGCCCATTAGGACTCTATGATAGACAGATATGAGAGACGCAAAGATCAGCACACTTATCCCCGCACGTGCCTGTTCATGTGCTTCAAACTATGAGTGGATATGTATGCAGGTTTGGTGTGTACAAGTGCTTTGTCACATGCACATGTAAACACACACATTTATATGTTTGGATATGAAAATTGTTTCACAATATTCATGCTTATTTTTTTGTCTTTTGGGTTTGATATTCCAACAATCTACTGGACACTGAGAATGCAAAAGTGCAAATTCCCAAAAACATTTTCAGGTACCAACAAGGAAGAGTTTTAAAACAGTGGTTTTTCTCAGCTGCATTACCAAACAACTGAATTGTAACAACAGATGAATAAATTAATGTTCACTGTGAAGGATATGCCCATAAACTACTCAGTTGTCTCTGCAGGTTTATCTTCATATGACACTGACAGGAACTAAAATTAACCAGAGGCTGCCTGCAAGTATAAATTATGCATAACTGGTAGTAAATGAACTAAAACATAAAAAACCACTGGTGTTTCTTTTACTTATATCATCTCTGTTCATGACAGCCAATATCTTATTTGTTTTTGCAATTACTGGTGTGGTTGTTTTGGCTGTTGCTGTTGTTACTGTTTATGATTTGTCTGCCTGCTAATGGAGCTACACTGCTGACGAGTGGACTTATGCCAGCAATGAGTGTCTGGCAGCATATAATGCATCTGAGGTTTAATGGAAGAAGGATCTTTCTGTTTCAGATGACTCATTTAGACTTCCAGAAGCTCATACATCTTTCATGACAACAATTTTTGACCCCATCCTAACTGCTGCTCATCGAGAAATGCTAGTTTTCATTGGTGCTTACATCTGTTTGGTTGAAGTGATGCATTATGCTTATGTTAAAGGGATCATTTGGGTTAGTTCACATGGGGTTGTGTGAGGAAGTTATACATAGTTAGTGTATTATCTGCAGTAGATTCAAATTTGGTGTGCTGCAAGTTTTGAGAGGTAAACACAAGTACTGGCACAAAAGCTGGGCAATGTACCATTGACCTACCAAATTACTATGCACAAGCACACCTACAGAGTACACTGTCAGAAACAGCAAAGTGTAAGTGAACTTGTGCATAGGAAAACAGTAGTTCAACGTTTGAGAAGATGTAATTCCAAAGGAAAAAGCTATTGGGAACAAGAAAAAAAGTGAAAATATTCCAAATACACCATACACTGCAAATTATATTGGCTTTCTTTCTAGGCTAAAATGTGTTTTTTCCTGCTAACCCCATCCACAGCAGTACATCACATTGCCGCCGTGCTGGTACTCGTGTTTACTTCTCCAAACTGGCAGTCCACCAATCCTAATCTACTGCAGGTAACACACTGACAATGTATAACTACCTCACACAATCCCATGTCAAATAACCCAAATGACTGACTGATAGTCTAACTGTGCAGTAACACACCAGAAGGCCTTATTCCTCTACTTCTTCAACAACCACTGGTCTACACAAAGTCAAAGAATAGGTAACTTGGAAGGCTAAAACCAAAGAGAATCAACCGCTTTCTACACTTTAATAATACATTTTCCATTACTGTCAACACAAGCGCATCAGTGAGTTGGTTCTTCTAAGGGCCAGTAGCTACTGACCATAAAAACCCCTGTACAGAAGACAAAGAAACAATACCAACTTCTCTGCTCAAATGCAAGATTAATTTTCCTCCTTTCCTCCAACTAAGTTTAGTATCTACTGCCCATAAAACCACAACTCATTATTTGCTTTGTGAGCATGAGAGATGCTGGTAGATGTAATTTGGAGCTTTTGGAGAAAGCTTGGGTAATTGTCTGTTTCCCATCTTTATGTTTAGCTAATAAGCTCCATGCTTAATGAACACACATGAGAGTAATGTAATTCCTTTAAGGAAAAGAACATGTTTTGGTATGTTTTTAGCCTATCACAGTCAATTGTAGCAAATGCCACTTTAATACAGTAATGCAGACAAAAGCTTGCATGGCAACTGAAGGAATATTTTTGTACAATTTATACTCAAGAAACAGCAGGAGGTCTGCAGGACCCACACTAAAGCCCTCTCTCTCTCTCTCTCTCTCGCTCACACACACACACACACACACACACACACACACGCGCGCGCGCGCACACACACACACACACACACACACCTCACCCTTTGCCTTTAGGATATTGATTCCAAACTGCAGCTGAACCCTGCATCACATGACTGTAACATGAAAAATCTACACTGTAGTTTTGCTACCTGCCTTGTTTCACAAGATGTTTCTTAGTGTATTGTTTTCACTGCAAATTCCAACAGGTAAACATGGAGGCTGCCATACACATTGTGTGCTCCCAGTTGAAGAGGTTTGTGAGTACCAGTAGCTTTACAAGGTTTTCACAAGCTTCACTACAGGTCTGTAGTGAGGCGGGCTTCCATTTGTTTCTCAAAAACAACTTATGTTGCACTTAAATAGATGACATGCCATACCGTACATAAGCCAGTGTAAATACTGGTAATACCTAAACGGCTAGTCTATAAATGATGTCTGCCTTGCTCAGAGACAAAATGGTCAAAATCCAGAGAGGGGCAGTAATGGATTGGCTAACTGATATGATTTAAATGTCAAGTCACTATGCAGCCTCTTTTACTGCTTAAAAAAGGTCAGAGCCATAAAGTCCACACCACACATGCCCTCTCTCTCTCTCTCTCTCTCTCTCTCTCTGTCTCCCTCTCTGTCTGTTATTCACAAAACCAAATCAGACAGAGTCAAATTTAATAGGAAGCAGC
Source organism: Trachinotus anak (assembly GCF_046630095.1). NCBI lineage: Eukaryota > Metazoa > Chordata > Actinopteri > Carangiformes > Carangidae > Trachinotus > Trachinotus anak. The sequence goes on along the minus strand of NW_027273870.1, from coordinate 15,854,363 downwards.
CAAAGCAGACAGTTAAGAATCCAGATCAGATCAGACCACACCCAAATGAAGAGAGTGAAGACACTGAGACACGGTGGGGCCTGAGATGAGCAGAGAGGGAATAGAGAGATGGAGTGTGGATGGAACATATAACCTTGATGCAGTCACATAATACGCCCCGAGAGAAAGACGAGTGGAGCGACAGAAAGTTGAGAGGACCACGCCCAGTTAGATCTGAAGCACTTATGTCCACACAGCAACAGACATACAAACAGAATCACCTGATTTGTGACTTAGCTGATTTACCAGTAAGATGACTTGCTCCATCTGTCCTTCAGTGTTGCTATCATATCAACAACACTCCCCATTTCCATTTAGTGCCACATTAACTGATTGCTCGCATTTGCTTTTTGCTACATTAGACCACAGCTTTCAACATCTTTTTTTTTCAGAGCAAACTAGGAGCACTCTAAAAGAATCTAGATGGCAAGAAATGCAGAGTAGGCAACCGATAATATCAGTAAATTCATTATTCACTTCCTGCAAGTGACAGCAGGTTTATATCTAAAAGCTATTGGTAAAATGCAATGCCCGCAGCCAACACCAATATCCCCAGCCTTTCTGTGATGCGGCACTGCTGGTATGATATCCTCTGTCTTGGAAATGGCCGTCATACTAATTTACGGCTTTCCCTCTTTTCCTCCTTGGAGTGCTGCCCAAGTCCCTCAGGAACACATGACGTCAGTTTGCTGTTCCTGTTAATGAGATCAGAGAGAGGTGCTGAGCTCACTGGAAAATAAACTACCATATTCCAGTGAAACTGCAATCCCACTGCAGATGCTACCATTGATGAGGAATGAGAATATCCTTGAAATCAGGGTGAGGACAGTCTAAGGGAGCCTGTAATACACTGGAACACTGAGGTAAATATTTAAGCTATGCAGAAGTCTGGACTTGAGACAAAACTGAATTCACTAAAAAAAAAATCAGATACTGCGAACATGGAAGCAAATGGTCATCTGTGTGTGACTTATCTTCTGTCTCATTATTCTCCACAGAGCAACAGCCCTCCTTGTTGTGTACCATTAGAGTACACATACACAGTTTTTGTTTTGCCAATTTGACCCACTGTTCACGAGCTAGAATTGTTAAAATGTTGGGAAAATGCTCTTCCCTTCGAGGGCTGATGTCATGCAGCGTCAGATGACAAAGGGTACTGAGGCAGAAAGTGATTTAACCTCCAAGCTGAATGTATGATGAATAATGAAGCGTGTGACCTAAAATTCGCTGCAGCCCACAGTCATACCAGGAATGCTGAGTGATGCCATCACAGAGAGAGAGAGAAATAATCAGGCAGACAAATAGTCAGACAGACACACATAACACTGAGAGGGCATTAGGAATTATCCCGATACTAAACAAAACAGATGTGAGTAGTATAAACATTTAATAGTGGCCATACTTTTCACTTCTGTTCTGGGCTATGACCAAATGAGATGAGTTTTAGTTTGAGTTTGTGAACAAAAGCATTTTCTAAGTGTTACATAATAAAAGTAACACAAATCCCAAAATTAGATATAATAGGCCTGGGCAAAAAAAAAGGCATTGAGGTGGTTTTACAAGGTAACCAGCACTCTAATTCTCCAACAGCAGGAGTTCATAGTTGCATCACAGCATCTTTCTGTGCGTGTGTGTGTGTGTGTGTCTGTCTATGTACAGTGCTATGAGCCATGCTAGTCTCAACAACACAGTGAAAAGCTTTGATGTGTTTCCCTGTGAGAAATCCTTCACTTACTCAACTCAAACATGATGAGAGAGGCAGCAGAGAAGGAGAGGGGGAGAGGAGGAAGGTAAAGAGGGAGGCGACGAAATAGACAGAGAGAGAGAGAGAGAGAGAGAGGAGAGAGAGCACATTTACAAAAAGGTGTTTGAGCTGAGCTTCTGAGAAGTCCATTGATTATCAACCACACCCTCCTCTCTCTCTCTCTCTTTCTGTTTTCCTCGAACGGGAAACAGTTACAAGGCCATGATGAATAATTAACATCTAAATGCTTCCCACTGCCCCCGGTCCAAAAACACCTGCCCTCTATGAAGCATGACTAGCAAAGGAAGCATCTTAATTAATAATTCTATATCCTTCCCTGCTTGAGGGTGTGTTTCATTCATTGTGCTTATATTCCTTGTTAGGGGTGTAACAATTTCCCAAATGCATTGTTCAGTTCAGACCCCTTTTGAGCCGCAATTTGGTTCATACCTCTGTTTTTTAGGGGTTTTTGTGTTTTTGTTTTGTTTTTGTTGCAGTCCCACATTCCTACACTGCTGACTTGAATGTTCCTCCACAAACTCTGGGTTATTATTCATCTTAAGCTAATTAAACTAGCGAAAGATTTATCGCAGGCATGACCACTCAATCATGACTGGACCAAAATAGTCATGTGACACATGCAGTTGAAAGACAATACAACAGGGGTCATGTAATAGTTACAAAATAGACAAAACTTGCCTGAACTTTAAATAGAATAATAACTTGGTGATTTACATGTGTCACAGTGTTAATTGTGGAATGATAAATGAATTTTGTTACATTAGTAAAGCAATGAGAGCTCAACAGACAGCACCTGCAGTGGTGGCAGCTGGTAGGGGTTGGGGTATTGCGGTACCGTTGTCCTGTACTGCAATACCAGATTGTGTTTCGGTCTTGCTTTCAGAATCGTTACACCTCTATTCCTTATTTCCTGCAGCTGTGGCCAGTTAATGCAGTCAGCTTGTCAACATTAGTCATTTCAACTCTGTGCAATATCTACTCTCACTTTCTGTCCTCATAACAACGTTTCTATTGCCAATTCTTGACTTTGTCTGTGCTCTTTTGATGAAAAGCTTTTCATCAAAACTAGAAAAGGAAGGTGATGACGATGATGATGAGCTATGACTCATCAAGTGATGCTATCTCTGCCCTGCAAACATCCATCAGGGGACAGCAGGCCAGTGTAAGGTGGTATCAGATATAACTAGGACACATCAACTAGTTATGACTACGAGGAAGCCCAACACAGGTCGTTGTTTGTGCCCAAATATAGACATGCTGATGCTCCTTTTGGATCTGGGACAGGACTACCATTGCTTTTCTCACCACGCTATCAATCCTACACAGTATAGAAATTCATATGAACCCCACCCCAACCCAAAGATATGACCATATGACTGTTGCTTGCATGTTGCATCAGAGCTGGTTGACAGGCTGGTTTGGTATTTGGAGGGCTGAGTGTCATACCTAACATGGCCACTTGTCAAGGTGAATTTAGTGAATATTGAATATATATTGAATGATATGATTAAATATATGAATACCTGTGATCGACTTTGCATACTATAACAGATATGGTTCAGAACAACGGAGGAGGTAACCCTAGTGCTGAAATAATGAGTCTATCATTTGACTGGTCGCTTTGCAAAAGCGTTACTAAATAATACGAAACTTTCTGTGGCTTCATCTTCTCAAATGTAAGCTTTTGCATGAAAGTAACGTATTTCATTAGCTTGTTTTGTCTTACAAGGAGCCCCAACTACCAAAATTATGAGGAAAAGGAGCAAGTTCTCACATTTGGAAAGTTGGAACCAGTAAATGTATATACCAATAATGATTTGTTTTCTTTGATCAACTTATCGATGAAATGACTTATCCTGTCAGATCTACAAACTACAACATCGACTGACTCTGGGAACTTGTAAAAGGCATTTTAACAATTGCATGACCTTTCACAGATTAATAGAATTGATTAATCAAAAAAAAGAGAGATGAGCTGATAATGACAATAATCATGTTGCCTAAATTTAGGCTACGTTAGTTTACATAGTTTGGCTGCAATAAACATTCCAATAAACAAAAACTGTAAATTTTGTTTTTAAAAACAACTTTTCAGGACTTTATGGCATAACATTAACAGACAATCAACTGTGTATGATCATTTTGATGGTAAAGAGCATAATGGACAGTCATACCTTGAATCAATCTGAACTACAACACACAACAATGCAGTACCAATGATTCATTCTTAATGGCATTTGTCGACGATAGTAGTGGTAGTGGAGTCGATAACTTTCCTGTCATTTACTGTTCACAGTGTAAGCACTTTCAACCAGGCGAGTGCTCTAACAGCTCTAGTAAATACAGCTATAGAATGCCGTATGTGTGAGTGTGTTTGGGTGTGTTTATGTACATACACTCTGAATAACTGCAACCACAGAGACCCATTCCTATTTGGCATCATGCAGTGGAGGACAGCTGTGGCCATATATGGGTGTATGTGTCCAGAGGTAATGTAATGAAGGCCATGGCTCCATTAGGACTCTCTTCCTGCAGAATCCCATCATACCACTCCCAGTGGAGAGAGAGAGAGAGATAGAGAGAGAGAGAGGCAGGCAGACACGGAGAGGCAGAGGAGACACAGACAGAGAGGTGGAAAAGAGAGAGATGAAAATGTCAAAGGCTGCAGTGAAATCTGACCTCCTGGCACATCAAGGAACTCACTGTAGGGACCGGTGGTGGAGAAGAGTGTAGGGCAGACGGGGTGAAGGGAGAGAGGAAGGGAGGGAGGTGTTTTGGAGGGAAATGGGAGATGAATAGGAATGACAGCCAAGAAGACAAGGAGAAAACTAGGGTAAAGAATCAAACCTCTTTTTTTAGGCAGTGAGAGGAAGTGAGACTCCAGAGGAGGAAAGGTGGATGGAAAGGCAAAAAGAAAGTATGGAGGGAATTTGGTGAAGGGAGAAAAACATCATGCAGTAAGTGCACTTGAAAGGGGATATTCTTACCAAGCAATGAGTAAGAAATAGGTCAAGTCGCTTGGTCCTAAACTCAAATCATCTCTAGATGTAAGACTAGAGCAATCCAAACACAAGTATTTGTATTTGGAGAAAAACAAATTCCTTATATATTCTTATATTCTGCTAGATTCAAAGTTATCCCTGCAAGCTTATGTCTAAAGATGGCCAGCACGTCTCAACTGCAGCCTGGAGGTTAAAAGATTTCCATTATCAACATCAGACTGCAGTGGACATAAAATCTAGTTCCGAATTGATCTCTGCAGTCTGAGCTCTAAGTAACCACTATTCAACCACAGTAAAGTGGATTGGCACGGGTAGGGGAATAACACATTATGACCCAGTCCCTGTATTGTTCAGACAGAGGAGAAAGCAGACTGCAGGAAGAAGGCGTTCAACACCAGCCCATAGCAGCATGTAAATGCCCAGTGACACAGGTTCAGTGAGCACAGAGACAGGGACACACAGCCATTTGGCTAGGAAGAAGCGATTCCTCTCCAGAACAATCACACGACAGAGAGGAAGTATTTTTAGACCTGAAAGTAAGAGCCTCACATCACAGTGTCCCTTTGTCATTTTCTTTCTTTGGTTCACATATGGAGATTTGTCACTCCTGTATCGAGCTCAATCTGAGCTTTGAGCTTCTTCAGATACATCCTATTTAAATGTATCTGAAGATTTCCTTATTTATCAATTTATGTTTTGCATCTCTTACACTTTTCCCTCTATCTCAAAGCCTCCATCAGCTTAAAGAGCCACTTTCTCCAAATCACAGGAAATGTGGTTTTCAAGTTTCTAGTGGCATCAAACCATACATACAGTTATTTGCAGAGATTGTGAGATGGTGTGAGATGTATTGTGCCAATACAACAATACACAATACAATAAAGCTGAATGGAAATTAGTTTTGTGATGTTTAGAGTATTGAAATGCTGTTCAAAAAACTCAACAACAGTGTATCTTTATAGACCCAGTGTCCTGTTAATTCAGGGTAATTTGGAGACATTGCTGTAAACGTGTTTTCAGCAATTATGTGGCTTCAACAAATCAAAATGCACCTTTAACACTCTGTCAATCTTTTTTTTTTTCTCAGCACTGAATGAAATGACTACATGTAATGTAAAATGGGTAACCCACAGTGATGGGCCAACATCACCCATGACTTCATCACCCAACTCTGCAGCTCTTTAAGCTCTTAGCTCATTGCTGTGGTTTCACTGCACACAAATTTACTTCAGTCTCACTGTTCTCATCAACCCCAATTCCAGCGGCTCAAAAGCTCTTATAAAGCTGCTGTACTCTACACTCTCAGCACCAAACTGCAGACAAAGGAGAAGCTAGCTGAGGAATGAAGTCTAACATTTACTTGCTAAAGGCCAAGATATTTTACTCAAGAGTATAATGAGGGTGGATATTGGACTTACATTTACCAGGTGAGCAGAATCTTGACTCCAAATGAATGCTAACGTTCGTCCTCATTGGCTGGATTTGCTAGCAGGAAAATGGTTGCTAACATATTAAACTTCATATTGGCAACATCGGGACTGTGTGTGGATGTACATTTTCCTTATTCCCAAGTTACTTCTATTAAGAAGAAACAACTTAAACTTTTATGCTATTTTTATTTATCTCATTCTTATGGGTGCATTGTACAATGGTACACTGAGTTTGGTGACCGCACATAATTTCCAGCATGGCCCCACCCAGCCTCAGCATGGCTGGTGTGTTAGACCTTTAAACAATAGTATAATAATAAGGTAATGTTGAAAAGTGTGCCACATCTATTCCTTTTCAATATTTTGGTACTTTTGTCTTCCAATGTCCAATTCTACCAGCAGTTTAGTCATCACTGATGCTTAGTACCAGTCTTGGCTGGGGAGAGGTTGTTGACAAAAAAGAAAAACCACAGACAGACTGACCAGGAGGAGTCACTAGTACAGTAACAAGGACATGATCATTCATCAGTGCTGCCACTTGTGATCGATCAGTGGGGCCAAGTTGGAGGTGCTCCTCTTTAACAAAGCAGCACCTTCGACTACCAAAAACTATTTTTCAGCTTTGCGGTCAATCAAAAGGAGCATATATTCTATCGTGTGCTTTTTGTACATTTGTGAAATGTGTACATTTGAGTACAGAAATGAACCTCTTGAGGGTGTAGGGATGAATTAGTTGCCATGGAGGATGAGAAAAGGCTATAATTTAAGAAGTAAATAGGATTACTTCAAAAATAGATGAAATAATAAGAATAAGAATAGAATAAAAAATACAACTGTGCCTCCATGTCAAAGCTGCTGAAGACAAGATCGCAACTGAGGAGACATGCTTATCCAGCTTCTGCATAAATAGTATTGAAGACAAAGATTTAGCTCTAAGCGTGACTTCTATCCCAGTTTAGCCTACACAGAGTACATACCTACATACATGGACATACAAACACCAGTTTGTATGTATATACAGTGCCATTTTTGATTTTTCACTAATGATAATACAAAAAGTCCTGAATGCATCCAAGTATATGAGCTCAGTGGCCCCACCCTGAAAGAGAAGACTAAGGTGTGTGCCTGTGTGTGTGTGTGTGGTACTACAGTCCATTACTGAAATCACATTAGCCCGAGAGAGTCCACTGAGACAGGAAACAACCATCTACCATCTCCTGACTCACTTTCACTGAACACATACACATACACACAGACCCACACACACACAAAATGCACGATCTCGATGGTAACAATTTACACATCATACTCTATACTACTCTACTTCCTTAAAACATGCATCCATGAAAACCGAATTACAGAAGAATTACAGTTTTTCCTACTAAGCTGATGTAGTTGTAGTGATGAAGTTGTTTTGTAGACATGATGGAGAGGAGAGGGGAGGAGAGGAGAGGAGAGGAGGAAATATCTGCATAGTAATAATCGGAATTTCAGTTCACATAAGGCCAAAAAGACTCACTTGCATACCAGCCCTGCCCAGGAGTGGTCTGAGAGAGCACTTAGTAGGTGCACACAGGGCACATCTACACAAGAACACTTTACCCAGCAGTGCATTATGCAGTAAGAGAACCACAACCAAGCAGACTTTATATACAGTATGTGAATAACTGAGCTTGTGTGTCAGACAGAAGGCTATGACACATACACCTATCAAGCGTCAAGAGAAACCAGTAGGCTACTCAGAACTACATAAAGTACTTGCAATATCTCATGTTTGTATAGAAGGGCAAATGGGACAATTCCTCAGTAGTCACAGTCAGGGATGCTCATCCTCTGGCCAGTTTATACCTAAAATGGTCCATGTAAACAGTAAACATACAGTGCTGGGTGTGAAGTTGTAAACATTCTTCACTGTAGGCTGTTATAGTAACTAGTGGAGTCGGTGCGGGCCTGATGGTGTTTATTTTGACGGCCATAACAACTCGCCCAATTGGCCTATTTGGGTATTATGACACCCCTCCCGAAGCACATCACTCCAAGTCTCATATCAAAACAGATGGTATCTTCTCTGCAGAGAGCTTTTTTTTCCCTATAAGCAGCTAATTTGAACACAGTTTAATACACATCAAAGAAAATCTGTCAGATCACCAGCGCCGATGTGCCAGAGCACGGCGACGCCTTTGACTGCTCCGCCTAAGCGCACAGCATCAGCAGCGGTTTGGGCTGCTGGTTTACACGGCTGACTGGGCCAGTCAGGGCGGCGAGCAGGCTGCGGACACCCACCTGCCGTATACGGTTCTGGTGCAGCGGTGGTGGAGGTCCACCCTCGGGAGACGTGTTGCTCGAAGAAGCCATTTTCAAGTCATTGTCGGAGCCGCCGCCCCTGGAATGACTTTCTTCCGGGCTACTTGCCATTCTGTGTCGGGCTGACTGCTGCTACTGGGGGCGATGCGGTCAGTGAGGGTCCTTTCGCCGGTGCAAGGTGGATATCTGTGCGGGGCTTCAGGATCCTCAAGGCTCGGCAGGGCCCCGGATCATTCTGCGGCGTCAGAGTCAGTCTGTGATCAAGCGTGACTGAAGCAAATACAGTGATTCTTCCAGATTGTCAAAACCAAAACGAGCGCTCCCTCCGCTCAGGGATGCTCCCGGTGTGTTGCTGTGTTGCCTGCGCGTGTGTGTGTGTGTGTGTGGGAGTGTGAACGCGCTTCTCATGCGCTTTCCCGAAACTCCGCAGGACCAATGCTGCCTTCACGGACAGTTGGGAACACTGGCAGCACACCTTGATTGGTTGGTCAATCCAAAAAGAAAGAGGTGATTTTCGAACATCCCATTTTCAGAAATAATACCTATAAGGGGGCGAGGGGCAGTAATTTAAGTGACCTAACTCATGTTATGATTGGTTGATTGTCTAAAGCGACTAATTAGAGTGAGAGGATTCCTTTTTTTTAAAAAAAAACAAAAAAACTTTGCCCGTGTTTTATTGTGTTTTTTTAAAAAACATTTTAAACAACATTCACACTACCACGGTAGGTTTACTCATTCATTTCTACCACTAAGCAGAACAGTGCTGCACTTGGCTTAAAAGAATAGACCTCTAGGAAAACATATTATGATAGCCCATTAAGAACCATTGGTACCTGAATGCACCTCAAGCAGTAGTGCCCCCCCACCCCCCCCCCCCCACCCCCCCCCACCCCCGTGCCTCTGCAGCAGTAGTAGCTTCAGACGGTAAAGTTATAAGTGTGGCCCATTATTACCCATGAGGATGACAAAACAAACAAACAAACAAACAAACAAACAAACAAACAAACAAACAAACAAAAACAGTTAAATTGCTCACACAAATCTGAAATCACTGCAGCCCAGACACACAGGGTTGGGCCCACGTAATGTAATCTCCCTCTTCGTATTCTTACGCCCTCATCTTGGCCTGCGTCTCTTCACTGAGATACAAATTTAATGGGAGCTGACAGGGCAAAATCAATAACAATGTCTTGAAGACATTTTAAAAACGGGCAGGACTCGAGTGTAGGAGAAGAAATCATGTTGGACTGGCAAAATCTTGTCACTGTTTAGATCTAGATTCATCTTCAGAGTGAGTAGACTTTGAAATCATAATGCTCCAGATCAGATATTATGTTAATTTACCTTTTATTTAAACGGCTAGAGTGAAAGATGAGAATATTAAAATGATAAAAATGATTTAAAAAAACACTGATTTTTGATGCGTGTTCCTCTGATGAGAAAACTGAATGGAAGTATTGGATTTAAATGTTGCTTTCAACCAAGGCAAGCATTTTATTATTATCCAGGTGGAAAGCAGACATATGTGAGCTCACAAAAATATATTTAAAGACAAAATCTGAGATAATAGGTACAAAAACTTGACTTTACCCTTTAGGTGTAGGGAAATCACTGACTTAAGTATGGAGAGCTGAGGTCACAAATGGGGCTGGCAAAATCTAAGAAACAATGACATCATTCTTGTAACTTACAGGGGTCTGTGTTAAAAACCTCTATTATCTTGGTCTGTATATACTCAAATGGTGCATTTTCCTAAAATTGTGTTTCATCAAATTACATAAAACCTGTTGCTAGGTAGGATTATAGCACGAGAAATTAATGCTTTATAGGTCTCTGTGCTACGCCATCTATTATGTCTTGTTTGGACTGATTGTGAAAGGAACCCAGAGGCCTGTGAAGGTTAATGGAGCCATGCTTCTGCAGACTCTTGATATTTCCTGTATGGTGCAACTCATTGCTATTTATGTTATTGCTAATATTAATTTTCCCTTTTAATACAGCATGACGCCAGAAAGAATTATTCCAATTTAAGTAACATGTCAGGAGTAACCAGGTTAAAGGAAAGACTGAATCCATCTCATCTATTCTTTGAAAGCCTTTAACTGGTTACTGTAAATAACTGCTAATGACTGCTGGTTTATTTTAACTATTGGACGCAGTGATTCGACAAAGTAGGGCTGTCCTTCACAAACATCATGATGCACCTTTTTTTTTTTTTTTTTTTTTTTAAATGGGAAACACTGCCCTCTGTTTCCACTGTATGGTATTACACTCAAAAAACAACACTCTCTTACAAGCAATGTTCTATATGAGTACATATCATGTCAGTGGCAAAACAGCAAAAAACTTCCTGCATGATCCAAATCTAAAAATGAAGCTTATGTACAGGATACAGAATAACTGCTGCATAAATGTAAACTCCCCAGTTTAAGGATTCATTGAGATCACCATTGATACAAAAATTGGACAGGTAAAAATATAAAAATACTTTATTAGACATCTACCTCTTACAAACAAAATATCATTGAACTGATTCCAATCAATGACAGCAGCACCAAAACCACCAAGAAACATTAACAATGACAAACAACAGAAGACAAGGACACATGGTGGGAAAAGCTTATAAGAACAAGAATTGAAATGAACTTCGGAGTCTTTTTCAATGTGCAGAGAGTTGGTCCAGGTTGTCATGGCTACGGCTTGAGAGGTGGGCCTCCAGAATTTCCCCAAATAAATTTCTCTTCAGCAAGCTGTAGGCCATAGGCAGAAGTTGCTTGATTACCTTGTGAAAATACTGTGGGGTGGGAGGGGGGTGGGGGGGGTCGGGGCAGGAAACCAAAGAGCAATAAATATATTTCTTCCAGCAACATTACTACAAAATGAATTGACTGATTTTCTCACAGGAAAGACTATTTGGTTTATGTATTTCATAGTATGGTAAGACGTTGGGTGTAGTGACATCAAATCTCAAGAGTGTGAATATGGAAGGACTATTATTCATGTTTTGAGACTTACATGAGATCCGTAACAGAAGAGGTCTATTCCTAGCTCATAACCCATGCCATAGTCACACTCATCGTTGGCAAACTGAACAAACGTGATCATCTCTTGGAGAGGTCCGAAAGCTTTGACACGCTCTTCATCATTCTGCGCTTCAGCAATTGCCTTGCAAATCTTTTTGAGACCAGCTGAATACAAAAGAGGCAAAACAAGTTTTCACACGTTAAATACCTGGAATGTGATGCAAAGAAAAGTCATGTGTGCAGACTATTAACAGACTTGATTTGCAATCAAAACAAAACTAAAAACAACTTTAACTGTAATAGCATTTTTAAACACTTAAGCTGTCATTCAAATTGGAAATTAAAAGTATTCACGAATTCATGAAGTTCTGAGGAAATAAAATTGTCACTTCAAGGTTTGAGTCTTCACAACCAATTTGTATATTAAACAAAAAGGTAAAATACCTTCTATATCAAAATGAAATTGTGAGCTCACACCAGCAACAGAACAATCAGGGGAAGGATCACCAAAGTCAAGAGTGGCAAGGCCACCTTCATGACCACAGAGGTTTGATACTACATGTCTGCAGGCTCACCATCCGTTTCTGGTAGTTCTCTGTATCCTACATCATTCTTGTCTACAGGCACAACAATGCCAGCACCGTGGAACGCCTTGGTAACCACCTGTGATGTGACAAGAGGTTTCTCATTGTCTGGTATCAACTTGAAGCACTTTAGTAAAACATACTTTTGTTTTGAACACATGACCATCACACACTTTAAAATGAATTATCCACATTTTGCCAAATGTTCCTACATTTTGGAAATTTATTTTCGCGAGAGGGTTGTGATCAATGCAGTGGGTTGAGAATGAAATGAAGGAGGAGAGATAAGAGGATGTGATGGGGCTGGCAATGTGTCCAAAACAGCAATAAGGTTATACAAATGAAACCAACATAAACTCTATTTAAAATGGGGTATACTTGGAGGTGTCCTCTACAAACTAATTTACATCATGTGATAGGGCTATAAAATTTAGTTCGGCCAAGTGCAATATCCAAATCGCAGGAGCTGCAATTTATTTAAGAAAAAGGTAAAATGTGTAACATCATTGTTGTGCATTGTTAGCACCATAAGCATTGTGGTGCTACAGAAATGCCCCGGCCTACAGATCATATTTTCCAGAGGTAAGGGAACATGCTTGTACAAAACAAGCATGTTCAACATAAACCACATCGTCATTTTAAAATTTATTTCAGTTGAAAATAAAATGTAAAACTGATCATTCCAACTGAAATTGTCCCTCATATCACAATCGCAATATCTGCCAATATAATATATATATATTTTTTATAAAATGCTGCTCTGTCATGTGGCAGACACAATTGAACACAGTATTGAACTGATACACCATAATGGTTTAAATTTGCAGTCCTAAGGACAAAGCCACATATGAGGTAAAAATTAGGAGAGTTGTGAGTGTCAGTATAAAATCAGTATCATGTAGATAATCACACTATTTGCTCCATTGTGTAAGCTACCTTTTTGTCTCTCTGCTTCATGCCTTTGGTCTTCTGCTCTAGAGACAGGCCCAGAGTCTCAGCCCTCTCTCTCAGTTTTGTCTCCAAGCTTTCTGAAGCTTCTCCCCCTGTTTTCTTGCTGCCCCTCTCTTTCCTCTTCCTCAACAGACACAGGCTGATGGAGAAGGGAACAAAGAGATGAACAGGAGGTAAGATGACATACATGGAAGGGGAAAGATAATGAGTAAAAAAGACTAATTCAATAATGCTCCTCTGATGCCACACGTGCGAAGATGCACACATGCAATACGATCATATATCATATTATCCTGAGTGGTGAATATGTGGTGGTTAGCACTCACAGGACAGCAGCAAACAAGTTGTCCCCCATCTGTGTTATAGTGCAGCCCTTCTCGGCTTCATTTTCCCCGACAAATGAAGGGAGGGAGTCTGGAGTATCTCTGGTGGATTTTGGGAACAATAAAATCCAGTCAAAAATAAATCAGAACAATTCATTCTTCCATTTCACCAGCCTCTCATTAGCTATGCTGTGTTCTCACTGCTGGTACAGTAAGTGTTACTCTAGTGGAAGCTGAAACATGTAATATGGCTCAGCACAGATCAAACGCCTTCATTGTGCTATACCTGTAATAGCCAATGTGATGTTGGCTGTCCTCACTCCCCTGAAGTACGGTCTGAAACTCGGGTGGGTCATAAATATACCTCCAATGAAGATGGAAGTTTGGCTCAGGATTCTTTGACTTTTTGTGAGCTCCAGCCAGAATGTCAAAAGGACCAACCAGCCGCAAACCCAGAGTGTCTTTCAGCGCACCTATATAGATTATCATTAAAAAAAATAATACATTGATACAGAAATCAACTGACATACAGACAAACAGATGCAATATACACAACCTAAGTAAGCTCAAAGAAATGTTCGAGGAGTCTTCCAGTTGTTTCCGTTTACCTTGCTATGGTCTCACAGAAAAAGGCATCCAGTGAAATAGAGAACTGCAACTTTTTTTTTAAATGATCAACTAATCTATTATTTTCTCAATTACTTGATTAACTGTTTATTGTCTATAAAATGACTGAAAAGACTGTCACACTTTCCTAAACCCCACATTGATGTATTTTAGTTTTTTTTGTTTTGCCTGACCAACAGTCCAAAACATTTAGGTTACAATCAAAGAACAATACAAACAAATATTTTAAATTATTAATATCATTGTTGATTTTATATTAAGGCAGGAAATCAGTCATACTGGACAAAGAGAAGAGAAATGGAAGATTCCTGTTGAATCAAAATGTTGATTTCATGTGAATTCAAGCTTTTAGCTAAATGCTTGGGGTAGTTTCTAATGTCTTCACCCTTGTTCTTTATGACTGGTTTATGTAGCTTCCATAATTTTATGGTCCTCGTATCTCAAACGGGGTGTTTTATGTTTTTCTCTGTATCCATCACTCTGTTCTGCAACTTCTGAATGCCACTTTGGGACGTGAAATCTTGCCACAGACTCGCAGCATAGAAGAACAGCCTCAGACCATGAAATTGCTTCTCTATGCTAGATTAGTAAATATGAAGGTAACATCAAACAAAGACACTTGTGTAATGACTTGTTCTGCGCAGGTTTTCTCAGATGTTGGGCTAGTACTGTGTATTTGTGCATCCAGCCCATCCATCAGTAAGTCTAACTAAACCCAGTGGCTCCATCCTATTCATTCTATATCTACGTAAAGAAGAACTGATTAAATGTCAGCTGCACCTTCTGTCCCATCAGGATCAAAAACATATGCTGTTAGTGTAGATAGCATACCACGGGGGTTGTCAGGACAAAGCTCCTTGCAGAAATCCCAGAAGTGGTACAGATCTTCTGGCATTTGAAGCTTGTACAGCTGCACCATCTCTTCCCGTTGGTCTGAATCCACTTCCGACAGCGGCACAGCTTTAGATTCATCAGTACGGGCTTTCTTCGAATCCCCGTTGCCTTTACCTGACTCCTGAAGAAATGTATTGTAGGAGAAACAAGTATGTTATTCTCCAAGTTGCCAGACTACTCAATACACGAAGCTATAACTAATGCATTTTAATCAAACCAACACTAAAATAAACTGACTCATTGGTGTCCCCAAAGGGTTATCATGCACTCTATGTCAATGAGGGTAGACTAAATATCACAATATCACCTTCAGTACAACATAAATTCAGCAGCATCACAAACTACAGCTTCCAGATTAACTGAATCAACACCAAATTTCCCCACTCTTCCCCTCCCGTTATCTTATCTCTCTAAAACAACAAGGTAGGATTAACTGCACAGTTGTTGTTGAATTGTATTAATAAACTGACAAATATATTGCCTAAGGCCCTTGTAGGGACAGCTGTGGTCAGTGCTCTGTATTCTATACCCGGCTGAGGAGTGTGTAGGGACCGAGCTCTCATTCAAGTTAAGGATCAAAACCTTCTCCACAGATGTTTACATCATGTTAGCAGCCAGGGCGCTGACTTTCAGGCCTTTCCAGGATCAAACCACGACTCAGAATCCGGACGCCCACCCGTTTCCCCGCAGCAGACCACACAGAGGTAAGTCGGTGCTAGCTTACATCGCTCGAATAAGACAGGCTACTGTTATGACTCGGCACTTCTCGCTTGTGTAACGCACTCGCAGCCTGCGGTGCGCTGCCATCGCCATCCAAACGCGATGGTAAAAACTGATGTGCACCGCGGACGTCACGGCTCCAGCGGCTCTGCGGCACCAGTCAGCAGAGCCGCTGCCATGTTGTCGTCTGACCGCTGCCGCTCGCACGGCGTGTGCCAAACTGTTCCGTTTCAACAGAAGCCGCTCCGTCGCCCCTGCAGCCGAGCACAGCGCGGCTTTCTGCCTGGTGGATTCGTGTTTTACACGGAAATTCCTGCGACCCAACCAACGTGGCGAAAACAGTGTGGAATTACCTGAATCGATTTGGGTTTTCTTTTTGCGCGCCCTGTCATTTTTCTTCCTCTTGTCTCTTCGTCGACGTCTTCTTCTTCGGCTCGACCGCAGCGGCCACTGCGCCACGTTAAAGCGCATCAGTGCCCCCCTGTGGCCGGGGACGCCGACTGCATCTGACGCTGCAGCATTTTGGGAGGTTATGTGGACTGTTTGGAAATGACCATGGTGATGAAAATGTGTGTTGAAAATCACTGTAGGAGTGAATGTGTAAAGTTGAAAAAAACCGATTAAAACTAATTAATATCATCAAAAGTGTGAAAAACAGTGTGCTAAGAAGGTCACATCACGCAGTGGGTATCTTATTTTCAGAGGTGATGAAAATCTAAACATTGAAGTCATTTTAAACAAAACCGTTCCTACATGGTGACTCAAACATGTTTTATGATCACATATTATAATATATATGTAGGAACATACTGAAATAATGAGCAGCAACACATAGTGTTAATGTCTACTAGGCAAAGCAGTTCTAAAGATACGGTTTGCAATAATATTGTAATGCATTACAGGATAGTGTTCTGAAAATACATACTGTATTATGTCTGGTGAACAATAGTTCTTCTCTTAACTTTTTACTTTCAGGAAAATTACATGATTTTTAAAAAAAAAATTTTTATGCACAATGTCAAAAATCCCCCACAGGCCTCATCGACCATAGACATAGAATGGTTGATATTTAATCTGTCTCTGATTGCTGCATGGTCTTTAAAACAAACAATTTAAAAAACAAACAAAACATGCCTTTGTAGGTTCCAGCACATATCTCACCTCTGAGTGCATCAAAAGTTGGATATAAAACAAATCACAAAGTGCTAGATTCTGATTTGATAGCATGTGGGAACACATAAACAAAGGGACTTGATTTTCTTTTAAGCACTTTCATATCTGGACAAACATTCACAAATCCTTGCATACATTTGCAAATCTGGATATACATCCATAAAACTTAGTGCAGCACTGAGAAAAATACATGTGCAGTGTGGGAATGATCAAATCCATGTTGCAGACTTTCACAGCTTCATCTTTTAAAAATGGGGAAGCAGTTCAATGTGAGACATGGTTTACACTGGATCTGCTGCAGCACACAGTATGCTCTTAGTCAGCTGTTCGGGACATAATTGCAGCTCTCCTTACATCAGATTCTACTTGACTGATCTTACATCAGCCAAGATTATTGTACATCATATTAACACATATTTCGGAAGCAAAGTTTTGAAGTATGGGCAATATTTAGTAAAGTTGAGTCCAAGAGAGGTTATGGAGGAACTGGTGTACGTAGGTGTCTTTATCTTCTCTCCTGCCCTTTATTCTTCTCTTGTGTCTCTTCCTTCGCTTCACTATTTTCTTCCTCTGCTCCCTGAGTAAGACGCAGCCAGTTTTCTCTGTTCTTCTTACAGCCACTAAGCAGTGGGGAGCAGGTATCAAACAGTCTTGATACAGCCTGAGGGAAAGATGGAGACAGTGAGGAAAACACGTGACAGAGACAAAGACAGAGAAAAAGCTAAGCAGAACAGAGAATAAAAGAACAGGATAGCAGTAAGGACAGTGACACACCTTGTAGAGTGGATAGCAGATCTCATCGATGTATTCAACTTGCATGTATGGCAGGCGGGTGCTGTTTTCTCTGTTCATAATGCCCTGGTGAGAAGAGAGCATGAACTATTTCAGGAGACCACATCAAATTCCTCACACAGGCAAAATTTTAGTTATTTACATTTTTGTTTACTTTAAACCTAAACCATGGCAAGGATCATTTGAGTTCATATGCTAAAAAAGAGAAACTGCTGCAACAGGAGAAAAGATCAATCACAATTTATCATACAAATTAAAGCCCAATATTGAACATCGTAAAGATGGAGCAGGTTCACTGAACGTAGTTGATCTAGTCAAAGATGGTATGTTTTGTGGTTCTCCAAGTGGAGCCCGAGAGGCAGTAACAATCCATGAAAAGCCTTTGTGCAGTGTGTGTAGAAGCCATGTGGAAAGAAATATACATAATAATAATAGTACATTTAGCTATGATGTCAAGGTGACCAAAGTACCATCTCCTAAAAGACATTCCCTTTGGAAGACACACTGGTCAATGTGTTTGAACAGAAACAAAAAGACACCTGTGCATATTTCTCCATTTCTTCTTTATTGTTATCAAGGTTTGACATCCACCCTGAGTTGGTGTAGTGGTATTTTAAAGCAATGCTATTTAAATCCAACAATGAAAATGTAATAGGGATTAAAATCTGCCTATAGGACATGAAAAAAAGGCTGCGTCATTGAGGTAAAATAATAATTTTAGGATGAGTATTACCAGATAGAAAAGTGTGAAAAAAGTGATTGGACTGTTATGATAAATAACACTGATGCTTTAAATTCATTTAGGGTTTATGATTGCATTTTGCTTGCAGGACTTACAACAGGTTTGATTTTGAACTCTTCTTTCTCTTTGTCCCCTTGAGCGAAGAACTCCATGGCAACCAGGCTGGCAATCTGTTTCAAAGACAGAGCGAGGTTAAGGTTGTGATGAACTGAGAGATGACGTGTGAAGTGTATTTTGTGAGACCTACCCTTTTTTGTTCAGGCCAAGGCTTTGTAATGGCAGAGAGGTCACTAGCCGTCATTAACATCGACCTGTGGGGTGAATTAATGTCTTAGAAGACAGCCCCCTTGCACTTTCTCATCACACACATCCTCATCATACATCCTTGCAATTAATTAATTTCATTCTGACCTTAACAGCTCTCTCTGTTTCTCATTCTTCCAGCTCACTTTACTTTTCTTAGCAAGAGAAAAGAACTCGTTCTTTCTCCTAAAAACATGGCCACAAAAAAAAAAAAAAAAAAAAAAAACAGTGTGTGAGTTAAAACAGCTCTGACATCATGCTTGACCAACAGGTACTTTGACATTTTATGTTTTAACATACTCCATGTACACGGTCAGGTCAGTGGCGAGGATTGCCCTTTTGATCATGTGTAGTACAGTTCTGTGGTCTTCTGCAGAGAGACCGCTGAGAATCTGACTCCCCTGGGAGAAGACGAGACAGATACAGAGTGAGAGATCGAAGTGCAGCGAAGGTGACACGCAGACTTAGTGATCACCAGATACATGCAGAGGCATTCAGGCATAAACGCAAGCTCTCTCTTAAAAGAACAAAGACTGTGTCCACACTGACTGTGACTCATAAACAGCAGAATAAAGTACAGAATGTAGAGTCATGTAAATGAAGCTGAATTTGAAAAACAAATATGAAAGAAAGATATAAAGAGCAATTGGCTCAACTCATGGAGAGACGAAAACACAGGGATAATTTACTGTGTACATGCTGACATCCTGGTGCTCCACTGCATACACAGGTGACTTATAGTTTGATGGAAAAATGAGAGATGGGTCAGAATGAATGAAAGGATGGATGGATGAGGTCTTACAGTGTTGTTTAGGATGAAGAGGCACAGATTGTAGTGGTGGTTCTCAAGAGAGGAGTGTCCATATAGCTGAGCTAAAGGCTGTTGACTCCTGAGAGAGAGAGAGAGATAAATTATTCTGGCTGAATATAAGAAAGCAGTGACTTACAACTGATAAGATAACCAAAGTAATATAGGAAAATACAATAGAAATAACAATGTCTATCAATTTGATATACTAAATATTTGAGATATGAAAAATGTACCTTTCTATATAAGAGTTACTGACTCCTCTGTGGTCAAGATCATGATTCAGAGTGGCAATCATCAATGCTAAGATTTCCAGACGGGAAAAAATAGTCTGAGATACAAACAGAGAGTTAGAGAGAGCGAATTAGAGGTTGAAATAATGAAGGTAGTTGTTTTTTCCCTGCTTCTTTACATTTTAGTTTATTTTTTTAGTAAATTTCATCATTCGATACGTCAAGGAAAGAAGGCACACTGTGCCTTGTGTCTATTAAATCAAGGTTAAAAACTGTGTATAAGATGACTGCATATTGCACCTTTCAAGAAAATCACGAAGTGTTCCACAAAAATGAACCTGCAGTAGTCCCCCCAACACTGACATGTTTAGGCAGCTTGGTTTAAATACAGGAGTGTGTTCTAGTTTCAGGTTGAGATTTTTAAAAAAATGTAGAATTTAGATTTTTTTTTCCAGGTTGAGGCTGGCAGGGATCCTGATGAGCTGTTGGGTTCAAGTCAAGTCAAAATTTACACAAAAGAGCATATATGATGATAAAAGGTCAGTTACAACATGGAAGCTGAATATCCAGTTTTTCAATGAGAAATCAAACATTAGAGGATAATGTCTGTCCACATTAGACCACAACAGAGCTGTATATGCATTCTGTATGTTCAAAAACTTTTCACACTTTAATATATTGCATGTAAATACCTTTAAAATAAACAAATGACAGAAATGCCAACGTGGACTATCAATTAAGTGTCATTCTAGTTCCTTAAATACATCAAACAGGATGAAGTGATTAGTTTCACAACACTATAATACACAGTCACAATTAATCATGTAAATAGAGAGGCTAAAATAAGGGAGCAGCAGAAGTCAGTTAAGTAGAGGTTTAGGATGGTGTGTGATCCCCATGGAAAGCAGTTAAGAGGTTTTAGAAAGGTCTAAAATTAATCCTCTTCCAAATAATTAAGAGTGCTTTGTACTGCAGAAACCCTGCAGTCCTCAAATGACTCCTCCATAAACTTTGGAATAGCTCAACTTCAAGACTCAAAACAATAGAAATCATACATTTGCCAACATCAAGCAACTGCCACTGATACAGTTAGACATGGTGAACTGTCACCACAATGCATTAAGTGTACACTTTCCTGACTGTATTTAAATGAGACATTAGAAATAGCTGTTTAAATTCTTGACACTTTTTTTTCCTTTTTTTTTTATAATTCATTTCTTTGTGCTTTTTATGCCTTTATTATAGTTGCAGTGAGAAAGAGAGACAGGAATACTGGGGGGAGAGAGAGGGGATGACATGCAGCAAAGGGCTGCGGGTCAGACTGGAACCCCGGGCTGCTGCGGTTAGGACTAAGCCTCTACCAGGTGAGCCACTGAGGCGCCCCCACTCTTGCCACTTTACAACATTTCGCTTGTTATGGCTATATCACGTGGCCTGTCAGTGCCATATTTTCTGCTTGGCTACTGGCACTGCCCTGCTAAAACCATGTTTTAAAATTAGCAGGGAAAGTATGTGTTTATCGAAAGCACAAACTCTCTCCGGGATGCTAAATGTTGGATGTTTGTATCAACTGTATCTCTTAATATATGCTTCTTTTGGTCATCTGAGACTAATTTTGAGGATCATTTTGTTCATAAAAATAAAAGTCAGCAGGCAAATGTTTATGAAAACATATATTATTGTCTGTGGATATGTGAGGCACTGACCTGGAGCTGGCTTGTGGCCATGAGCATAGCAAACATGCTCTGTGCAGTGCTCAGCGCATGGTTCCAGTTGTGATAAGGCACATTGTTTCTGTAACCACGCCTCACAGTCAGGACCCACTGGCACAGACTCTGAGGGGAAAAAGACATTTACGGAGATGGTAAATAACTGGAGAGTGATGAAGTCTTTTTTGGAGATCATTTCTAATTATCACAATTCATTTTCCAATGTAATTTTACAACAGATTAAAAGCTCAAACCCCCCAAAATGTTGTTTTTTTTTAAAATTTCCATAGAGACATGTAATTAAACTAAATGAAACCAATCTCTTATCCACATTCAAGGAAAAACCATGCAGTGTTGTCGTACTCGAGTCCTGAAAATGAGGACTCGTGACTTGACTCTGACTTAAGCACTGACTGCATTTACTTACTATGTCACACACAGTAAGTAAACTCTCTTTTAATTGGTGACAACTCAACCTTGATGACTCGGACTTTGAGACCTGACTTGGACTCACAGTTTAGTGACTTGACTACAACACTGGCGCCATGGTTAAACAATAGTGCAAATATTCTCTACCAGAAAGACTGCTGTTGCCAAACAGCCAAATTATTAGCAGGCCATTTACCTTGTAATCAATGTTAAAATCCTGCACTAAGTTGAGGTCCAGAAACATACGGACAGTGGCCTGTGTGGTGAGGTACTCTGGCAGGCCAAAATCAGAGAAATGAAAGTCCAGAATGCGCAGTGCTTGTGCAGAGGGAATGGTGATCTCCTGAAAACAGAAAACCAACATACACAAACATCCCATCACTTACACCAACAAATACAACTGTAAGTGGACCAGTTCTCTCCCTACCTCCCATCCATACAACATACAGACAGGGAAGACATCTCGCTGGAATATATTTAGCGTCACCTTTGCCACCCACAGACAATGACAGCAGCAGATAAAGAGGTTTAAGTGGGTAGAACATTAGTTGTATGTTAACATTGATGCCATTTAATCTGACCTGCAGGGTCGACTCCAGGACTACTTGACAGGATGACAAAGGAGTAGGGAGAATGAAGGGAAAAAAATAAAAGAAATGGCCTGTTAGAGGAACTGAAAGAAGGAGAATGTGGAGCGTGGAGCATGGAGAAGGGAGGTGAAGGAAACGTAAGAAGATGACTTCGTTTGTCCTTTCACAGAGAGGCGAGGGAGGAGAATCACCTGCAATGCCTGGATTTCCTGTTCCGCTGCAGTGATGTGGTAGGCAAGAACCTGCAGGAAGGAGAATGAATACACAGACCCACAATGTTTCAACTTTTTGCAAACACCTGAACAGGTTCACTTGAAAGATATGAGCAGTGCGCCAATAAGGAAAGGTAGCTTTCCCACCTCCTGCGTGACCTCTATACTGGCCCTTCGCTCCTCGGTGATCTGCACAGCCTGAGCATACTGCAGGGCCAGGCCGCAGTACACTGCCAGGTCTTCCAGTAGACGCTCGTCATATTTGTTAAAGGCTTCCATGTCATCTGAGTCTCTGCTGCATTTGTTCATCAGCTGGCACACCGCTAGAAGACACAATATAGTTACAGAGGCAAGAGAGTTGTGCAGTATGAGGAGTTTATAAATCTTTGTATAATCTCATGTGATTGTACAGTATGACAGGACCCTGTTAAACCCATTTAAGTAGGTACTGACAATCACTGTATCTGCCTGTTTCTCATCTGTGTATCAGCACATGATCTAGTTGTTTTCAAGGGTTAAATTAAATCCCTGCCTAATAGTCTTAATCACATTACCTAGCTATAGCTGACTTCCGTTTCTGGGTTGTCAACAACACACAGTATCTAGTATGTTTATTGTCACAAGCGTCAGTGATGTTAATGCTGTGTTTAAGGGGGTACAGACATTATAATAATTTGTCATATGAAACCACGAGTACAATGAGACTGTTCATTAATATTAATTGGCTACTGTCATGTCAGAGAGTGACTTACCGATGACATTTTCAGACCTCTCGTTTCTAACAGGGCAGCAGATCAGACTCTTTATTGATCCTTCAGAGCTCTCTGACATATTAAATGTCTCCATAGCGACCAGAGTTCGAAGGGCATATGATGGATCTATATCGCTGATGTCACGCTCCCTGAAAATGATATGGAACTATTTTACAATATATAAGAATATAAGAAAATATAATTTGGTTTGTCCATGTAAAGTATAAGGACTTGTACAGAGTGCAGGCCAGTACCGTCTGTAGATCTGGCAGGTTGATCCGAGCTCCTCACACTCCAGGTGTATCACTCGTGAGAATGAAATCTGAAATAATACCACCAGGAGAAAAATAGTCAGCAAAGATGTGGTACATGACCAAATAAACAACTGAAACAATCAAATCAACAAATTAGCACACCTCTTCTGTGGTGACTGAGGTTTGCTCGCTGGGGATGAAGATAGTGCAGTACTGAGCATGTGTGAAGGGCATGATGGTGGCTGCCATCTTACTCAGCAGAACCTCGAAGGAATGATGCTCCTTTGACAATACCTGTGCCATCTCAATCAAGGCCTGACACACAATCGTAAAGTTCTGTTAGCATCAGTGGACCACTGTGTGATATGCACACATGACGATGCAGCTGGATAGTGTTTAATAATGTTACCTGACTGCGTTTGGCCTCCTGTCTCGAGCTCTCATACAGCTGAACATTGTCCAAGACCATCCCCAACACATCCATATGATTGGACAGCACCTGGCCAATCAAATTCCAATTTAAGATTTTCACAATGAAAATATTAAAATGTGGATTTGTTTAAAATTGGAGAACCTCTAGGTCTGCACCTTCTCATCCATGCTGGTAAAAGCAGAAACTGATCCATCTCCAAAACTCTTGTTGATCATTACCACTACACCCACCACCTGTGCACATCAGAAACCATTGAAAACACTGAAAACACATTAAAAACACTGACAATTTATATGTTTAGACTGAACAAGTCAATCACGTATATAAAAACATGCACATGCCTCTTGAAATAAATGAAGAAATAATAGGAATGTTACCTCTCCCCTGTGCTTCTTGATGGGCACGCCCAAAACAGTCCTGATCTTCAAGTCTGATGATTGATCTTCATCTAAGACAAACCTTGGGTCCTGTGGAGGTAAACCAATTACATGTTACTGTTCATGAGATATGTCACTAACAAGACGTTTGTTACATTATTGTGTGTTCAAATTTTGATGTAATTTGCAGGCAACAGACAGTACCATCTCACCAAACTTCATTTTATTCAAACTCATGTGTCCTTAAGCTACCTGATCAATACTGTTCATCAGCTCTAGACACATCCAGCCTGGAACACCCACATTTCTTGCTAACTTTGGTATCCTAAAGGTTATTAGGAACTACCCATCCACATGCACCTGACCAGGGATTACCAGGTGTCCAACTCTGCCAGGCACTGGCACTGATTCCTAATCACATTGGTGGTGGCTAAAAGGAGGGGTGATGTGGGCACCTCCTGTAAGTCCTCTAATGAAATTTGCGTGTCCAAGGGAGGGGCACACTGTAGCCTAGTAGAGAACATCGCCATCTCAATAATCAGAGGTTAATCAGTGCAAGAAGTAGCTAAAAGGATTAGAAGAATGTGGGCCATCTGGGATTCCCTCACATGCCCTCAAACATGAAACAACCTTCTCATCATCTAAAATTTACTGATGTAAAATGCCTGGGCCCTAAAACAAACTATCAATTTCATCATAACTAATGTGCCAGTTTATGCTTTTACCTCTGATGTGTCTCTCAGGTTCATTGGTGACCCTGTAGCCAGTACACATCCCATGATACCCCTCAGCAGCTCCAGGTGCGCACGGCGGCAGATGTTGCCCTCGCTAAAGCACCCCAGCGCCGTCGGGGCAATCACCTCCTCCAAGGTGCTCCTTCCATCACAGTTTTTCTTTACTAGAGAGAGGGAGCTGACCTCAGCTGCCAGCAGCTCCCCAGCGTGCTGGACAGCCCCCTGGCAGAGCTCTGCTACAGAACCCATCCAGCTGAGGCCCCCTCTCAGCAGCTCCATCATCCATGGGCAGCCCTCACCATGGCCACAGGCTGCAGTGTTTGTAGCAGTTGGACGCAGAGGCTGAGGAGAGTGGGGAAAGTCAGGAGAGCAAGGGCAAATGGGAGAAAGAGGACGACAGGGAGAAAAAGAGAAGCGGGAGGAAGGCGAATGACTGCCCATTACATCTGGACTGAAATAATCTGTCCAGTCAGGGGCACTGCGATTTGAGGCAAGGGGTTTGAGCCTGTCTGTTAAAGACGAGATGTTCAAGTGTGTGTTGGTCAGTGGGGATGAAGTTCTGCGATGACGAGCCTTCATGAGCAGGTCAGAGTGATCAGAGCTGCTCCTGGGAAGGCTGGGCAGCAGTGGGGACACCTCTGCCTGAGGGCCACTGACCCTGAAGTCAAATACAACACAACACAGATTAGGCCACATGGCTCATTTGCAGGGAAAGCACATTACATTTTGTGCATTGCTTCATATCATTAATACCTCTAAAGCAGTTGTTTTCTCAGGCATTAACAATATTATTAAGTTAACAGTTTCTACTATAGTCAAATATGATTTTTCAAATTAAGGCAATCTGATCTAATCCGAGATGTCAGTAGCAGAGTAAAATATCTTACGCTGATGCTCTGCGTAAAAAGTAAGCCCTCGTAAAGTCAGAGTGGTCATCCAACCATGCTTCCACTTGGTCGCTGTTCATACCGGCACCAAATCTCTTGCTGCGTGTTTTAGATCGCGGGCTCCACAGCGGGGAGAAGAACCAGCCCATTCCCTTCCCCATCGGCGGCTCGCTCACTGTCTCCCTGCGGAAGGACTCCTCCGTCCCTGCGGCAGGAGGTGCCCCGAGAGTCGCGCTGCCAGGTTCCATGGTGCGTAGCGCTTCGGAGTGGAGACAGGGCATCCCCTCGCTCAGGTAAAGCGCAAAAAGATCGATCAAACTCAGTTTTTTGTTGTTGTTGTTGTTGTTGTTTTGTTATATACAAGAAACACCTGCCATGTGAGGAGGAACGGAGGCAGACTAAAAGTACCGTGCCGGTGAGGAGAGCTTAATTGTCTGTGGAGGAGCCCGTGGACACGATTGCGTCAGGGTAATCCCCTGACCTTTATTTAGCCGAACTGGCGGCGCAGGTTTAGTCGTTGACGGGATCCGATTTAAATTTCGCTACAGAAGTAATGGACTCGGACCTTGCTGCACTATGAACTGACTGACAGGTCAGTCCACTTGCAGCCAGTTTTTCTAAGTGCATCAGGGTATCTGAAGAAAGTCCGATAAATAAATAATAATAAATACCCCTCAGATAGGCATTTAAATACACAAAATTCAACAATAAAGTGCTACAGCACAAAACACAACCTATATAGGCTACAAACAATAACAGCTACAATAGCATTGCCCTAAATACATACTTGAGTGTCCCTGTCACCACCTGTGAATAATCGAAAAAAGGAAAGAGTGATCAGGATATTAGTCAAATAACTGAAATAATTACATACCGAAGTAAAATAGGGCAGTTTTGCATTCTAGACATTTAGAATTGTTACTTTTTATTCTGTTAACATTTCTGGTTAACTTCAGTGTTATAATATGTGTGTAGAAAAATAAAGCACAGTAAATATATTGAATTTACTGGTTATTTACATTACAGATAAATAGCTTGAATTGGACCATTCCAAAAGATTGTACAATGTGTAATCTCGATCCCTCAAAATGGTATTTTAAACTAAACTTGAGGCCTTCCATATATTTCATGCAGTTTTAAAGTGCACCAAAACATGCACACATCCACAGTAAAAGTTTGACCAACAATATTTCAAGATGAAGAAACATGCCAGTACAATATTGGTGTTGTGGGTTAGTACTTGTGCTATGGGAGGCTTCTGAACAGTGGTGTGGAGTTAATAGAAGTCTTGTGGATAGTTTACATCAAAGGGCAACATGATGAGTTGCGTCACATCCATGTAACACAGAGAGAAGAGCAGAGGTCACAAAATGCTATTGTCAGAGCGATGGTTTATATTACAGGGATGCTGGAATCAAAACAGCCTCAGTGGCATCAGGAAATTGGTGTGAGTATTGAAGTCCTTTTAAAGCATTTGCTCTACTGTATAATTCAAATCCTTGCAAAAAACTACAATTTTGTTTTGAATTTTTACCATTGTCATCAACTACACACCACTCAGTGTTTAACTGCTCCCTCTGCTGGCCTGTCACTCCTCATCACCTGCAGTGGGTGGATCCACCAGTGACAGGTGGGCTGTGATTGGCTGCTCCAGGAGGAGGCTGCCATGACACCCTGGATGCTGCACAGAATCAGTTCCACAGGATCAGCAGGCAGCAGACCTCCATCCTCCTCATTATCCCTCTCTCGTTCTCTTTTTTCTCCTCCTTTGCCTCTCCTCCTCTCACCGCCATCCTTGCTCTCTCATTTCTCTCCCTGTTCCTCTCCCTCTGACAGACACGTAAGCCTGCTCGAGCACACTGCAGCAGAGGACGTACACACACACAGACCAGAAAGGATAGCAGCAGCAGCAGCAGCAGCAGCCGTAGCAGCAGCAGCAGCAGGCAGACTGGTAGGTGTGCTGAGGCCTATCTCCCTCCCTCCTGCAGCACAGGCAAGACATCGCATTCTCCTCTGATCTACGTCAAGGACTATCTGAGAAGTGTGTGTGTGCGTGTGTGTGTGTGTGTGAGAGCAGGGATCTGGAAACTAGGCAGAGAACTACCACACCCTGGGAGCATTTTGTATCCCTGCTGGAGCTACGCACTGTGAATGTTGCAGTGAATATTTTCTCTCGCATGCTCTCGACCTGTATTTGCTTCTGTTTCATATGCAAGGATTTATCTTCTGTTTGTCTGCTGGAGTTGTTTGTTGTTTGTCCTCCACTCTACAGCTCTGGGATTTGCTTCAGCACTGACTAGGCCTCGTGCATCTGTCCATGTGTGTCTTTGATAAGGACTGTGTTGAATGTCTAACAAAGGTCATGCTGGCATGCTGTGTGCATGTATTGCTAGCCTGCCTAATGACAGCTTTCTCCTTTCCTCTCCTGAACCATCTTCATCACCAGCCTTTCCATCCACTTCCCCCTGCCTCACATCTTCTACCTCACCAATTTCCTCTTTCATATCCTCCTGCATCTCTTTTCCCCTCTCGCCTTTTCCTTTCTCTCAAACCTATCTTTCTCCTCCCATCTCCATTCCATCTCCTCTTCACGCCTCTTCTCATTTCCGGCCGGCTGGTTTCCCAGGATGCCTTGCTCCAGGCCGCTCCGCTAGGCCCTAGCAGCATGGGCGGAGCCTGGGTGGGGAGAGAGAGCACGGATTGGACCCTTCCCCTCAGGACGGGCACGCTGGCGGGTCACCCTCCCTCAGCTTCAGATGGGCGAGGACGCTGAGAGCCCCAAAATCAACCACACCTTCCTGCGAGACTACGTCACTGAAGGTAGAACAGACGGTGTGTCATGGCTGTCTCTGTGGTGTCAGATAACGTGCCGGTATGATTGAACAGATTCATCTCAGCCTCATGGATGCATTAGCCCTGCTCTGCTGGATAAGAGGAATGGATGATGACATTCATCACTCCATGACTGACTAACACAGAGACATTTGTTGTTGGTGCTGTTTTAAATGTTAGCTCTATGACAGATACATGTTTGATCCATGGTTTGGAGTTTAAGGAGCTGGTAGCAAAAATAATATGAGAACAAGACTGTTTGTGTTTTCTCTTTTCCACCCCCTTTCACATTTGTTACTGTCTCCTAATTCTCTGCCACTCATTTTCTCTCCGCCTACTTAAAATCCTTTCTTTTCTATCATCTCTCTGTCTTTCTCTCCCTTGCTCTATACTTCTTTTATTCTAACTATTATGCTGCTTAATTGCCTCCTACTTTCCTTTTCTTCCTCTCAGCTGATGTCATCTCTACGGTGGAATTTAACCAGACAGGGGACCTGCTGGCCACGGGGGATAAAGGTGGCCGAGTGGTCATCTTCCAGAGAGAGACTGGGGTCAGTTTTATGTGTAAAACTTTTAATAATTACCCCTTTATATAACCAGCATATGTAGTGTCAGCAGGAATTTTACACTGCCAGTGTGCTAACTACAACACTGTGTAACTGTGCTTCACATTGTCCTACATGCTCGGTCTTTGTACTGCGTCTTTACACACAGAAATATCCATTCAGAGCTGTGCTTTTTTTCACCATTGACCCATGACAGTCTAAAGGGGAGTCAGACGAACCAGGGGAGACAGGGGACTCAGGGGAGTACAATGTCTACAGCACGTTCCAGAGCCATGAACCGGACTTTGACTACCTGAAGAGTCTAGAGATTGAAGAGAAAATTAACAAGATCAGATGGCTGCCACAGCAGAACGCTGCACATTTCCTCCTCTCCACCAATGGTGAGACATCAGTGACATAGAGTATGTACCTCTACCAGAGGATTATCCAGACTTCTAGTTCCCAGCAAGGATGTAGCTCAGCTAGTTGACTTGTATCAAGATTCTGCCATGAATATGCATGGGTTTTGATGGTGTGAATTACAACCTACAATACTTCAAGCGTTATGCCAGCCTGATGTCATCTTTTATCATTTAGGTTGGATAAAATAACATTGAGCTATTAACATTTGGGGTACAATAGTGGCCAGTGTAAAACCCACAGATTTCAACTGTACTTAATTATATTCCTGTCATGAATCTTAGGGATCACATTTTGAAGAATAGTAGTTTGCTTCCTTCAAGTATAGTATTCATTTGGTTTCAGATTACCTTAAATCTGCCAAAATGAAATAAAACAAGACATTATCAGTCCTCTCTTCATGAGTTGTCTGCAACAATCATTGTTATCTTTCTCTGAACTAAACCAACTTCCTCTGGTGTGAAAATCCTTCTGCCTGTCACAGATAAGACCATTAAACTGTGGAAGGTGAGTGAGAGAGACAAGAGGCCAGAGGGATACAACCTGAAAGATGAGGAGGGACGGCTCAAGGACATCTCTACCATCACCTCTCTGCAGGTACACAGGGTCACACAAACCCATACTGACACACACGCACACACACACATGCACACTTTTATTTTGGTTAGTCAAATATGTATCAGGTTGACGTTCGATTGGCCAGCTCATTGTCTGTTTTGTGCTCTTGCCCTCAAGATCCCTGACTGTCATGTACTCTAATCCTGTCCTTCTTGTCTTTCTGTCCCCTTGTTTCTTACCCATGCTCTCCTTCCTTCCTTCCTTGTGTCCTTCTTTAATCTTCTACCTTTCTCTATCTAAGGTGCCAGTGCTGAAACCTACAGATCTGATGGTAGAGGTCCGTCCCAGGCGAGTGTTCGCCAATGGACATACCTACCATGTCAACTCCATCTCAGTCAACAGTGACGGGGAGACGTACCTGTCTGCTGATGACCTCCGTATCAATATGTGGCACTTGGGCATCACAGACCGCAGCTTCAGTATCCTTCATAACAGTTATTTGTTTTCATTATCCCCTGAATCCTTCACTAGAGGAGGGTTCTTCAATTTCACATGGCACAAAATACCCAGAAATAGAAGTACAAAGTCGATTATTGGGTCTATCTCTTTCACTGTTATGAAGGTATTATTTTGTGTCATCACAAATAATTCTGCAACAGCAACGAGAAAATTATCCTGGGATAATACTTGGGCAAAAATGTATTTCTGGATCATATATAAAACAAAGGAAGAAGAGTGAAAGTGGTGTATATGTGTATGTCACTGAGCCTTTCCATACAGATTACAGTTTGTAATGAGTCAGTATTTTTGGATTGAGTTCACCTCTGTTTGAATCATTTCCAACCCAAAAAATGTATGCTTATTATGTTTCTTAAAGGATAATTGCATTTTGATTGGAAGAAAATAATATTTCTTGTCAGTGAATCTCTATATTGAAATATACTGTTTAAATAAGGGCACGGTAAATCCTATGTATGTTACTGTGCATAACTTGAATGCATCAATTAACAGTGTTCATGGGCACCATTTGCAAGTGTGCCAACATGTATATGCATCTTTGATGCTCGCTGCAGCATCAAAGACACATAGTGTACATGCATCTGGAATGTTCCCTGGGAAAAACTCCCAACTTTGAAATCCACTTTGTGTTTATAGTTTATGTTTGTCAGTCTTCTACTACTGCCATCATGAAACTTGCAAAACCATACATCTAGATTTATACATAAATATACCAAACGAACACAATTCCACCTCTTGAAAATACATACAGTAGAAATATACCTCACATTCTTGTTCATATGAATTCATCCCTGATCTATATTTAATGTAAACAGCACATGATTATGTTTGAATTTATGTTTCAATTAGAGTGCTGTGTTACACCTCAGAGGATGTATTCAGTGCAGGCTGTAGCTTGTTGGATGCAGTGCATTTGGTGACTTCCCATTCAAATGGAAGCTGACCTAGAAAATTGCAGAGGCATCTATGGAAGAAGAGTTTAAATAATTCACTCAGCAGTACACTTTCTCCTGAACCACACAGGACTACCACAAATAGAACAGAGGGAGGAACAGGGTGTGTGTGTGTGTGTGCATACTGGGGGTTGGTTGGGGTGCAGTTTTTGGGTTATGATTATGACTTGAGGTGCGAGTATAGAGAACATGTTGGTAATAAAAAAAAATTAAAAAAGAAACATTTGTCTAAAACTGAAAAGCAGCTAAAAATGTTGAATGTGATTCCTGTTTGTTTTAATACTGTGTGCATCTATGCGGCGTATCTCTGTGGGGTTTGTTCCTTGACGGACCCACTTCACAGATATTGTGGACATCAAACCAGCCAACATGGAGGATCTGACGGAGGTGATAACAGCAGCAGAGTTCCACCCTCACCACTGCCACTTGTTTGTGTACAGCAGCAGCAAGGGCACCCTGCGCCTCTGTGACATGAGAGCCTCTGCCCTCTGTGACAAACATACCAAATGTGAGCAATGTTGTGGAGCCATAGTTTGCGTGCTGTCTATTAGACTGTAACAATGGCAGTACTGAAGATCATTTTTGTATTAATGAAAACTGCTTACAACACAAAGTATTAATAATAATATAATAATTACTGTGATACACCTACAGTAACTCCTCTGACTTTGTCCAGTGTTTGAGGAACCTGAGGATCCAGGGAGTCGGTCCTTCTTCTCAGAGATCATTTCCTCTGTGTCGGACGTCAAGTTCAGCCACAGCGGACGCTATCTGCTGACCAGAGACTACCTCACCGCCAAGGTGTGGGACCTGAACATGGACAAGGGCCCTGTGGAGACATACCAGGTAAAATAACACATTTTCCTTATCTGTGTTACTCTCGTATCGTTATTTGTTACATTCTGTGTTAGCTGTGCCAACTGAATGGAGTCCTATCATGTTGAATCATGTACAGCATTTGGCACCATATTATGTCTCACTTGTGTTTAGTCATACCTCGCTTGGTCATCTGTGAAAATGTTACTTTTTATGAATTTTAGTGGTGAAATGATTATTTAGTCAATTTATCAAGTAATTTATCTAGATTTCAGTCAATTGATCAACTGATTTATTCAATGTGGATTCCAGATTCTCAAATGTGTTTGCTAATTTTCCATATTACTTTTAATTTATTGCTCATATATTATACATTGTTTTTTCCATATTTATATTACTTAAATTTGCTTAAACTGCTGGTTGAAAAATAGCTTACAGGTGTCCTCTTATTATTATTACTATCATTATTATTATTATCATCTCACATTTTACACAACAATTCATTGGAAAAACAATTGAAGGCAACTGAAAATAACTTTCACCCCTAAGATGACACGTGCTGTCTGAGTTTGGTATAATACATAAAAGTATACATATAAGACTCTCAGGAAGGACATGTGACTGCAAGCTGAAATTTGAATCCATTTGTCCAAGATGTTGAGTTAAATCCACTGCTGTACTATATACAAATCTACCCCTGAAACTAATGTTGACTGTTTGCATCGTCGCCAGGTCCATGAATACCTAAGGAGTAAGCTGTGTTCCCTCTATGAAAATGACTGCATCTTTGACAAGTTTGAATGTGTTTGGAACAGCTCAGACAGGTAAGTGTAATGTGTAGGCAAAGTAAAGTGTAATTAAGTACATTTGAAAGCAAAAGGAGGGGGGATGTGTCAGCATGTTTCTGTTTACAGTGATTCTCTAAAAGCTCTGCCTCCACCAGTAATACGGCATTTAAATCAATCCTACAGACAAGCTTTGCAGGCATCAAATCAATTTACCTCCTCTCCTCTCTTCTCCTCTCCTCCCCTCTCCTCTTCTCAGTGTGATCATGACAGGGGCGTACAACAGCTTCTTCCGGATGTTTGACAGGGAGACCGGCCGAGGTGTAACCCTGGAGGCGTGGCGGGAAAGCAGCAAGCCTCGGGCTGTGCTGCGGACCCGGCGTGTCTACACCGGCGGCAAACGTCGCCGTGGAGATGTGGGCGTTGATAGCCTGGACTTCACTAAGAAAATCCTGCACATGGCTTGGCACCCGTCTGAGAATATCATTGCCATAGCAGCCACCAACAACCTGTACATCTTCCAGGACCGTGTCAACCCTGAGACGCAGGCACAGTGACAGGGGTGGCAATATGGATAGACACAGCAGACACAGTGCTTTTATCAAATTTGTCACAGAAACATAAACAGTGACTTAAATATAGCAGGATGTCTTAGAGAAGGCATGGTGGAGTGGACAGCCTTTATGAGAAGATTAAGTCTAAGCCAAGCTGTTTTACAACATACTGAGATACAGCATCTGTTTGTGTTGATAAAAGATTCAAGATAAAATGACAAGACTGCTGCTTTATCGGAGGCCAAAGGAAGGTGTATGATCTTTTTTTCTCAACACAGAGATGAACTGATGTCTCCAGTATCCATCAGGACATGTTTTTGGTCCCACTCTACTCCAACTTTTTGAAGCTGTTTGTGTAATTGCCACACTGCAGGGGCAGTAAGAGAGGTGCAGGGACACCTCGCCATCTGCAATGACTCAGTGCTGTTGACCACACAATGTTGCACTCCTCACTTATGTGCTCTGGTACTTATTGACACAAAATAGAAGATATAACGTTAATAACAATGAAGAAGGAATGATGCTACAGTCTTGTGATGATCTGACTGTGGATTCTTTGCATTTTTCACAACTGTGGAAGGAGTGACGTTATTGTACAGCTTTTCACAACAACATCCTGAACCTTTTTTTTTTTTTTTTTTTTTTAAATCGACTGACAACAGCAGCTGTACCTCTCCTTTAGAGCAGTGCTCTTGGAGATTGCACGCATATTTGACCCGTAATCTTTTGCCCTATTCACTTTGCAATAATAGCACTAACAAAAATACATTGCAGCAGTATTCCTGCTTTAAAACACAAGCTCTTCTTCTACAGGTAACATAAACGTATACACTCTTTTTACTATTAGCTGTAAATAATCTGTGTTCTCTTTTTTTTCTTTTCTTTTTAAGGTGGTACCGATTTTGGTCCCAGAGAGCTAAAAGGTAAAGGATGCAGTTTGTCTTGTACACTGACATCTCATTTATAGAAAGGTTGTGGAATCGCATTACTACATGGAAAGACTTGATGGAGCTTTTGCGTGTAGCAGTACATACATAGGTATTGCTGGCCGTAGAGAGGGATGGCATTGTGCACAAACCAACACTTTTGTTTTGTTGTGTATATTAAGCCTGTGACGGGTTTTGATTGCTGTATCAAGGTCTCCCTTTTCTCCTCCTTGTCTAAGGTCTACATACTTACATGGTAAATTATTGCAAATGAGGGCCGCAGGGGGTTAGCCCTCTCACATATGCTTAAATTGAGGCTGATTGGTGATTAAATCTCAAACAGATTAAAGCTGAATTGCTGTTAAGTGTTATGCTAATTTAAAATGAGCAAAATGCTGATTTTATAACGCATAAGCACATTTGGGTGAGGCATCATACAATCAAGAAAAAAGCTGGAATCGAAGCACATTGTTCACGAGTGAGGCCGCTGATTCAACCAATCAAAGCTTTGATGACTAAGGTTGTGTCCTGTGTGTTTGAAGGTCAGAGGTTCTCATCAGTGCAATAGCTCATTATGTACATTGCTGACATGTCTTTAACATTGAAACAATAATGTCATGTGAATTTATCATATCACAGGTTCATAATGTCATTATACCGTTATACCTCACAGTGCCACATGCTACTCTGGGGCGTGACACTGAAAGCCCAGGATGTACAGCAGTGAGGCGATGTTTGTGTTGGATGGGATTATGTGACCTGGTCAAGATTTGATTGTTTACAGTGAAGTGCTTTGTTTTCAAGTGACCTTGGCCCCGATGGGATTATTGTAAGTGGTGTTGATGTGTAGGCTACTGTAGCAGGTGGAGTAAAAGAACCAGTGCAGAGGTGGAAAGTGTCAAGTCCCTTTGCACTTTTTTTCAAAACCTGACAATTGCTCTGCCTGATAGATCAACAACAGTTCACTGTGTTAACCTTAAACCCCAAGAAAAGAAGAAAATGTCTGTTCCAATCATCTGCGTTCCCCTCACTTTTCACGTCTTTTGGTTTCAGTGCCCCAGATGTTTATGTTGCAGTCTGTGGGTTAGGCTGGGGGGGGGGGGGATCACTTATAGGCACACCTACTATGTTTTGTCCATTGGTGTTGTTGAATGCAGACACAAAGTTGCACTGATTGGTTTAACAAAGTGTACAAAACATAACAAAATCCATGACAGCGACTCACAAAAAAACAGTTTACATAGTGAAAGACCACCTAAAGCATTATATAAGTTCCAGGACTCAGTCCTTCAATGGTGAGCTGTAGTTTAGAGCAAGTCAGTTATAATCGCATCATAACCACCACCACATACAAGCAGTGAGAGGATTTGTGTTCAGGAGCACAGCAGCAGCCGCATGTTGCCATTACTCAATGCTACTAGCGTGTATATCTATCATACTTTAAAAAAAGACAAATCTAACAATACAAAAAACATAACTCAAATGAGATGAATGAAAGGAATGTGCATTAATAAAATAACAGAAAATCTGACCAAAAATGTGTTGGATCTTTTTATGTCTGTGTCTATATTTAATGGGACAGTGTTTTTTCTTATCACTAAAAAGACTATGACTCTGAATGAAAGCATCCATGAGGGGTTTTGTTTCAAAGTCAAGCGCTTTAATAGGAATTGCACACCCCCATACATCGCTAGATAAAAAGGCAATCAGATGCACAGTATACAGGCTCGACCTCGATGACTGTCATTCACAGGTGCAGTTATGTTTATATAGTGTTCACATAGATGGCTTTTCATGCTGTTACATGTTGAACATCTGATCAGCACCACTCAGGAAAATGTTGCTGTCCTATGAAAACAATGTATATCAAAGAAAAACAGCCATTTTCAGCTTTGTCACAAGGCATTTTTCAGATAATCAGATTTTAATAACTGCTTTTTAAATTGTTTATTTTAAAGAAGTAGGAGCATTGTAACTTAAAAAATGTGAACAATATTTTGTCATCATAAATGTGACTAAATTATCATGACATTAAGGCAATCTAAAGGCACTCTGAGCAAAACACCTTATTTTAAACATTCCCACTTCTGGCGCTCTATTTCTTCGGAATGAACACTCAAATGTTTTGTTGGCATATCTATTTTATACCGTATTACTACCATATTTATACCAGATACAATCAAATATAAAACCTAGTAATGTGAGGACTAGTGATGTATGGTATTTAAAAAAGATTTAGATGTCCCCCCCTCCCACCACCGTTAGTTAAAATTAACTGCTGCACAGTTTGGTCAGCAGCATAAATAGTAAGACCCATAATTAGCCATTACATCTTTGATGTGGCATTTTGGTGTATGAGTGTGTGTGAACCATGAAGCTGAGGCTTCAGCTTTTTGGGCGTACCAAAAGAAAAGGTTTCGCTGCAAACCTAAAAAAATAGATGAATATTTTGTATTGGCTTTCCAAATGCCATTTTATGTACAATATAGTTTAAGGGGCCGGAAAATGTGATCAGTATTCAAAAATAAGATTAAGACCAGAACTTTTTAAGACAACAAAGCAAGAAAGTCGTGGCTGAACACAACCAAGATTATCAAACACCTATAAATAAACTGGTAAATGTACATTTAAAATTGTGATTATGTTTGTACACACAAGTATACACATATCGTACATGCAAACATATTCACCATACATGTAAGAAATTCTTTAATACAAAACGAGCAGCAACATTTCCCTATAAAAGATAAGATTTCACTATATTTAAAATGCCACTATCTTATTTGTAAGAAATGCACAGTATCTCTGTCTTGTCAAAAGTGATCAGCATCCAACATTAGCTTCCTTGCACATCATCTAAATAAACACCATCAAAGTTTAACTAGTTCACTGTAACAGAAAAGGAAAAATGCAACTTTGCAAGCTTGAGACAAATTGAAGAATATTTTCTTGTGTGACTG
This sequence comes from Trachinotus anak, assembly GCF_046630095.1. NCBI lineage: Eukaryota > Metazoa > Chordata > Actinopteri > Carangiformes > Carangidae > Trachinotus > Trachinotus anak. Next base: position 15,816,405 of record NW_027273870.1, on the reverse strand, counting down.
GTATTTGAAAATGAAGCTGAAAGTTGGAATCTGACCATTCTTGACCTGAAAGAGTAAAATCTTTGTAAACTCATGCACTAACAGGAAGCACGTTCAAAAATATTAAGTCATTCCCTAGAACATTTCCCCCTTTTTGAAATGTCAGTACATTAACATGAGCTGTAGATCCCTGTTAGATCAAATTGTAAACTATACTATGAGCTACAGAGCTTGATTGTCACATCACAAGAAAAAGACTTCCTGAAGAAATTCAAGCCAGTAATTATTACCTTAGCTTCACTGTGTTGCTGTCTTTTTCCTTAGGCTGTGATTTTTGCAGATAAGAAAGGAGAGAAGAAAAAATCAAATGCAAACTTCAGGGCTCTCATTGTTGTGCGTCTCCAGTTTCTCTCTATCTTGACTTGCCTGCTTCTAGTCAACAGTGACGAAACACAGTCCAGACAGTGGATAGCCTTCAACTCGAAGGCCGGAGCTCTGGCTCCAAGGCGGCCTTCCAGCTTGGAGCTGAACTCCACCATATTACCAGGGCTCAGATTAAGCAGAATCTCACTGAACTCATGGCTTGCCATTAGGATTATATCCCTCGCTGGGTCCTCTGTCCCCACACCTCCATCCCGACTCATCCCTACTGTCACTTCAAATCGGTAGCTGTCAAAGCGCTTGACATGGCAGGTGTATTTGGCCAGAGCCTTGAGCTGACACAACTCTTCCTCTTCTTGCATTCGTAGCCGTATGGGCAGTGAAGCGGTAGCTGAAGCAGAACCGTCTGCCAAACCTGCAGCTGTCAGGTTTGTGACTGTGGCATTCATTGGCTCACATGTGGGATATGTCTCCCCGTACAGGCAGCGAAGCCAGTCTCCCATGAACACCGGCAACATGTTAATGACCGACTGCGCTCCATTCTCTGTCTCAGCCACACGGACGTGCTTGAAACGCCCAGCCCAGGTGACTCTGTGTCCATGAAGGTGGCTACAGAAGATCTGTGTCTGGGCCATGCCTTTGGTCTCCCAGGCAGGGGGCCCACACGCCTGGCTGTACTGGTTCCAAGTCAGCGTGGAGTTGTACACCTTGTCCCCCTCTGCGTGGTACACGTAGACAGAGAAGAAAAATAGCACCATGCAGATGCAGAGTAAGATGAGTTTGACTGGGCCGCGGTGGGTCACTGAGCGGAAGACGTCCAGGATAGACATGCTGAACCGTGTCCAGAGCCGCAGGGTGACAGGGATCGCACACACCACCAGGGTCACAATCACCTTTGTCAGTTCCAGCTCAAGGAACCACTTGAAGACTTGGATAAAGAGCATGGCGGCGAGGCCGAAAGCCAGAATAGGCAGTGCAAACAGGAAGAGAAAGTAGGCCACACAGGTGCGGATTAGACCCACAACGGAGGAACTCTGGAGGAGCACCACGGAGAACTCGCACCACATAAAGCACACGAGGTATGGAATCAGGAAGCAGTAAGTCCCCCGGAAACCACGCATCCTTGCCATGCTGAGGAGAAAACAGAGGAAAGAAAATAAAATGAATAATTTTGAAAACATAAACTAATCAGTTCACACCCTGCAGAACGAATTATGCCTCTCACCCGAAGAAGAGGTAGAACAGGTAAACATACAACAGGCAGGGGAGACTGAGCTTTAGCACCACTGACTCCCCTAGTGGAAGTGTGGCGAAGGTGCGTCCCAGAAAACGAAGCGCCGTCATGTTCTCTGGCAGGAACTGGGTTAGGCAACACAGAGATGATGCTACCTGGATTAAAAAAAAAGAAAAAAAGAAAAAAAGTATGTACATAAACTTAATTGGTTAGATATCAAGATCAAGATCAAGTACATGTTCGCTTCTTTTTAGAAAGCCACTGGCTTTGACGCTGCTTTTCTATCTTCCACAGTTGCTGATGTCATTTCTTTTCAGTATGCTATGGAAATACTTGCAGATACTTGCTGTCAAGTTATCCTCCTGATAATGCTGTTTTGAGCATGGATCACTTAATATGTTTAAGAAAACTTTTCTCATACACAACAGGGCATATGGAATATTTTTGATACATTACAAATGACAAGTTTCTGGAACCACATGAATGAAGTGGCTTCCTGCGAGTGTGGAATATCAATCTTCAAACTTCTGTAAGACTGTAGTTACTTACCGTAAGACTGTAGTTATGATGATAATAATGTTAAATATATGGTATGATTTAAAAGGCTACAACATGCACAACTGTGATTTTGATAATTTAGTCAAATGTTATGCCAGTGTTGTGTGCCCTCTGACCTCTATGGCCATTGCTCGGCGTGCGTACATCGCAGCAGTGCAGCTGAGGCTCTTGTAGCTGACAGCAGTGAAGAAGATGGCCACAGTAGAGAGCTCCGAACAGGGAATCCAGCCTTTGTCGGCTACAGGGAAGGAGAAAATGACAAAGAAGACGGAGAGGATAAAATAGAGGTACGGCTCTAGGTTGTTCCAGCCAAAGTTGGTCTCTGCCTGCTCCACATCCAGCCCGGGTTCGAAACGTATAAGCAAAGATGTCAGGGCTCTGAAGTTCTCCCAAGTCTGAAAAAAAAAAGGGGAATGAAAAGAAAACTGTGAATTTTTGAATACAGCATGTGCATCGTGTGCATTTCACCATCACTGAGTCCACTGTTCACCAATTTCACCATTTGTTATTCACTTTGAAAAATAAATGCACAGAAAAACTGAGGCTTTCCCATTTCGTTCACCTTGCTGCTCTGAAAAACGCGCAGCGTGCAGATGATCATGGAGATGAAGGAGAGGTAGAACACAAGCAGAGGGATGACAAAAGCAAACAAGTCAACTGTCAGGTTGCTGATGAAGAAGAAGAAAATAAGTGCGTTGACATGGTGCGTGGGGATGATTGTGCTCAGCCACTGGACACCGGCCCGCGATGCCCAGTCGACCAAGTGTTCCTTCATCTCCACAATGGTTTGCAGCGGGTACTCCAGCATCTGAAGTGAGGAGAGAGAGATGTGAAGAGAGGCTGGGGAAATGAACAAGCAAAAATCAGGAAAGAGAATTATGAGAATTAAGAACTGAATGGTTTAACAAACAAAAGCAGAATGAATTGTAATATTATATATGATTAGGATACCATTAAGCGTGATTTCATGTCTATGGCTCTTTGCTTAGTGCCCAAAATCATCCCAGTTCGGCCAAAACTCCAAGAACTTTTGTAGGACTTCTTGCATGCTGATGGGACCAACTCAGTCTTGTACTTCAGGATAAGCAAACAAACACACACACATACACACACACTGAATAACTTCATTTGAATGAGCTGCAAATTTTCTATTTTTGCTAATTTGGTCTTTTACCTCCCGACTACTGTCTTGAGGTGTAGGCCTTTCAGTCTTGGCTGTAACCTGGCCACCGTTTTGGGGTGCAGAGGGGACGATACCTTGTGCGTACTGTTTTGTCATCTCAACAAACTCATCTAGGTCCACCAACTGCTTGCCTGAGAGGACACAATGCAGGAGATTATACGAGAGCATACATTATAATCTCTCTCTCTCTGTCTCTCTCTCTCTATCTGGATACACTACCCTCATTGCTGACCATGCTCTCCAACACTTTCTGGGTCTGGCTTGAGGTCGGGCCAGGAATCCTGCTTGCAGTGCCACCTAATGGTGAGAAATGACCACAGCAGCAGTAAGTTCCAAACACTGCACTGCATGACTGCATGTAATGTGATATTCTTCACCATGACAGCTGCAAACACTGACATCACAAAAGGGAATATATGATATATTTAACAGCAATGATAGCTATCATATGCCCACATGGCACAGCATTCTGGGCAGTCTGTAGTAGACCAGGCACGATTGTTGTCACACTGCAGATACGGTGTTGATGGTTGTGTGTGCATCCTACCTGGCACTGCATTAACCTGGCTGACATTTTCCAGCATCTCAGTCACAGCCACCTTCTTTTTCCTTTCTGGGTTGAGCTTGAAGTACATCATCATGGCTGCTTTGCGTACTGCCAGCTCAAATCTACTCTCTGAGGACAACCTGCGCACATCAGCCTCATTCTCTGGAGTAATTCCTAGCAAAGGGTGACAGACAGGACAAAGTTCAGGAATAAAAAATACAAATACACAAACAGGAATATGCATGTCCACGTACTGTATACCTTTCTTCTGGATCCAGCAGCGCTGCAGTAATCTCGCTGCACCCTTTCTTCCCTGTTTAGCTGCTTTAACCAGCCAATTAACAGCCAGGAGATTGTTTAACTCTGTGTCCTTCTCCTCAGCAAGAATCAGGTAGTGCTGACCCAGCTGACACACAGAAGAGAAGTAGTAGAAAGTCAATTCATCCAGCTTTTATGGCTTAGTCTGGCTATAAGTCCTTAAGCCTGTCAGTGCAATGGGACATGAAGTCCACCTTAAAATGGGGCTCAAAGATCTGAAATGTATTGAAATATAACATAGACCACCTTGTGAAACACTACTAAGCATAAGTATACACATAAAACAAATTCACATTATTATTTCAGATAATATTACTGCATTGATATTTTATGTCATTATGTGGAACAGTAAGACCTATTCCATGCTATATTGTGGCAATTTGTTACACTAAAATTCATGTTATATTAATATCATTGAAATATTAAGCATTGCTTATATCTTTTTGACTATTATTATACTGAGAAACAAAGAAGAAAGTGGACAAAGGAAGATGATGGGGTTCATCATTACTTGTGAGAACTGAAAGTGTTAAAAGCCTTCAAACAATTTGTTCTTCTTTCTTTCAACAGCCACTTATATTCCCAGCACCAGACAATGCACAATGCACAGAACACACAGTTTTTTATAGGGAAAGTAGTTTGTGATGTTCATGTATTCCACTAACAACAGATGACTACCCATAATTCTCTGTCCCTGTGACTAGCGGTGCCTCTGTCATAGCTAACTACAGTGTTTTCCAGGGGTAGCAGGGGCCCCAATGGCATATCAAGTGACTGCTTTCTAATCTTAACTGTCATCTCATAACTTCCTTCTCTCACAGTTACCATCAAAAGCGTCTGTTTGTATGAAAATGTGTTTGAATCTGAAGCGGCTCTGCATTAGTGCATTCTGTGTCTCTGTTACATGCAGTTACCACGCAGATCTCATAAATGTGCTTCATAGCTTGAATTTTTTAATTTACAGTGTTGTCAAGACATCTAAATACTTATGATAATGATATAACTGAAAAACAACTATGCCCACACTGATTCCCTAGGACTTCAAGCTGTGGGTGTAAGGCATGTTTCTTAAGATGGAGAGCATGTCTATTGTGATACGTGAGACATCACTGGAGTGTCTGAACCATTCCTCAATGCATATACTGCATATCAAACCACTGCAGTGATGTGGTCACATATTTGGTCATGTTCATTTACACACACCTCCTGCAGCGTGAGAAGAAGCCGCATAACTACCCACTTAAGAATTTACCCTTTCAGAGCTGGCGGGTACTAAATGTAAAGTCTGGTCTCATCTTCCACCTCCACCCCTTCTCTTATGCCAGCACATTTACGCGTTTCGGTAGAGAACGGGGAGCAAAGAGAATGTGAATATTTCATTATTATTTGTACAAATTTTAGTGCATGCTGCAATACGCTGTAATCATGTTCTTAATGATATGTATGTGTGAGAGTATCTTGTGTATCATATTCAAAGTCTGGTCTCAGTGGTCAAAAATAGACACTTGCTCTCAACCAGACTGGGTCAAGCAGCAGGACTGAAAAAAATGCTAAGAGTCAGTCTGTATGCATGTGCTTCAAGTCACCTGGGTCTGAGCTCTGGCATCACCAGCTTTGGCTTTCTCCTCCATCTGCTCCATGGGCAAATCCTCCTCTGGTTCTTCATCTGAAGGAGAGAAGGAGCGGAGAGGAGATGCCTTAAATGCACATATATCAAACTCAATCAATCAAATCAATCAAAAATAACTCACTGGGTTACATTACATGCTATGAACACATGCTGAGTTCACAGCCAGCAATGAACCAGTCCCACCTGTCATATAATTTGCAACGTGAGAATGAGAAGAAGTCAGAGGTGTGGATCTGCTCTATGTGAGACTGTGACAAGACCCCGCAGCTCCGTCAACACCATGCCAAGTTTCGTAACAGTTACTGTCTCCCCCGTGTCCTTTAAGCAAAGGGGTTCAACTTCTTTGCCTGTAACCCCATTTCAAATGCCACAGTCTCTCATCCACAGCAAAATCTCTTACTGGTGTAACAAGTATGTTATAACTACCAGTAGCTCTGAAATATAGTAACAAATGATAATATAATCAGTTTCTTTATAGACGTTGTAGAAAATAAACCTATGAGAATTTCAGTAATAGAGCTGAACAATGTGAAAAAAATAAATGATATTGCGATTACTTTGTCCGATATTGGGATTGTAATGAGTCATAATTTTAGGTATAGTATGGTCATTTTTGCAATTCATTTTAACTGAAAAAAATATAAAAATGATGATGACATGATTTTCTCTGGGTCTATATCAAACAAGCATGTTCCCTTACATCTGCAGAGTATGTTTTGTACGGCGGGGAATCTCTTTGGCACCACAATGGCTTAATTGTAATGGTATATTGTGACACATTATATCTTTATCAAAAAATGCTGTGATTTGGATATTGAACTGGCAATAATATTTCAATTAATTGTTCAGCCCTATTAAGTTACTGTAAAAAAAAAAAAAAAACAACAAAAAAAACCTGTAATAATACTGTAAAATAAAATAATGTGTCATTGTCAAAAGTTTACAACCAAGTCCATGCAAGAAGCTCTGTGACAACATCACTATGCTAACACACTGCTTTGTCATCTTAGTAGCATCCTAATGTTTGCTAATTAGTCCTATACAACAAAGCACTGCTGAGACTGATGGGAATATCATTTGTAAGTCAAACAAGAACAAAAGTATTGGACAAATATGAACTTTGACCTGATGGAGACACTAAATGAAAAGACAAGTCACCAGGAGGCCATGTATGGCTCGATGGATAAAAAGGTTCAGCAAGGTAGGTGTTCCACAGGAAAGCAGAGAAGGTGATGTATGCAGAGGATCTGTTCTTGTTCCCTTTGTTTTTAACACACAACAGTCATTGAGTGAGACCACTGAGTAATCTAAGAAGCAGCGACACAGCAACATTTTATTAAAGTTGCTGTGTTCATTTTAGTCATGTTATTAATGTTTGTGTGGTACCCTTACGGGATTAAAACAAGAAAACAACATTAGCTGAAGTAATTCTCCATTGTGGCCAAGAGAGATGTTTCTCCAGGTGCAGGGTTACTCTGCTACACATGGTAAGACATTCCAAAATATGGCAAAAGGCTTATCACCTCAACTCAGCAATGGGTCTGTGGTCTGTGACTTCAGTTCTCAGTGTCATTAAAATTCACAATGTGCCATTTGATCCCAAACACAAAATGGAGGCATTCTTACCATCGTCTTCATCATTGGCATCCTCTTCCTCTGCTTTCCTAAGTCTTTCCTGTAGTATCACCCGCTTGGCCACAGAGGCAAAGGTGCGTTTCACAGGGGCAGTGGAAGGAGTTGCAGGAGACATGGTGGGAGCAGCGGAGGAGGAAGAGGGAGGCGCATCTGTCTGAGTGTCACTGGCCATGATGGATGAAGTTTTGCAGATTTGAGGGGTAGAGTTGTTAGGAGAAGCAAAAAGTTGGGGTTTGTTTGGAGCAGGGGAGGAGGGTTTAGTGGAAACAGTCTTAGAGGGCATAGCAGCAGGTAAGGGCTTCGACTCGTCTAAAGAAGGAGAGGGGTCCGTTGGTTTAGACTTGGTGTGAGCTGATTGTGGAGAGGAACAGGAGGATTTTCTGGATTCTGTCATTGTTTCTGTGAGGGAAGGAGATTTGGCAGGCTGAGATGGTGGAGAAGAGACGGGTAAAGGAGGAATCTGTATGGGGGAGGGAAGAGAGGGTCTATCCAGGACAGGGCATGACCCCTGGGTGTTGACAGGAGTTGGTACTGATGGTAAATCCTTCTCCATTTCAGCCTGGGAGGAAAAAAAAGTGAGAGTAAATATGTCATCACAAATATACTGCAGTAAAATATTGGAGGTAAGTGAGTCATAAGTAAAGATGCAGCTCGGCAGTGGACTCGGTGAACTCCCTGTCAGAGAATTTTGAGGAACCTTTCCTCTGGATATTTTACACCTAAAATATAACAACTTCACTTAGAAAAAAAAAAAAAAGTTCTACTCAAGGTGTCACCTTTGTGAGAAAAGAAACAGGATAAAATGAATTCCATTAATTAATGGAATATCTGTTGAGTGGCAAATGGAAGCAGGAACATTCTGGTAACCTAACAGGCTATTTTGGAATAGGCCTACATGGACATATAATATATAGAAAATATGGATGGATAACATCAAGTCAGTCAGTTTGACAATAGTGTAATTACTCTGCTTCGTCCTGCATATGCTGCCACAGACACGGCGAGGACACAGACACACACAGGAGCTCTGGATTTCATGCCAAGTACATTCTCAATACCAACCTGCACCGAGACAACACTTGGACAAATAAGTTAAAGAAAACCTCGATGAGCAGATTTCCCCGGGATATAAAGTAAACCGCTCTCCCGAGTTTAAATGTTGTGTTTGTTGTCCATGCTGGGGTCCATTCCGCTGCACGACGCTCCGTGAAACCAGACACGGACACGGGACGCAGTTAAACTCTGCACGTCTCTGGTCTATAAAAAACACCCCGACTTTGGGACCCGCCCCCTACAACTAGACTCTCCCCCCTTACAGGGGGTAATAAATGCCCATCAAATTTTAACAATTTCTGTCAAACGTTTTCTTAATTCTGTCCTTCATGTCTCTTTTTGTATTCATAAATAAATAAATATCATTTTGCATAAAACAACAAAAGCTTTAAGATAGTGGGTGATTGACATTCAGTGAAGCTGTAGGCCTATGTGCAGTTATTTGCACATGCAGACCACAATAAAAATGGGTAATTTCTTTGTAGCTGTACTGATATAAAACACAGTTCTGTAAACGGACAGGTAAAACAAGCCGCTGCCACTTCCCCAGACAGACAAAGAGACAAGTGACAAGAAAGTGATGTCCCAACTGGTAACTTGCCAAAAATATGTATTATTTATTCGGTTGGTTTGGTTGGTACTGTAGCTAGACTAACAATGACTATTTAGCTCACAATACGGATAAGAAATGATATTACTGTCATTTTAAAAAGCATCACACATATGTGTTTTCATCAGGATGTCAGAACCACCTCATGCCAGTACCACATCTCATGGTTCCCCACAACCAGCAAGAAATGGTAAAGCACCCCAATAAATCAGCATGAGAAATTCAAGTTTGTGCATGTGAAAAAATGTGGTTGTGTTGAAGAGAATTGTATTGATTAAAATCCGATCAAATTATATCATCGGTAAGGTTACATAAAGACACTGTGAAAGAAACTTTTGTTGACCTGTGTACAGATACAGAGCAGAAAACTGTGTGTAAAAATTGGCATTCAAAGTTCCTACGCAGTGTGTGACACTGAAGTTACAAGTGTAAATCTTTACCCTGTTTTTACACCTTAATCTGATCAGAGAATCACTATCCAATCACAAAGCAGACACCAACCAGAGGGTGTCTGCTTTCATCTCCACCGCAAAATACTGAAAGGTGTAGTGGATTATCGACCCCGCACGTCCATCTTGAAAACCTACTACACCTTTCAGGATCTGCGGTTGAGATGAAGACACCAGAACCACCTGCCCTCTGACTGAACTCTTCTCTGGGATTGGACTATCGATGTCCAATCACATTTAGGTGTACAAATTGGGTACAAAATTATACTATTCTACTTCAGTTTCCCACACTGCGTGGGAACTTTAATGGCTGAGTTTTACAGTTTTCTGTTGTATTGGTACACAGATGTTCACGAAAACACTGACTATAACTGGTGTTAGCTGTCGTTACTATTAAATGTCACCTTTGCTGGTGGCACTAGAAGTAGTAAATTTATATTAGTCAATTGTCATACTTTTATACTAACAATTATTTCCGATTTAAATGGATGATTGATAAATCTTTTCTGTTAAGTCCTTAGAATACTTCAAAAACTTCTAAAAAAAAAAACTGTTGTCTGGCCTGCAATGGAAAGTTATTTTATTTAATACAATTCCTAAGTCATGATCATGACTCCAACCCACATTTATATGAGCTTAAATTAGGGTCCAAATGATTTTGAACTTCTAAAGAGTGTTCACAATCATTCTGTTTGTAGTTATAAATCAACCTTTGTAAACCTGTAAAATAAATCTGCACAAGAAATTCAAGTTTCTGCATGTGAAAAACTGTGCTTGTGTTGAAGAGATTTCTATTTGTTAAAAATAGACTGTGAATCAATGACCAATGTTGAGGTTTAACAAAGACACTGGAAAAGAAGAAGTGGTTTTGTCAACATCTGTACTGATACAGAGGAGAACACAACACAGTGTGTGACACTGAAGTAACGAGGTTCAAAAAACTGGCACTTGTCAGTGTCACTGGCTTGGAACGTTTCACGCTGAGTTTTACAGTTCTCTGCTTTGTATCAATACATGTGCATCCACAAAAGCATTTTTTCTTTCACTGTGTCTTAGTTTAACCTCAACACTGATCGTTTCTTCAGTTTTGATTCAGTCTTTTTATTTTAACAAATGCAAATCTCTTTGCCACAAGTTTTCACACGCAGAAATTTCTCATGCAGATTTGTTTTACAAAGGTTGATTTACAACTACAAACTTTAGAATTATCTGTAAACCTTACTTTACAAGCTCAAAATCTTTTTGATCCTAATTTGAGCCCATATAGGGTCTGCACCATTGGCTCCAATGTTAACTGAATACTGAGGAAAACAGGGAGAGGGGCGTTTTTAATATCACTGGGCCTCCCACATTTTTGACACCACAGACAAATATCCAATATTGTTGCATTTGGCAATAGAGTCAACTGCCTTATTTTAGAGGCTGCAGTTGGCCCTTATTGCATTATAGAGGGGTGTGTATGTTGTTTAGCCTACCCTCAATGCCTTGAATATGGTGGACAAAATAGAAGGAAAACAGCAGCACCGGCTGCATCCTTTAAATGATCTCACAGCTGAATCAATACCTCTTAAACAGTTTCAACAGAAACTGAACATTAGAACCTTCATGAATGAGGATTTATTGCAGGACTGTTGTATTAAACTGACTTAGTTTAGGTTCTTGATAAACTGACAGCCACACTGTAGGTATTTACTATTTGTATTGGTTTTGTAAAATATGCTGCTTGGAATTATTGCTAGACTCTGATTTGACCACAGCCATTAGCAATGAATGCACATAAAGCATTTTCCAATCTGTAGGCTATATCCCTGCAGATATGGGTTAAAAGATGTTACCGGCTTGTTTAATCCGCTGACCTGCTCACCCGCAGCCCCCACATTAAAAGGAAAGAGAGAGGGGTGGTGGAGGGGGGGGGGGGGGGGGCAGAGACCCAGACTTGCTCTCATTTTTATTTGCGTGTATGTTTGTAGGCTACATTTGTCACAAACTGGGCTCTTGCAGAGCTAATGCCTCACATTAAAACTGGTTCACACAGACACACCTCCTATCAAAACTGGAGCACTGCATCATTTTACCCTGTGTGCGTGTGTGTGTGTGTGTGTGTGATAAGAGGCGGGATTCTTAGGTAGCTGCTTTTCACAGTGCACAGCATCGAGTGAGCGCACTTGCCCGAGAGGCGGGACTGTGACCCGGTTAAAACAAGCCAGGCTGCTGTCTCCATCGTTTCACATTGGGGGAAGCCTCCGTCTCCCGTGGATAACCCACAATGTCCGACTGCAGAAGACAGTGGAACCGGGAGGATGAGCTGCCGGTGTACCTGGCGGGGCCGATCACCACCGGGCCGAGCCAGCGGAAATCCTACGGGATGTTCAGCTCCGTGGAGGGGGCGTTTGAGAGCAAGACTATAGACTTCGATAACTACGCGGTGGGGAGGAAAGGGAGCCGCACCCCGAGAAGCGGGAGCCAGGAGAGGCTCTTGGACACTGGTGACCCCATCGGTAAAACGCCCAGTGAAGCCCGAGAGGGGTCACTGACCAACTCGCCCGGGGAGGGGGATGACGCACATACCACTGGCGAGGTCAGATATCCATCGGGGAAGGAAAGCCCTGATGGAAAGGTAGGACTGATGATTTTACTCAGTGCTTTTTCCCCTCTCTGTCTGGCTTTCTGGTTGAGATTCTGTTCAACAGGCCTCTCGATAAATAGCCTATAATTTATAAGTGTGGTAGCCTGGCAAACGCATGAGGACCACAGCTGGTGGAGAACAATTGATCCACTTAGGGAAAGAACCAAGAATATTATTTTTTTTATTTTTTTGTCAACTGAAAGTAGCCAATAAACATTCATATTTAGTCAGGAAAAATGTTGTGTTGACTTTGGAAACCCACAACTGTCAATTTCTTGGACAACCCATCAGGAAAGTTATTCTGAGAGAAATGTTTCATTCTGCATAAATGATTAACTTCGTGCTGCATTGCAGTTTGGCCATTTTGGTTTCTCAAATACGTATCTCAAATAGAAGTCGCCAAAAAAATATGCAAATGCAGGCACTTGGAGGGAACCCATAGCCCAGGCGCTGCGTTCAGCCTGTGGTGCTGAATCGGACAGCGGCAGACCGCGGCCTCTCCATGCGTTGTTTTTGCTCTCGCGTCTGCGCCCGTCGTGCAGGGGGTGTGAGGGCGCTCACGTCCCTACCATCTTTATTCTTGATGTCATGCACGCCAGCGGGCAGACGCTCCCTTTCCTGTCTGTCACTGTGCGCGCTCCACGCATCCCGACGCAGCCGCACGGCGGCGGACTCGTCGCTCTTCCTCTTCTCCCACACGGAAACAATAACCGACGCGCGCCGGGGTGAGACAAAGGGGCGCAGAGCGTCACCGTGACCGTGACTGAGTTGACTGCCCGCGGGCAGAGAGACCGAGAGAGCATGTCTGGGACCAGTTACCAGGGGAGGAACAGCCTCCCCCATCTGACGGTAAGAGACCCGACCTGGTCGGCGGCGTTGGCAGTCAGAGGCTCTCCGCTTGTATGCAAATCCCTGCTGCCAATGCCGGCAGAGCAGGGATTAAATTCTTAGTGGGGCGGCAAAGAGCAGAAGGCCCCTGTAGGCTACTGATTCTGATGTGTGAAACAGCAAACCCAAGACATAGGTGACAATTCTGAGTGTCTGTGTGTCAAGTCGAGCGCGTATTCTTGCTCAGGGTTTGACAGTGTTGTGTAATCTCGCCGCCTGTCAGAGGGATTAACTCGGTTGACGGTCGACTCAGGAGTTGCACAGTAAACAATGGTTTGTATAAAACATCACAGAGGTGTGAGCCCGGATTTGAACAAGGATGCATCCCGTTTAGGTTATTTGAAAGCATGTATTCTGCAGAATGCTTATTATCATTCCGCAGTGGGCAATTATTGCCAAACGAATCCAAAGGCAACATATACTCAGGCTGTTGTAGACAGAAAATAACAAAACCCACTGCACTCACGTTTTTTCTGTTGCAAGCATCATTGCTGGCTATAGATGCTGAGAATTCAGCAGGGCTGTCAGCTGCCGTCATCTCTAACCATGGATGATCACTGGTTACCATGGCGACATAACATCTTCCTAATGCTGTTGCCAGGCACCCTCCATGCTGGTTGAGGGTGTGGACATATGGTAGTCTGACAAAAAACGTGCTGGTTTTTTTGTTGTTGTTGTTGTTAATCTGATCATATACAATCAATGCAAATTAGACTTTTAGTCAAATATCAGTATTAGCTGTTATGAACCCCCCCCCCATTACAGCACTGGTGTGGCTATGCATTTCTTTCCACCCTCACCCACTGCACTGTGTCATATTATTGCTATAAGGTCATGGATTACATAACTGATTGTGCAATATATCAAAATGTCAGGATTGAATCCAACCCCTCCTGTACCTCTCCCTCCCCTCCCTCTCTCTCTCTCTGTACTCCTCCTGTGCAGAGTGAGAAGCTGTTGATCAAAGGAGGGCGGGTGGTCAATGATGACCAGTCTCTCTATGCAGATGTCTACATCGAGGATGGGCTCATCAAGTGCGTATATAAGGAGCTAATCATGTTCACCCACTGCAGAGGCAATAGAAACATTGATTTTTTGTGCTATGGATATTTTTTTGTCGATCATGATTTTGCTTCTTCCTTCTCTTTATGTTTTCCATCCTCCACATCCCCTTTTCATCCCCTCTGCTATACTTTCCTGCACCACATCTTTTCCCATCATCTCTCCACCTCCTTGTTCCTGCCTCCCTTTTATTCCTCCCCTATTGCTTCTTAATGTATGTGATCTTGGCAGGCAGTTGGGGGAGAATCTGGTTGTTCCAGGGGGTGTCAAGGTGATCGAGGCTAATGGCCGTATGGTGATACCAGGGGGGATAGATGTCAACACCTGTCTAATGAAGCCCTATCTGGGCACACAGCCTGTTGATGATTTCCTCCAGGGCACAAAGGCTGCACTTGCTGGAGGCACTACAATGATCAGTGAGTGTGGATGCCTAGATGCATGCAGCATACAATACACTGATTATGTCATGATGTTTGCGCTCTTTCCATCTTAACCATTGACCTCTCTCGCCTCTCAGTTGACCATGTGACCCCCCAGCCTGGGGACAGCCTGCTGGAGGCATTTGAACGCTGGCAGGAGGCTGCTGATAAGAAGGCATGCTGTGACTACTCTCTGCATGTAGACATCCCCCAGTGGAATGAGGCTGTTAAAGATGAGCTGGAGCTGCTGGTACAGGAGAAAGGTACATCAGGTTTTAGTTTTTCTATAATATTTCAGAACTGTCACTGCTGTAGTTCTTGTTTCTGCTCCACGTTCATCCCCGTTTTGGACCCACTGCACAAGAACAATCGGGACAGATTTAGAAACAATTTGGCCAAGTGCTGAATCCTCTTATAGCGAAGGCGCAGCCGAAAGCCATTGTTCTCATCATGGCGCTGCCATGGTGGCAGTGTATAAATTTTGCTTGTAATCGGTTTTAAGTAAAAAATCACTTTTCTTTTGGGACAGCTACAAAACAATGCAGTAACAGAGCCAAGGCAGCTGCTTGTGTGACCAATTTTCCTTCAGAAATAGAGTTGAAATTATTGCTCTGCATGTATATGCATGTATATGCAACATATATGCATGCATAGTTTCCCTTAATCACTTTCTTCTCATGAGTACATTGTTTCTTTCCCCTGTTGTAAGGTATCAACTCCTTCCAAGTGTACATGGCTTATAAGGATGTATACCAGATGTCAGATTCAGAGGTATGTTTCAAAAATCACTCCTTCCACTAATCAATAACACTGCACTAATTTCTTGATGTAAGCCTCTAACTTTATGTTCTTTCCTTTCACTATTAATCTCTTTTTTGTTCTTCGGACTCCTCCTCCTCTCAGCTCTATGAGGCTTTCTCCTTCCTGAAGCAGCTGGGTGCTGTGGTGTTAGTTCATGCTGAAAATGGAGACCTGATTGCTCAGGTAAGTGGTCCATTACCTCTTCTATTTTTTTTGTCTCTTTGTGGCAACTGACAACCTATACCTCTTGCAGAACCATCGCAACCGGTCAGTGTATTTACTCAGCCTCCAGACACAGCAGTTTACTGTGGTAAAATAACCAACAGCATATAATGGCTGAACTAAATCATGACCAGTCATCTACCTTTTGTAGTCCTCCACTGCAGTGAAATACATTTTTGTTGCATAACTCTCCAGCTCTCAGAGGGAGAAAGGATTAATGCTGCTGCTGCTGCAGCTGCAGCTGAGAATGACAGGTTTATCTTAGGCCACCATTACTGTTGACCATTATTGTACTAATGATGATGTAATGGTGATTAAAATGGTGAAGGTGCTGATAATGCTGACAGCAGTGATGAATAATGGTAGTCGTGGTCATGGCGATGATGGTCCTGCTTGAGCGGGAAATTATGGTGAAAACCATGATGTATTGTGGAGATGAATGAGGGTAATGAATGATAATGGGCGCGCTGATGAACGATAATGATATACTTGTTAACCTGTAATGGAAATAGGTATCTGGGTGATGAAAAACCAGCAGAGGTACCAACCATTTTGAAAACAAATAGTGGAACGAGAAAAGGAAGGGGTGGGGGCGTCTGGTTTTCATCCTCATTTCTCTGTGCTCCAGACAGCGCTGTCAGAGGCACAGCGGCTGAAGCCAGCACAAGCTCCCCACGGAGCACTGGCATTTTAGGATTACAATACACACTTCATGTTCTTTGATAGTGTGACAGACCATGAGATTTACATTTCACAGCCAAGTAAAGGCGTTGAAGTGTGAGTCTTGTGTGTAAAACATGACTTGACAGTTACTGTAGGTAATGCTGACAGTTACTGTACTGTGTAGGAAGATAATCATGTAACCCTTTCCATCTGCGTTTTAGGAACAGAGAAAAATCCTCGGAATGGGAATCACCGGACCCGAAGGACATCCTCTGAGTCGTCCTGAAGAGGTGATTTTCAAACACCCTCACTGTCCAAGTAGCCATCCTTCATTGTATTAGTTTTAACAATTCCTCACTTCCTTTCTATGCAGCTGGAGGCTGAGGCGGTGTTTCGTGCCATCACTCTTGGTAATCGGGTGAACTGCCCCGTCTACATCACCAAGGTGATGAGCAAGAGTGCAGCTGACACTATCACCCAGGCCCGGAGGAAAGGTCAGCCTCTTTTTTTTCCTTCCTACCTTTTTTAAATTTTGCTCATCAGGTTTGAATCATTTCATATATCTTATTTTCTTTGAATGACTCTTCCTGTGTGCACTGACATGTTATGCTCATAGTCTGAACTTTATTGTCCTATCTTCCTATCCAGGTTCTGTAGTTTTTGGGGAGCCAATTACAGCTAGCCTGGCCACTGATGGCTCTCACTATTGGAGCAAGAACTGGGCCAAAGCGGCTGCTTATGTGACCTCTCCTCCTCTGAGTCCTGATCCAACAACTCCAGACCATCTCCACACACTCCTGGCCTGGTACGTCTTGAACCTTTTCAGCAAACAATAAACTCCCCAGTGTTTTACAATAAGCAATGACAACCTTTGAGGAAACCTGATAAAATATGTGGCCTACAGTATATTGCATAAACACTAAACATGTAAAAACTTTTCTAATTAATGCAGAGTGAGGACAGACAAAGTGCTTAATTTTGCTATAACCTCTGCACAAAGTTAAATGCAAATCAGCCGGATGTCACCAAAGGAGACACCAACAAGGATCTAACTTTCACTGTTTGCCCCTAGATATTCGCTTGGTATTCATGCCACAGACAACTGCTAGTGTAATACACAATGTCAGCCCACCGTTTCTGAAAAAGAAAAACAGATGGAGAGAAGGTGAGGGTGTATGTATAAGGAGAGCATCGGTGGAAAAAAGGGTGAGGGAAACTTAATGGTGGATAAAGGACTGTATTCATTTTGAAGCAACTTTAAGCTTATAATGTGAAATATATTATGATGATGGTAAGTTCAGCTGTAATTCATTAGTATCACAGACAGGGATAAAGTGCCCCACACCAAAGCCACCTCACTTCTTACCTCAGACCTACACTCACACTCACACACAGACAAAATACACAGACAATTCTGCTGTACACTTTTGACTGTCCCCGATTCCATAAATAGCACAGGAACTAGAATCCTTCATCATCTGTTGCCTTGGCTACCAAGTGCCTCCCTGCTCCTTCTCATCCTCCTCCTCCTCAGTGCCCTCCACACCCCCCGCTCCTCCAGCCTTCGTCTGCAACTCCAGCTTCTCAAGGCGGGTCCGTGCTGTCACGCCAGTGGTGTGATCCTGCTGTTGTCTTTGAGCTTCTGTTGAAGCGACAGGGTGTATTTTTCAGTTTTTTTTTTTTGCAGTGATGTGAACAAAAGAACAACACTTTCTCTCACATTTCAGCAAGGCCCATTATTTCCATAATGAGCACTGTCTTGGCATTGGGGCAATGATCCCACAGCTCCCTATCATGGAGTAATCACTGTAATTAACAAATGAATAAAAGGCCTTGGATGAGAAATGATTATAATGATAGCTCTTTATCAGTCAAATTCAGCTCCTTGTGTGCTAGCAGGTAAAGTGAGGAAACGCTATGATGCTTTTTGGAAACACAGTGAATCTTTGTGTGCTCTTGTTAATGCTTAGGGCAGTGGTACTGCAGCTGTGATGCACTATTCTGGATGGTTCAGCTGGCTGGTTTTTCTGCCCCAGGCCACAGCATGACTTGTAGTTTAACTCACATGCTCACTGAGGACACCTGGTGGCTAATAGAAGAAGTGTCTCTTTGTGTTTATCATTATTGCTTTAATGTGAATTTTTTCTTAGATTTTTGTAGCTAAATATCCTTTAAATGAGCACCTCATCATAGAGTGTGAGCTGTATTCAGCAGTTCAAGACATTTAAAAATTCTGCAGAGAATAATAGAACATTTGACAGCTTCATAACTGCAGGGTTAAGGGTATGCTGATAATTTTGTAACTTTTTTTTTTTTTTTTTTTTGGCCTTGATGCAGTGGGGACCTGCAGGTGGTAGGCAGTGCTCACTGCGCGTATAGCACTTCCCAGAAAGCAATTGGTAAAGATGACTTCACCCTCATCCCAGAGGGAACAAACGGAGTGGAGGAAAGAATGGGTTTTGTCTGGGACAAGGCCGTGGTGAGCAATGAGTGTGTGTGTGTGTGTGTGTGTGTTTGCGTCTTGTGTGTAGCTTTGAGTGTGAGTTTTGTCGTCTACCAATTTAAACAGCCATCTATCTGTCTCTCAGGCTATGGGGAAGATGGATGAGAACCAGTTTGTGGCAGTCACATCTACCAACGCTGCTAAAATCTTCAATCTATACCCACGTAAGGGCCGGATAGCGGTGGGCTCTGACGCTGACATTGTCATCTGGGACCCTGACAGCATCAAAACTATCATGGCCAAACTCCAGCAGTCGGTGAGGACAAAAAGAAAATACTGCACAGGGAAAGGAAAGATGAGAGAAAAGGGAGGATGGTTAAATCGGCAGCTGAGGGAGAAATGCTGCTGGAGGGAAGGTTTCATATGGAAGACTGCAAAGTGTGAAAAAAAAAACAAAAAAAAAACAAGTGAAAGATCATGAGGGTGAAGAGAAACCTGAAATCTAATTGTAAGTGATATTCAGTCAAGTCTGGGATTACTGTGTACAGTGTGATGCCTCATTGCATGAGTGCAGTGGGATCAGAAGAATGCATGCATCACTGTCAAATTAATTGAGACTATATGTTTAAAGGAAGCTGAAATGCCATTTGACAAGTGAATATGAGATTTATCTTTTAAAGGGACAATTCACTCACAAAGTATTTCTACTACCTTCTAAACAATGGTTGGGTGTGGAATTTTGTATTGTCAAAATGACACTGAAAATAACCATCTCTTCAAAAGAAAGCAGTTCCAGTGAAAAATGTTCACAGTGAGAACTGCGGATTATTGGAACCCTGATGTTTTAATCCTTAAAGCACCACAAATGAAACTTCACCCACTTTGTGTTGGGGTGGTAGCAGATACCTCAGAGATGAGATACCTATTCTTTGTCTCTTTGCTTTACTCCCTTTTTCCACTTTCTTGTCTTGTATGCTTTATGTGTGTCCACACACAGGCTTCAGAGTACAATATCTTTGAGGGGCTGGAGTGTCATGGAGGTCCAGCGCTGGTGCTGAGTCAAGGCCACGTGGTTTATGAGGAAGGCAAGCTGCAGGCTCAGCAGGGCACCGGTCGATTTATTCCCCGCAAGCCCTTTCCAGACTATGCTTACCAGCGCGTTAAGTTCAGGAACCAGGTACAGAACATGGATGATACACACCAATGGCAGTATTAAAAATGGGACATTAACTTATTAATTAATTAATATTAGATGGGCTCTCAACATCCAGTGTTGGCTTTCCATCTAGTGGCACAATTTATTCTCTTAGTTGTCATAGAACATGCTTAAAAATACATATCAAGAACACATACATAAGTGTGATTTCGTTTGGTATTCCAGTATATTTATAAAATGCAATATAAGGCTATATTCAGCATTGGATGATGAAGTCCTTGACTTATTTCCATTGCTGTCCCTGGTGTTTTTCTGATGCATCAACCTTCAATGACAGGCGGTAGGTGTACTAAAAAGTGTGGTTTGTCTTTGTGTCTCTGTGTCTTCTGTCCAGGTGAAGGGGAAACAGGGTGTTACTCGTGGGATGTATGATGGCCCTGTGTATGATGTCGTTCCTACCCCCAAATACATTACTCCCGCTCCGTCTGCCAAAAGTTCACCCACCTCTCACCAACCACCACCAATACGCAATCTACACCAGTCCAACTTCAGCCTATCAGGTAACGTGCCTTTACGCGAGATGGAACATAAAAATCAAGATGCATTAAATGACACATGGTGGGATTGTATAGGAAATATTGCTTACCAGATTAATTTTAAGTACATTAATCTAATATTTGAATTTTGTCTCTATTTTTCTCAGGGGCACAGATTGACGACAATGTCCCTCGTCGGTCTGGCCACCGTATTGTAGCACCCCCCGGTGGTCGCTCCAACATCACCAGCCTTGGTTGAACACTCGACTGTGCGCTAAGTGTGGTTGTTGCGGGGTTTCACCTCCTGAGTGTGTGTGAGTGTATGTGTATGACTGAGAGTGTGAGCACACGGGCATGAATGAATACCTTTGTATTTTTTTGGTACAACGGTGACACGCTCTTTTTAGACCATTATGATTTTATCAGTTTGCCTTGAGTCCATGGTCACTGAGAAGAAGCACATATATACTTCCAATAAAGTAAGAGTGTGATTTACAATCAACCAGGTCATTCAGAAATATGAAAAAACTCACAGACTCACGATCGGGGCACTCACACACACACACATACACACACACACACACACACAGATCTGGTGTTGGACCCCCTCCAAGCACCTAAATGTGACCCCAGTAATATGTCATAATGTTGTTGTCTCCTTTCCTGTGAGCATGACTTCCTCCTTAATGTTCCTCACGTCCCCACGTCTCACTGTGTGAGTCTGCTCAGACATGGTGCTCCTGTCCATCCCTCTGGTGGACAGCTGAAGAAATAACAGATTTCTCCTGCATCTGGTTTTCAACATCTTAGAAATATTTGTTTCAATGTGACTCAAGTGGATCAGTTATACATATTGCATGGACACATCTTTAGATTTTGCACTACCTGTGGTTTATTGTTACAATGGAGGAACACTTAAAATTGTACTGAAGGCACATTTGTTTCGAACAGCACAATCATACAGTATCCTTATATTGGTAAATGTCTGCTTTGAACACATACAGCAATTACATTCACTGTGGGTAGAGCCAGTTGTTACCAGGTTGAAAACACATTCATTCATTTTAACATTATTGTGAACTTCAATAAAAGCAATGCAACTTCCAGTCCACCATCAGATATTATATGCAAATGTGTCAATAATCTCCTATAAAGTGTTAAGTAGATGAGCAGTCGAAACAAACACAAAAGCAGCTGTGGAGTGCTAAATGCGTTTTTAGATTGCTTTACCTACACATTAGCATTTCACAGTGAGAGACTTTATGTGTGTGCTAGTTTTCTGCCAATCTCTCATGCCAGAAATAGATCTTTGTTGTAATAACATGCACAACTCACTGCTGTAAAAGGGCTTCAGCTCTCGCCACCACTCTATCAAACTTCACTGAGAATCTTTTTAAGCTGTTTTTATTTGATTGTGTCAATTCTGGATGTTTTGGTACAGTTAGTGTTTCTATGCCGCTGTTTTTGTTGCTGTTGTCTGGTGTCTCCAATGGAACCACTAATGATCAATAAAGACTTGACTGTTGTCAAAAATGATGGAAAAACATTCTTGAGAGTTTGATACTAACTTAATATGTTAATATTATGTCTAACTGACTGCAACTATAATTCAAGTACTTTCTCATACAATGTCTTTGTTTTTGTCTGCTGCATTTCTGTGGCATGATTAATTTGTGCCTATAATTTGTGCCAATTTAAATTGGTGTTTCAGTTAAGACAATATGGGTTCAAACACACACACCAGGAATTGTTAACACAGCCATGCAGGTGAGACCCAATAATATGATGGTAACCTGAAGCAGGATTTCTACTGTAATAAAGAATCTGGCTTATTTTAATTTACTGCATTATATTTTCTTTTAGGGAGGCGAAGAGTTACTGGGCCCAATCTTTTTTAAGGGTGACTCGTGACCACATGGACTGACAATTATCCTATGAAGATTTGTACACCTTCACAAGTGGCTGCTAGGCTGAACACCAGAAGCAGAGAATAAATGGCCTGTTCTCCAGTGACCCATCCAGCTGTGAGGGAATAATAGCACAATTAAGGACAGTCCCACCCAGAGCTGAGATTGAGCAATACTGGAAGGACCAATGGGAGAAAGAGGCATTACACAGCCCCAATACTGAAGTGCGTGGTGCTGCACCCAAGAGCACACCAAAGCAGAACAAGAACCTGTTAACATCACAAGCGCAGACATTCAAGAACAATTTCAGACATGAAGAGCCGGACAGGACCTGGCATGATCCGCTCCATCCAGCACTCCATGATCACTTGGCAGCACAAATGAGTGAGATGGCAAAACAACATGCACCCACCCAGATTTGCCAATAACCTGCCTCTTCACAACATAGACGCTCCCCTCAGGGACACCAGAGTAAACACATGAGCAAAGCTCAGGAGGCCATTGGGAGCAACACCAGAGGGTCAAAGCTCTACTGGAGAGAGTGAATGACGCTCACCTGCCAGAGGGCGGTGCTAATGCTCCAAAAAGCTGTTTGCCAACTGTCAAAAAACATCAGAAGAAGGTCTGAGTTTTATGGTGACGCTCAACAAGGCACAAGAACACAGCTTCTGGTACCGCTGACGTAAGTTTATATGAACATTCGAAGAAAGACTTAAATGAACAAATCAGTGCAACGAATTTGAAATGACACATTGAGTTAAAGCATCAGACCAGTCCAATGAAATGTCTGCAAGTGAATCATTGATCACAAGAAATCATGAAGAAAAGGTAAGACAATGACCCAACAGCTGCAAAGTTACAAACTCACAGCATATACACATACACAACCATATACTCTCACTTCTCAGTAAAATAGTTTGACAAATTAATTATGTATTTTGTTTGTGCACATGAAAAAGGTCTTTTTTGTGTCCAGATTTTATGAAATATAGAAATTGTCCTTCTTTGCTTTGCGAGTATGAATGATCAAGACACTACAGCGCCTCTGGCCATAACCTAGTAGCTATATTATTAACACACAGAGATGTGTTGATAATGCGGCCTGAGGGTGCTAATGTCAGTCAGAGCAGCCAGTTAAAAGTTCAAATTTACTTACAGAGGCAACAGAAGTCCAAAAAGCAGGCTGGGGGTTCATTACATGCAAAAACTGGCAGTCAGGGGAAAAATGGCTTTAGGACATACTACACAATCTGGTGTGAAACGGGGAAATGGGCTGGTATAAATGCTTACAGAGCTGAGGAAGGGTTCGAGAGTGGGTGTGGTATTCAGCTGACAGGGAGTGGCAGAAACATTGGTGGTGTGTCTCAAATCGGATACTTCAGTCTTTATACTCACATGTTGTACACTGTGTACACACTATACTCTGTGGCGTAGTGTGTGAATTCTGACAGGGTAGTGTGGTCCCAAATCATCGTGCACTCACTGGAAACGACAATTACAACATGTGATTGTGATTGTCGCCTGCCAAAACGTCTGGTGGTTGCTTTGCTCACTTGACTTGAAAGTAAACCAAAGTTTGAAAATGCGCTGGTGGTCGCTACCCTTCCACATCCAGTGGTTTAACTGAAAGTATGCTTCCTCTTATACTTCAAGACCTGTGACATCACGGTTGGGTGTGGTTACAGGTGCGACACACAACACCTCTCACCGCACCCAACCACATCTATCAGTGGCACTGCATGTTGTCAGCTGCGAAACAGGCCTGAAACTTTCAACCACAGAGGGGCAGCAAAACACTGCTTTTCAGTCTGGCATTAAGTAACTCTTTCACAAGTGGCTGGTGCTGTGATACAAAGATTTCAACAAACTACCTTCCAGATTGATTGTAATGATGTTTGTCTATAGTGCAGTTGGTCTGTGCCACTATCAAACTGTCTAGAAAACTAAAAAATAATCAATTTTTCAATTTCGACAAGGTTTGCTCTGTTCAGGCTTCAGAGAAAATCAACCCCACTGTGTTTGACCACCTTATCTTCTCTGATCCACAAAAAAGCTCACAGGCAAACTGTCTTCAGTGAAATTAAAATCTCAGTCTCTAAGTGGCATTAGTGAAACTTTATAACAAGCCTTGCATTATAAAACTCGTTACATGCTGCAGTTGTCGGCTTGTTGTCACCTTGAAAATGCTTTCACTCCCAGTGTGTCACAATGCTGTTATTCTACATCTGTAGTATATCTACACCCATCTGTGGTCCCAGAGGAATGTCTACTTTCAGTATAGTCCTTGACAATAACAACTAATTTACTTCACTTAATTTTCACATTTCATCTGGTGAAGATTAGCATCACTTGTTCTAGTTTTCTCAAAGGAACACTCTTTAGTGAATGAGCTTGTTTGAAATTGTGTGTGTGTGTGTTTTTTTTTTTAATTGACATCCTCATGCGATAGTTGCATAAATATTATAAGCATCACATTCAAATGCTTTCATAAACTCTGACTCGCTTAAAAGTTTATTTGCTGTAGTTTCTCTAATAAGATTCTCCACATTATATTATATTCTTATATACATATACTTTACACACACATATATATATATATATATATATATATACTATACACCAGGCAGGGAAGTACTACATGAAAATTACTACACAGACAGATCAGATATGCAATTTCTATTACACCCATAATGATTGATACATTATGCATTTCTTCCAAGCATTATCTTGAGATGCAGTGCGGTGCAATTTGCAGTGCTAACCCATACTATATAATCATAAAAGTCTGTACGATCACAAAGATTCTCAGATTACCCAAATAGAAATAGAAGAGAATTTGAATTGCCATATGTTGTAGACAGGGGAGTTCTGTAACATTGGCAAAATGTTCTAATGTGAAGTGGAATAATAGCAGCACAGATTTTAGTGTTTCTAAAGTTATGTGATCTTCTGAAACCGAGTCTTCCAACTTCATGTGTTTTTTATTTATAACATAGAGACTCTACATATAAATTGAACATTTTCTGGCTTCTGCTGAAGATGAACTGATTCCAGACAACATCACCTTCACAGAGACCAACAGAGACCTGCATGCTGCCGCTGCCATCTGCTTGGGGAGCCAACCAAAGGGATGTAATATTGAGCTTGTGAGAGTGAAATTATGCAAGTCTTCCACTTTCTGCAATAGGTCATGAAATCACAGAAACTGAAAACATTTGCTCTGTGTATGTGTGTGTGTTGTGTACTGAACAGGTGCCATAACAATACAGAGACTCTCCATCCCTTGAAAGGGTGCAGGCTGCTGTTTGGTAATAACAGGGGATTGACTGGATCCAGGCAAATTACTGAGCCAGCTGTGCTGTTCCTCTAACACTGATGGTCCCTCTGGTCCCTGCTGTGCATATCTGAGCTACATCCAGTTACTGTGCAATAAACAAAAAAAATATCTCTCTTCTGAATGCAATAAAAAAACAACAACAATAAGGCAGCAATTCAGTAGTACTTTCTAATGTCTGTTGGCCTACTGTATATATTTAATGTATTTGATAGCAATTTCAGAAGTGTATAACATGGGACATTGATCATTCACTGTCATCCGTACATTTCTGATTCATTTCAGGCATGGACAACAATGTTTAAGGTACTGCTTTTCCTACATGATTACACTGGACATCATCACATGTTTTTACCTGACAAATTTAGGCTACAAGTATAGGCTACTTAGCTGCAGGCTATGAACAAAACGATAGTGCTGTGAAGCTGACAAATTAACTCACTGGGGAGACCTGTCGAAACTGCTGCATGACTGTCAAGGTTGTAACACCCACTTTTGTCCAGTTGATGTCCATATTGAGCTTTGTTGTAAGGTCAAGCCTGTTCTCGAATCAGGCCTGAGTCAGACTGATGTAGATTCATTTGAAGTTTATAAAAACTTTGCCCCAGCCCATCCACAAGATGGTGAGACTCAAGGTCAAGGTTCAAAGAGGAAGTTTTATATGTTAGCATCAAGGTTGTAGCAGAAGTAAACTAAACTGTTACAAAAATCTCTCAACATCCCTTATCAAAAAATACAAAAAGAAAAAAAGAAAAGAAAAGAAAAAATGAAAGTGTAATCTACTAATATATACAAGTAATTACATGTTTTAAATTTATAGTCTTGAGGTTCCTAATACCTACCCACAAATCACTACTGTCACAACTGCCACTTGGAGCTGTCAATTATCTACACGCAAGAAAGACAGTTTCATTATTAGTAGACAAACTGCAGAACAGGTGAGGGGCTGAGCACTCACTGAGTTAAAGAACAAGAGAGTGGGGCCACAGAGGGATCTTTGTCTCTGGTCTTTTAGAAACCAGCTGTTGGCCAGTCAGCAGATGAAACACGCCTCTGCAATCACTTCAAACTGCAAAATCACACATAACCACCTGCAGGTCATCAGCCACACACACACACATGCATGCACCCCGCACACACACACACACACAAGTCTTTATTACTTTCTGAGGTCCATAGTCTCAGTGTCTCATCTGTGAGGACAGAGAATTACACTTCTACACTAAAATAACCTGCTATAGAAATAGGAAGTTTTGAGTTTCTGTCGATTTTTGTTTGACATGGTGACTTTCAGTAAGCAGCAAGTTTTGATGTTGGCCTTGTCAGCCACAGTATAAAATCCCAGGAACATTACATAAAAACTGAGCAGGCAGACATGTCAATCTGGACTGGTTTCATTAATCCCCACCAGTTTACAGTGAGCAAATGCTAATTTAACTCAGAAGATGGGTCATTTTTTGCTGTTGAGTAAAAATTCATTAAATTGTTTCTTTATTTTCAATCTTTGAGAAAGACAGCATATAAATGTGTTTACTTAAAATTTAATGGTAACAGTGATATAACATATTTTTGCATTTCCGAGGTTTCTGGCTCATATTTCTTCTCAACATATGCTGCATTGCATATTTTCTCCCCCATCAATCCATCATAATAATTCCAGCTGATATACTGACTGTCATGGCAGCCCATGTTTAGTAGAGTATGTTGCTTTCTTTTGAATGTAATTATTTAATTTCCTGCATATATTTTTCTGTGTTTTTGTGTTGCCAAAGTCAACCAGAATGAACTAGAAACTTCAACCTTCCTTGATCTCTTCCACCGAAAAAAAAACTCCATGGCTTGTACATCTGCATGCTTGAAAATAAAGATGGCCCAACACTGTTGACAATTCTCACTTATGCAGTATCAGAAAGTTAAAAAAAAGTGAAATAGCACACACAAACCTTAATTAGGTCCATGCAGTTATCACACATTACAGTAAAAGCAATGTGACAATTAAGCCTCCAGCGCATAATTGCTGAACAACTATGTTTTATGTAATTTAGGAATTAATGATGTAAAAAAAAAAGAACCTAAAAAGTAATTTTTGTAATATTACCAATTTTTTTATGATTTACATACATACATTTTCAATTAAATGTTTTTGTTTGTGTGGTCAAAAGCTCCAGAAGATCCATACATTTCTCTTCCTTCTAAAGCATATGCTTTCATACAAAATCTTTTTGTATATGTGGTATTTCCTGCTATTCTACCAAGAGTGCTGATGGCACAGCTTTGATGAGTTCAGGCTGATGTGACCATGAAAAGATGAATAGACATAAATGACAGCCTACGGAGGAACACAGGGAGGATCAAATCTCACATCAGCCGCCTGGCATATCAGCGAGAAAGAATGTTTACAGCTCTGCTGTAAGGTTTTTCCTGAACAGAGGAACATTGCACTCTGACAGAATTTATCACATCTGCAATGCTTTATGCTCAGCTGTATTGATGCTGAATGTTTCTTTGGTGTTGGAAGGTTGCTGCACCCCGCTATCGATGTCAACTGACTGGACATCAGACAGGAGAAGCACAAATGTGTAAGATTGGGAAATTTCAACATATTCCACAATTATGTCTTCCCATTTTGAAGCCACGAGCCCAGGGTTCTCTCTCTCTGCATGTAAAGGCAACTTAAAGGCAGTACACTTCAGCTTGCTTTCGCCCAGAAAGAGAATCTGTTGAAGCCCTTGAAACCAACTGAAAAACTCCTGATGTCATTTGATATATTGGACAGTGTGTGAGAAGGGTTAAAATTCTGGGGTATATTTCATCAGGCATCTCCTTGGCAACATTTCCTCTGTCTTTATAAAATCAATAGAATGCACGTCCGCTGGGTCCATCCCTGGAATTTAATTAAGAGTTCAAAGAAACTGATGTCCCTTTTTTTTTTTTGCAGTGCAGACAACTCTTTGTCCGTTTATCTGGGGAAACAATGTGATTTATTTACACAGACTTTTATGGTTGCCACTTATATAGATGACTTATGAGTACAAGTAGATTGCTATTATACCTGATGCTTTTGATGTCTCAAAGACGGTTGCTAATACCTTTTACGGTGGTTTAATGATTTTCTTTTATGTGTGTTTTTATGACTTTATTGCAGGCTGCAGAACAATTGGTCCTTTGGGGATGGTAATGTCTTGACCGTTTTTTCCTGAAGACCTAAAACTGTGGTCAGTAATTCTTTTCTTTTTTTTTTTTTTTAAAAGAGATTTTTATTGGATGTGACACATGCTGGCATTTTAATACAAGTGATTATACTAATTGCAGATAATGAGGATACAAAATTATATGGCTTCAGAATCCATGAACTCACATTTCAACTAAACCCTACATCAAATGTGAAATTGTTATAAGTCATTAGCCTAGGAAAACACAATAAACTGAAAAACTGTTTCAATCCTTTCCTCAAACAGTACAATTCATACAACCTGTGATGTGAATATTAAGTTGTAATTGTTTGAGAAATCAAATTAGTAGGCTACAGTGGATCTGCATTAAGTGAATAGCCCGTGACTAGTAAAGAGTGAAGCCAAACTTCCTGGCCTGTTAAATTGGAAAACAGAGTAGAGTTTGCTATGTGGTTGTTTTGATGATGATAGTGAGTAATCAAACACTAAAATGAGCTTGGTTTGTTGATATTATCTGCACTGGTGGTTTTACTGCACATGAAATAAGTGATTCAAATAGATTCAAAATTGGAACTGTCTAGAAAGCTGTTCTTTATCTTATTGGTGTATGGTTGTGGTATATAACATCCAAACCATTCACAAAGGCACAGCTTCACTTTTTTACACTTCTGAATTACACCATCAGTAAATGTATTATCCACCTATTAGAGATTTTATATCTGATATGACACACATTGTGAAATATGAAGAGCCTTCCATTCACACGATCATTTCTCAGATTGTGTCACATTGAATCTTTTATAGAAGAATAAGCACAAGAGGCCACATTCACAGCTATAAATTAAACTGGCAGGTGTATCGTCTAGCTGTCGGCTCAAAAGAAATGGCTCTTGAACTGAATATGCAAATAAATGTATTTGTAGCTCGTCAGTATGGGTTGTAGTTTCTGATGTATCTTTAGAGAGACTGATTTCTTGACCTTTACTCATCTATCTGTCACTATAACTAACATGTATTTGAAACAAATGAAAACAGCTCATTACAGAATGATAGTATGTGCTGCCAGAAAACCGGTAAGTAATGCTGATATATGACCACATGGTGTCAGTGTTGCATACTGGACAAATGAAAATACAGATTACAAGCTTTTTTTTCTTGACATTTTGAGTGTTTCACACTAATCTTTGCTGCAGTTAACACCTCCGAAGCATTTTCTGATAAGTCTGAGTACAAATTGCCCTCTACATTTTAAAAGTTTTCTGACAGCAGGACCCTGTTTAGAAAATTCACCTTCCAAAGATAAAGCTGATGGATGGAGTCATATTCTAGTGATATTCTAAAAATGTATTTGGATATCAGCCAGGCCAGCCAGGTGCAAATTCACATCACACATAAAAGTAAGGTGACAAGGTGACATTCTGCTAAATGGGAGGATTTTGGTTCTGTTGGTTGGGCATGAGTACTGTTTAACAATTGAGTCTGACAGTTCATTTTCGACCTTGGAAACAGCAGGTAACTTAACAATCTCCACTTAACTTGTTCACCTGTTCTGGAGCTTCTGACTGCACCATAATGGAAAGTTCCTGAACAAGTTGGTAAGTGGACCTTGAATGTAGGCAGTTTTGTCAACAGTTAAGCAATGTGGTACTATTTGAATAAGGCACCTTTTTTTGTTTTTAAAGAGATGATTCACTGGAATGGGAATTGGCAATTTTTGGACCCCACTGTAAACATTAGTAAGGCATATTAAGAGTCAAATGTTTCTAATTTCCTAATACGCCATCAGCAAAAGTCACCTGCAATTATAAACGTTAATAGATAATTAATAAAGAGTTCTTTTACAATCTATCAAGTCTACAGCTGTCAGTGTTAATTAACTGTTAATTAATGGATTGTAGTCCATATGCCCTGGAGCCCTTTTCCAGAGGGGTCACGAAGTCCATTAGACGGGCCCTTCTTGATGAATTAAAGAGCTAGGTAAACCACAAAGCAAGGATCATGCTGAGTGAGGATTTCCTACAACCTAGCAACCCAAAAATTGTTCTTATTTATAGATAAAAACTGCCTATATGGCACTGGGAAATGATTTATTAACATTAATAGTGTCATTAATTACAGAAAACAATTTATAATGCTGCCTCTTTAGAAAGTATAAGTACTTATGTGTGTGGACTGGTTGGCATTAACAGGTCATCTCAAACTGATACTCTGGAAGAAAATATTGCAAATGCCTTCTTTGTGGCCCCAGCTATTGTAACTGTGTAGAACATAACCTTCAAAAAGTTAACAGACAACCAAGAGTGTTTCAAGTTTTTAATGTCAAAGTCAAACTTTTACATGATTCATCTTCATACCAAACCATTCGTCGACAGCTCCTCTTCCTCCTCGTCATAGCAAATGCAATTAGTTCATTAGGTAATTACAGGAAGGGAGTAGCAAAAAACAATGCCAGCCCCATAAGAAAAGAACACAAAGAAGAGGAAAATAAAAATAACATTTTTTTTTCTTATTTTTTTCTCAAGTGCAGATTTGAAGACCTTAAGCATGCCATTGTCTGTTATGGATTCCAGTTGTCTGTTCTACAGTGTAGTTTTATCTGTACATGGCTATACGGATAACAGCACGAGGGGGATGACAGGTACATGATGTCCGCTGAAGTTTCTGTTTTTAAAAATGTCTTGATTACTGGGCGACAGATCTCAGACGTCTACGCTCCCCTCTGTCTGTCTCCCCTCTCTGTTTTTCAGTAGACTGAAACATATTCATGTTTAAACGTGCAGTATAAAAAAGATACACATCCACACAGATTCTTGTACAGCAAGTTCCCTTAAATCCAGATCGGAGGGGTTTGAAAGGTGCCATAAATGGACCTGCCATAAAACAGCAGTTTGAAGAAATATCTGCCACTGTGATGAGGCAGGGCTGTGTAAAGAGTCTCTTTCCAAAACTCACAAACTGGACATTAGTTCTTCAAGACCTTTCTGGTGTCCAAGGGATTTAGACATATTTATCCAAGAGAATGAGCACATGTCTCAGTGTACGTACCCTGCAGGATGTTGTGATTGTTTTAACAAATCCCTTTTCAGTGTGAACTCTCCATGAACAGTAACTCCGTATGTGAGGCTTCAAGTTTCATTACATCATCAACACAGTCCATCAATAACAGAGCTCTGTAAACAGCCATTTTGGGGAATTGGGGGTAATGAAGGCTTAGAGAGAAAGTACATCAGTGGCAGAACAAACTACAGAGTAATAAGGTTGAAGGTATATACAGGTATACAAACTGTAATCACACACATAGAGCACACCCATTTCTTGGCCTGATTACTGTTGAAAAATGAAAGGAGGAGTCACTCTTAACTGTTTCCACACATTAGGTGATCTTTCAGTGAGGGGAGAGTCAAGCAGCAACAGTGTGAGGGTTTGTGTGTGGCCAAAACCACAAGTAATTAGGTAACAGGTCAAACACTGTTGTGCATCTTACCTGAGTGTTACTCGTGTTTCTGACTCTTAGCTCTGCAAGGATATATGACCTAAATTGCAATACATCCTTAACAAGTGTGTCTCTTTTGCCTCATCTGGTTCAAAACAACCAGAAAAAATGAAGAGACACACTGGCAATTTCCAGCAGTGTTACATTCGCCTATCCAGACATTAATGAGATCAGTGCAGATCAGGGGAGGGGAAGAGAGGAGAAAGGAAACTCATTAAGACCACAGGGACGACCTAACCCTATTATCCCTATCACACCACTGAACCACACACTGATGATGGGAATTAAGATGTGCTGGCCTCGATCCACACCCACTCTTCAGCCCAGTGCAGCAGAGTGTGTATGGAGTCGTGCAGTACCTGCTGGGAAGGACAAATGTGAAGGAGTTTGTTATCTGCACGGTTCAGCACAGCAGTACAGGCATGTTGAGTTCGGCACTGTGTGGTGAAAAGGGTTGCAGCAGAACTCTGTGCTCCCACTACATTGTGTTCTTTTTTGTTACAGCCTGCGGCACCATTCGTGCCAACTCAGGGGTGTGGAAACTGAGAGAAAGGCCCAAGGTTAGCCCAGACTCGCTCTGCGATAAAGAAGCAAAAGTTTAATCCACTGAAGCTAACTCCCCTGCTGCCATCATTATCTCCATTTCCCTGTAAGCGCACACATTTTGTACAGATGTATCCAAATAGGCGTGGTATCCAAAAAGGCGTGTGGTTTTAAAAAAGAGAGAAAAAAAGTTAGCATTATCTTTCTTTCATGCAGTCTTTTTTTCTTTTCCTTTTTTTTTCTTACAGAAATTACAGAAATTTGGTTTTTCTATGAGTCCTACGTACAGAATGCAGAATATCTCATATTCCCACATTGTTCATTATTACATACAGTAGATGTCATTGAAATTCCCTTTAATGTAGCCCCACACATCAGTCAGAGAGATGAGTAATTATTTAAATACATTTCATGTTTAAATACTGGCTGGAGGGGAGCAGGCAAAATGCTACAGCTAGTTCAATGAGAGGCAATATGTCAAAAAATTATGATTAAGAGCACATACACACATAGTGCATATGAATTTTGCGCAATGCACACATCTTAAAATGAGTTTGTGTTTCTACTTACGTTTTAATATGCTGTATGAGTGTTTGTGTGTGTGTGTGCTTACTTGATGTTTTCTGTATGAAAGTTAATGCAAGTTATTATATACTTTATGTTACACTGCCACTGAATCTTGTCATAAGCTGTGGCTCTATGCATGTTCACATTCTGTTAATGCACTGTTTGACTTTGTGTTTTACATGCTAAGGTCTGTATGTGTAAGCGCGTGCATGCGTGCATGTGTATATGTGTGCGCATATGTATGTATGAAAGAACTTTTATGTTACATGAACATTGTTAGGATACTGTAGGCGTGCCGTGAACCCAGCACCTCAGTCTACTCTGAAACGGTGGACAGTACACACATACAATATATACATACAGACTGGGTGTGAAGGCAAAATAATAAACACATATTTTCACACACGCTGGAGAAAGTGTGGCACTAATGACACTCTATGAGAACCTTATATTCTGAATGGTTACATTTGATTATCGTAAAAATGTCACATTGTTGCAGTTTGTTCTGAATCATTTATATTTTTAAAGAACAGTACCTGATTTTTTTTCCCTACTTTGTAACTGTACAGCAACCACACTTTTGTTGGTACTTTGATACTGTGTTTATGACTTAAGATTCTCACGGGGTTAGCAGTTTCATTGGTTAATATTCCCGTCTTGTGTTACGATAGAGTTGATTAGGCATTAGAAAGTTTGATTGGTTTGAATTAGATCCAAATAACTCAAAGACCCATGACTTCCTTTTATCTATTTTGACTGCTTAAGACCTCAGTGGTTTTTCAGAAGATGGTTCGTCAGCTGAGTCCAAATCTGGTCTGCTGTAGCCTCAGAGAAAGTTTTGATGTACACGAGGCATTTATAACATCAGGATTTACTCAGTCTCGATCGCTTTCTTCTTCACACAGATCCCTCTGTGGCAGAGGGTCAGGCATGCATTGGATTCAGGTAAAAAGGAAAGGAGATGACATTGTCCTCCTCCACAAGGACATAATAGGATTTTTGCCTTTAGGCAACTTTCCCTGGTAGTTAAAAAAAAACACTTTTTTAGAAAGTACTTGTGGTCAGTTGATCCATCATTGCTCAAGTTTCAATGCCTATAAATATTTGTCAGAATCCAAAAGTTCCAATTTGATACACAGCTTTTGGAAACATCTTCCCTGACATTTTCATATTTTCACAAGGCCCTCCGAACTGATGACTGGCAGGTAAAGTCTTAACCCTCCCCCTTTTTCAGAAAAGAGAGTGGTGTGGTGATCGCTCCATTGCAAGGCTGTCACAGGTAGACCTCGCGGCGTGACAGCGTGAGACAGGACGTGGTCTTGTAGTCCCCTCCTGTCCGCGTCAGTGGTATGACCTCAGGTGGGTTCTGGCCTTCTCCTCCTTCCTCCTCTTGCTGGCGCCTTCCGAAGCCTGCACTACTGAACGTGTCGTAGGATGCTGAAGTCATCTTGCGGTTCAGAAGGTTACGGTTGTGATCGCCTATGTTCCTGTTGCGGTCTCCACTACCCAGAGTGCCAAGAGGATCCCCGTTGGCTAAGGGTAATCTCTGACCTTCTCCGCTGACAACTATCCCAGGTTCTGAGCTCCCTGCACTGCCGGCACTCTCGCTGTCACTCTCATGGTCGTTACCACGGAGATTGTTGTTATTATCTCCCGGGGCGAAGGTGGAGAGCCGTGGGGGGTCGCTGCCATGGCGCTGACGCTGGCGAGGTGAAGGGCGGACGGGCATCCAACAAGTGTCAGAGTGGCCGAATTCATCACACTCCCTGGTACACTTTCCTGTCAGAGCTACATCTGGCAGCTGTCTGGCATCTGGATACAGGAAAAAGACAAAAAAAAGTGTAAAAAAAACAAAAAACAAAACAAAAAAGCCCCCTTAATTTTGTAGTTTTAAGCAGAGAACCAGACAGGAAATATGGGGAGAAAAAGAGGGGTATCACAAGTGGTGATGCTGCAGTTACATGGTATGTACTAGGACAATTCAAGAAAAGAAAATTAATTAAAAAGAGAGAGCAGATGGATAAAATACAAAAAAAGAGATGAGGTGAACATTGAGAGAGGACGATGGGACAAAGATAAATGTGTAGAAAAAAAAAAAACCCGGGGACAAAGGTTATAAAGGACAGGATAAAATTTGAAGGAAGCGAAAGAGGCAAGAAAAATGCTATTAAAGCAAAATGAAAATTGCTGACTTCAAAAGAATGTTTCAGAAAATATCCTAGCAGTGCTCAGCACTACAGGAAAGGTGAAAGGTAAGGTCAAACCAAACAACTAATGAGGCCAAAGAGAAGATAATTACCAGCAACTTGAATGACATATCTAAATTTCTTCACATGCAAGGAAAAGAGTAAGTTACATATTGGCCCTGTTATATCCCATGAGTGTTGGGTGAAAAGGTTAGTGAGGCCACTGAATGCTGATTTCCTACAGAGTCAAGTGTCAAAGGTTATGGTTATTATCTATGTAAACAAGTCATTATATGAATCAATACCGACATCATGTTAAATTAAAGTGAGACAAGAATTATCATGATGATAGATGAAGTGACTTGTAACTGCACAGGTGTCATGTTACAGAAAGTTAAAGGTAAAATAACATATTCCATACACATCCAAAGAGCAACTTAGAACAATATATTAATATACTGCTTGATTCTCTATATTCTGCTGAACCATGATTAAACACAAGAAATTCAATATTTTTGTCTTATTCAGAAAATTAATTCTAGTTCTGGTGGCTAAGTACAGCAACAACAAATTCATGTGAAACCAAACAACCTCATAATCATACAGCCTGATTACAACCAACACAATGAATCCTCTGTTCAATTCCTCTCTCCATCTGACCGTGACGAAAACTTATTAAACTCCACAATTCCTCAAGATTTCACATGTCTGTGAAAAGGCGGCATTCGACTGGAAGCACGTTTACAGTCCCAGAAATACAGCTGGTCACCAAAGGCATAGTGACCTTGGCGTATGGTCACTGTTGTTCCAGCTCCAACATAACCACAGAGGAATGAGGAAAAAAGAAGGTTAAATAAAAAATGTGTTTGCCTCTCTCCATCCTTGACAAAGACACAGTAGAAAAAAGTAAAACACTATTTCCTTGGTGAAAGGAAGGAAGATTTGGGCTGCTGCTGACTGCTGGCAAGGCCACCGATGAGCAGATGAGCCTCTGGCTGTCAAGAGGTCTTTCTCAGCCCTGTTTATTGGCCTCCTGTCATACTCCACCTGCCCACCAGATGTCCCTGGACTTTCTTCCTGTTTAACATTTCTTATCAGTGCAACTTCCCTACCTACCTACACACCTCCTCCTCATTTCCATCATCTGCTCCCTGATTTTTAGACCTGCCCTTTTTCCCCAGTCAGTACCCAGATCATTGCTAATTTTGCTGTGTGTTTTTCCTTTGCTCATGCTGTGGACTCCCATTAATGCTACCTGTATGTAGTTATCTGTTGTCTGTACCTGCCTGCCTTCTTGTCCATCTGTCTGTCTGTAAGCCTGGACCTCATCGCTTACTCTATTAAAGTTCCTTCATTGCACTGTATCCTCCCTGCCAGTGCTCGTACCACCAACCGTGACAGTGCAGTCTGGCCTAATGTGGATCCGGCAGACAAGCTCCTACTTGGCCTGCCTTGTACCCGGGAGGACTTTTGATTATATAAAGACAGATTTTTTTATTGAAGAGCCAGACTTCCTGGAGCCACTGGTTACCTTTTGGAAGCAGGCTGAATTTGCCCAAGAGAAAGGTGGAAGTTTGTCTTCAGCCCTGATCTAAGTCCTGTTTTTTGCAAACCTTTGCAAACCCATCACCCTAACAGCCATGAAGCATGCCTCCTAGAGACTTGCTTCCCAGCCTGCGGCTATCCCTTAGCGTGCTTGCCACCAGCCTGCCGCCCAGTCAGCTGCCGTGTGGCCTGCTAGCCTCCAGCCAATGTTTTTCCCATTCCTGAGTCTGTTAGGGGTTTCTGCTGATGACCAGCAAGCTCCCGATGCCGTCAACTCAGCCGACGATGACCAGCACACTTCGCACCAGTGCCATTGTTTCTGCTGAAGCTGTCTCTGCCAATGACCAGCCTGTTTCTGATGCACCACCTGCTCCTTAGGCTGTATTTCCAGCAGAGGATGCTGTTCCAGATCATCAGGCCGTCTGCTCAATGCTCCAGTAGTCAGTTTCCATTGCGTCTGGTTCTCAGCTTTGTCTGTTGGCCTGTCTGCCCCCCCTGTTGCTGGCCACTTACTCTGGACCCCAGTTCCAGAGTGGGTGGCCAGCTCTTTGTCCAGCGGGGATGCGCCTTTGCCAGTGGCCTCATCTCTCAGGGCCTCTAGCCCCTGGGCCGGCTGCCCGAGGTCTTCAGCTCTTCAGGCCCCAGGTCACCCACCCGTGATCACTTAAAGCTCCTTCTTTGCACCAGCCTTCCAATGTGTCTTCACGTGGGTCCTCTCTGTCTGTGCTCCTACCATCAGCCGTGACTACTGCACTACATACTACCACACATCAGCTTTTCTAAAAAGAGCTCTTCACATAACACATGTGCAGCACGTGCAAATAAAAACAGTGCAGTTGCTTTATTCTATAAAAAAACATTCTCATCACACGAGAAGAGAAAAGACTCCTCAGACCTAGAAAAACAGCAAGTTTCAATGAAAATGCTTATCTGTGTCTGTGTGTGCATTTTAGAGTATGTATGATATCAAAACATGTCTAAGCTTTTCACAGACTAAAGCACAGAGAGACTATATATGTAAGTAAATGAATTTTGAAGCCTCTTGACCACAATTCTAATATGAGTTCAATGAATTTTATTGGATGTTTGTGTGTGTGTGTGTGTGTGTGTGTGTGTGTGTGTGTGTGTGTGTGTGTGTATGTGTGTGGTTGCTCTGACCATTCTCCACATGCTCCTCCTCGCCCACACTGCCCTCCGGTGTGGTTCGCTCATAGCCTTCCTCGGGCAGCGGCAGGGCTCCCAGCCGTGGCCCTGATGAACTCTTGCTGCTCGGTGTCTCTGAGTCCTCCAGGCCACTGTCATAGCAACCGGCGTCCTGAGGCTGGCTGACTACCGAGAAGGTCACCCGGCGAAGGGTTCCCTGCAGGAAACATACACACACAATACGGGATTAATCATCCAGGATTCCTAATCTGAGATTCTAAATCTGGGGATTAGGCTGGTGGGCAGGGGTCTGCAAAGACATATTGAGATTATCTGATCTTGTTCGCGTTGATTATGGGTTTAGCTGCTACAATGCAGGGTAATAGTCATCAACCAATCACGTCTGTCTTTCAAAGTTTTTGGTTGGTTTTTAATCCCAGTTTAGATTAATGCTGCTGGACATGGATGATGTTTACAAACCTCTGCCTTGCCTGAAGACACTTCTTTTTCATCTGGAATGGTGCCCAGTAGTAGCAGCAGCTGGGTAATATAGAGTCCCCTCTCAAAAACACTTACTTGGTGCTCTATTAAGACAAGTGAAGGATTTGAAATGATATTCAATATTTTTCTTAATATCAGCAAATCCCATGGCGAAAACCAAAACCAGCAAAAAGTCTCGTCTGTATATCGAGAGCCTCATGTAGCTTCTCCCTCTGCAGCATACGTCTCCATTGTTGCCACTGTTGCATTTTGTGACGTACTCCTTCATAAAAAATTACATGGCAACCGTAGTTTATTTTAACTCAGTCCCACCTACACCACCCTGCTGTGCATACAGGATAAATTCTCATCAGTTCACAAAATGTGTACAAATCCACATCTGAAAATAGTAATAATTAACCCCTGTTAGAGTTATGTTTGGTGAAGATTACAGCGCCCTGCTGTTTTAGGAAATTATTTTACTTAAAAAAATAAAAAACAAATAAATAAATAAATAAAAATAAAAAAAATATATTTGTCCCCCATTTTTAAAGACTTGCATCCTCAGAGGGATCAAATGCGCTTTGGGCTGAAAGCCATAGATAGGGTCAGAAGTTGTAAACTGGAGAGATAGATGAATACAATAAATATGTTTTGATCTTTTCACTGGATTTGTTGACAATAACAAAAATATAGAATATCAACAGCCTCATCTTTTCAGTTAGTTTACATTGGCCCAAGGAAGACCACCAACCACCATTTGGAAGGTAATTGGGATCTGAATATAAAGAAATATGCCTTCTACTTGTCAAAGCTTGAAATGCAACCATGAGGGCTTCAAAAGTAAGGTGAAGCCATAACCATGAATGCAAACCAACAGGCCATCAACCACCAGTGACAAATCTCCCAATCCTGCAGTGAAAGTGGCGGCAATTCAGTAACGAATCACATCATTCACTCAAACTGAGCATCACACCTGCTGCGATTTCAACACACAAATCATCCCCAGTCTAGTTAGCGGACAAGTTTCCACTTTGGAGAGGGGGAAAGACTGTAATAAGTCCACGCTGAGAGAATATCACAGGGAGTTAAATGATTCCGTCTGGCCTGGAGGGATGACTCTGCACCAGGAAGCCCATTTCTATACAACACCCCTCCTATCTCCCCTCATACTCATTTATCTGCTCGCAAAATTACACCCCTTTCAATTTAGATCTGCTTTGAAACACACGGCGTATAGAGAGGAAGTGAGTGAACAGAGGGAAGAGGCAGATTAGGGCGGAAAAACTTCAGCTCGGAACGTCGCCTCAGGATAATCTGGAGGGAAACTGATGGATGGCTGGGATAAAAGCCAAAACTGCCCCAATTTTTATTTTTTTTAAATTTTTTTCTAACTTTCCAAAGAAAAAGGAACATTTGAACACTTCACCTAATGAACTTGCGAGACAAGAGGAGAGGGGCAGAGAGAGCAAAATTAATTAAGCAGAAGGGGGAAATTAACAGCGCATTTGTTTCTTCTGCCATTTCATAACAACGTTTAGATGAAAGAGGGATGAGAGAAAGTAACTCAGACAGCAGGGATGGTGAGCGCAAGCAAGACTGAGGAAGAGGAAGAGATATTACAGTCTAATGGAAAAGCAGCAGTTCTTGGAATCTCAGTGGCTTCATCTTAACTCTCCACAGAGAGAGCAATGTATTTTTAGAGCATTAGCTAGATGAAGCAGTTCAACCTCTTTTCCACTTGTTCAGTCTAGGGGCAATGGCGCAGAGAGGGAAAAGTGGGTGACAGAGTATAAGAGGCTGAATATAGAGAACTACAGTGGGCATTGGGAAGGATCTTTTTCCGATGAAAACGGAATTTAATTGTGTGATCTCACCATAATAATTTTTCTTTTTTTTTTTTTAAGATCAGTGATGTTGACGCCACATATAATTCCTCTATTTCTTGACTTAACAGGCTGTCAAAACTGTTTTCTTATCATAGAAGAATAATAACAATGCAGAATGCCTTTTAATGATCACAGGATAATTATTTCATGATATAAATGATGTAAAAATGATATTATTTCTGATCACAAGATGAGGGAAATCATTTTTTTTAACAACTATTTCCTTTGCAGTCTTTTGTTCAGTGAAACAACATAAAACAGGAAGAAAATTTGATTACTGAGGAGATAAGATTATTGTTAGCTCCAGTTTGTGCCATTCATTTATTACAACTACTTTCAAGTCTCAGAGCTACATGTCTGATTTTCTGAAACATAAATACCCAGCAAGCTTTGAAAACCCTGAAGGTTGCTTAACATTTACTGATGTTCTGGAGGTATTTCAGAAGGTTTTAACTATTTGAAAGAAAAGAAATGTTCAATCTTTTGCACAATAGCAAAAATGTTTGAGCTGTTTCCAGTTATGCATTCTTCCTAATCCAAACACGGATCGTAGCTGGAAATGATGCGCAACTTGTAAAATCTGAACTAAAAACTGTTGAATCGGTCATAATGATGCACTGCGTACTCACGTTAGTTTTCAATGTCTTTAGCGGTGATACAAACACTAATATTTACAAAAACAGCAAGGACATACAGTTTATTGTTTCCAGCAGCCTGAATTAGGAGAAACTACTTTGTCAGTTGTGCACAAATGGAGATGGTCAGAAGAGCATATCAGGATACTGGAAAAACCTTCACAACAGCGGTTAATGTTGCTAAACAAGTCTTAGAGTGTACAGCCACTTAGGCACTGAGGTGCTTTGAGGTAAATGCTACCATGCTCACAAAGACAATGCTAACATGGTAATGCTGAGCAGACATATTATTTACCATGTTCCATGTCTTAGTGTAGCGTGTTAGCGTGCTGACATTTGCTAATTAGCACTCAGCTCAAAGTCCAGGTGTAGGGGAGACCATTCAATTTGTAGGTACATGTATCTGGTCATGAACCAAAGCACTGGATAGATGTTGATCTATTGATGGTGCTAGATAAAAAGTCAGGGGATCACTGAAATTATTGCAATTTATCCTCAGTGGGACATGAATGTGTGCACTA
This sequence comes from Trachinotus anak, assembly GCF_046630095.1. NCBI lineage: Eukaryota > Metazoa > Chordata > Actinopteri > Carangiformes > Carangidae > Trachinotus > Trachinotus anak. The sequence goes on along the minus strand of NW_027273870.1, from coordinate 15,774,596 downwards.
AATTTCATGGCAAGCCATCCAACAACTGTCAAGATATTTCACCGAAAAGTCAGAGGATCAGCGCAGTCAGCGTGCTGGCAAACCATCCAGTAATCTATAATCTAGCCCATTAGATACTTAGGTCTATGACTCAAATGTAATGTTAATACATGAGAGGCACATACTGGAGCAAGGATTACTTTATGTACACTTGATTGACAGACAAAGGGTGAGTTACTACCATTTGTGGCCTGCTGCCGGTTGCTCTCTGTGTGTGTTCTATTACGAAATTCATCTGTTCAGCCATGATTCCATCTAATTCAATTTCCCTCTAACCCTCTTTCTGGCCAGAGCTGCCCCCTTTCATTCCTTCATCCTGATTATTTTATTTTCTATTTCTCTCCTCTATTGTGATCCTTGCTTCCTCCGGCCGATCCCGCCGTCAACTCTGCTGTTCACAGCTGTAACTCTCCCTCTTTTCTCTGACCCTCCCTCTTGCTCCCTCCGCCACCCCCTCTCCTCCATCCCTTCTTCTCTTCTCTGCCAGTCAGCTTTATGATGTGGCGATCGATGATGTGTCCTTGACCTCGTTATGAGTCCCACTCCTCTTCCCCACAGCAGGCTTTATTGACCCATAACTTCTCTACTCTCCCTAACCCCTTTTCCTTCTTTTTCTCTCATCCTCCCTCTTCTCTATGTCAAAGTCTTTCGCTCATTGAAAAACCTCTGTTCTATTCCTTTGCCAAATCCCATATTTTGGCATATTTTAGTCAATAAATTCTACTTAATGTACACTCCACACAGCCAGCCTTGTTCCTCTCGCTTCTTATCATTGTTATCTCACTTCCATCTAAATTTGGCTTTATACACCCTCATATTCTCCTGCTCCTCCCTAATCATTCTAATATTTTTCTGTCACTGCAGTCTTTTTTTTAAGCTTTTTGCATCTCTTTCTTTTTGGCTCATAGATTAAAATGATCTGTTTTTATTCCCTTTCTGCTTTACCAGCTTCTACCATTCCCTAAAAAAAATAACCCTCCATACTCCTTGATGTTTTCCAAACTGAACAAAGCACAAAGCCTGTTTGTGTGTAAGCATATATGTGTGTGTATGTGTGCATGCTTTCTTTTATTTGGCTGAGCAATAGCAATAGGCTGAATTCCAAATATGTCAAATATCTACTGAATCTTGACATACATTCATACATGTGAACATACACACACATATGAATGAATTGGCTAGGGTCCAGAATTCATGCCTGATAGGATATTAATTGAATTTGACGGAGGACATAAAAAACCTTCCTCTTAATCTGACACTCGCCATTACGGTTCAATACTGACATGGGAGCTTCACTCATCTGCACAGCATGGTGAGTGTGCATGAGTGCGTGTGCGCGTGTGTTTGCGTATCTATGTGCATGTCATGCATCTGTGCTGTACATGCATATGCGTTTCCTGATACAGTATGGAAGTTGTTGTGAAGTTATTTCTGGCGGATCAGCGAGAATCAAACAGAGGAATGATGGGTCTGAACTCAGAATAAACTTAACTATCTGAATCTTGCAGCTCTGAAAAAACTGTAGAAGAAAATGTTCCTAATATAGCTTTCATTTCAGGGCAAGCTCATGTTGCAGTGCATGCACGTGTGTGTGTGTGTGTGCATATGCTTACACTTACGAGTGAGACTTCACACCTTTATGTTTGTGTTTTATGGCTGTGTGTGAGTGTGAGACTTTCAAAGCCTGCAAGATGTGTTATGTCAGCCTTTGAGAATACACGTGTGTGTGTGTGTGTGTGTGTGTGTGTGTGTGTGTGTGTGTGCATGTTCGTAGTGTGAAGATGTGTGTGTGTGCTTGTGCACAGGTTGGCTTAGTCATCAAGGTAATTAGTGTGTAAACCTCCTTGCTGTCGGTTCAAAGAGAATTAACGAGCTCTAGTTAATTAACAGTCTCCCTCTCTTCTCCTTACATGTGTCTGCATATTCAACACATGTGTGTTTGTGTGTGTACGTGCAACATCTCCACATCTGACTATTTGGGTATGTGTATGAGCACATTAGTATGTGAGTGTGTGTTTGTCTATGCCCTGCTACACTCTGGTCTGCATAATGAATTGACAGGATGCGGCTTATGCATAAACCAAAACTACAAATATGGTTGTAGGACTAGAGCCACATTTCCTTTTGGCTCTCTGCTGATTCTCATTTATGTTTGACATCATAGGTAGGGGGGAGAGCCACCATGTAATGGCTGATTTCATTATTCATCAGCTTGTTATATATACATTATATTGTTTAGTTCCTCTTTCATACATAACAAGTATTGTGTTTGTAACAATGCTCAGATTCGAGGTCAGATTTCCACTGTGTCCGCACATTTGTTCATCCATTCACTAAACTTGAAGTCTCATTCCATGAAAAGAGAGGACAGGATGTCATGCATAATCTATAACTGACCACAGTGTATGGAGCTACTGCATATCCTGCTTTTGATACACTGCAATATATTACTGTAATAACTGTGCATACTAAAGACAGACCCAATAAACTCACTTCCTGCACCAAAATATAATTGCAGTTTGACTGATATGGCTTATTTAAGAGTGATACCAAAATAATTGATGATCAATATCCGCTGACAGTGTCTGATGGCTTTTTGCTGTTGGATTTATATTTGACAGACAATAAGAAGCCAAATTAATTGACAGAGCCTGTTCAATAATTACATTTGGGCTAAACAGCACTTAGGTTTTAATTACATAAAAGATATGTTTTTTCTTGCCTGCTTGCTTTTGTTTATTAAAAATGTAACAGACTGTGGCAGAAGGAATTCATATGTTTTAATGACTGAGAATGAGGGATGATATTTTCTAATATTTCACAAATGTTCATCAGTAATGTTGGCATTTGTTTGTGCTGAAAAAGAAAAAAGGAACCAGTGTTAGAAAAGATTTTTTTTTTTTCTTTGTGATGGTTTCGTTTTTGTGTTGAAACAGGCATAAGTCAGACAGCTTTGTGAGCCAAATGTCAATCAAACAGACACCTGACATCCAATTTGCAATCTCCCCCTCCAGACGCCTGAAATTTTCCTAACGTTGACTGAGGGGTGTAGCTTTGCGTATTAATTTCTCCGTCAGTTGTCCTTGACTGGTGATTTCAGCATGTGGACACATGATATTTGATGCCAAGCATCAATATCTTTTAAATGTGATTAGTTTCATGCCAGAAATAGGATTGTCTGACCCTCATGGGATACTGAAAGTCTCAATTAAAGGCCAGATTTATGGGATTCCTGAAGTGGCTTAGCAGCTCAATAGGGCAGAGTGGTTAGAATAGCTCTGCCATTAAAACATAACGTATTTTCATGAAGTAATTAGTTTACAAAAAACATAACTGAGTACAGAAATATTTACAGAGTATTTTGATGTAGCAATCAGGAAACATCTCTACTGTACTGGACAAGCAGATATTAGATACTCAATGCAATATCAATATAACATCACTATTCATATGGTCAAATTATGTCACCTCATCCTGTTTCTTATAATATGATAGCTCATTTACTTCCTAAAAATAAATGATATTGATATTACACTATGCTACCACAACACACAATGAAAACTAATATGGTTCTGTTGACACCACATGGGTATAGTCCACACTTCATATCTGGAATGCTGATCAGTCAAAATGACCTTTGCCTCTGCTCTCACGTTTCGCCTCTGTTTCGAAATCATGTTGTGCTAAAGCAGCCAGCAAATAGATGTATGTATGTGCTCACACTTTGAGAGTAGAGTCAGTGCTGGAACGTGCGAGTGAGCTCAATAACTGTGACTTTATTAGAATTCAAACATTATTGAAAAGCAATGAGTTTGTATTGAGCAGGAATGCTGTCTTTTTGCATGATTAAACTGCCACGTAAAGATGTTCTGTGCGGAGACGCTAACTATACATGGATGGATTCACACTATTGTCTCATTCACACATTCAAAGTCTATGTGGCTCTTCTGATGCCATGTTTCGTGTCTTGCATTTGATTTAGTGCATGATCTTCTTTACCATTTCAATTGTGTTGCCTTTTATATTCTCATATCCACTCCAGATACCTTTTTTTTTTTTACAGGCAATGTGTGAAAGTGTGAAATTTGGTAGAGAAAAGTCACATAACACACTGTATTTTTTTTTTTTTTAGTACCTCACTTCAACACTTTTTTCTGTCACTTTTCTTCTGTATTTTATCACCATGCCAATGATGCCTATGAATAAAACTAAAGTAACTTTGACTAAGTGATTGACTCAACTGGTCAAATCTCTATTTTCTCAGGTCACATTTGCTCAAAAATCTCTGAAACATTTGCTAGAAAATCTTTTGAAACCTTTTGACATTGACTGTTAAGTTATGCATCAAAGGCAGCGAGAAGGAGAAACAGTGAAATATGCTGACAGAAAGCATCTTGCCTGGGCTTTGTGAACAGGACAGATGTGTTAACAATTCATTTGATGGTGACATATTTACACTGGTTATTTAAATATAGAACTGATCTAAAGCTGTATCCAGGACCTTGTGCTGTAACGGAGTGACGTGTGCGGTGTTGGAATGCAGTTTCCTGAGGCTATGCTGAAAGGTACGTCCTGTTTACACAGTTCAGCCATTAGGTCAAGCAGACAGGTGAAGACAAGTGGCGAGGCAGAAAGCAGGAGGGAAGCAGTAACTAATGATGAATAAAATAACTGGTAAATGGGTGAAAAAAAAGAAAAAGATAAAGACAAAGGCAAGACAAAAAGGCTTTTAATCAGCATGTGTGGGAGGGCAAAATGTTAAAAAAACAAGAAAGGGACGGACCAAAAGGCTCAGCACGACCACAGGCTGTCTGAAGTTGAAATGAAGAGACAAAGAATGCCGTTTAGAGCGGAGAGATGATGGGCTCTTGTGGTATTTGCAGAATGCAGAAAATGGTTTGGAGCAGGTTGAAACTCAGCTTAGGGATGAGGCAATATGAGCGGTGATTCTTCAGCTGTCTGACTCGCAGATGTTGATGAGCCAAGGCGCCTTGTTACCACAACACACACACACACACACACACACACACACACACACACACACACACACACACACACACACACACACACACACACACACAGACACACAGACACACACACACAGACAGACACACACACTCACACAGCTTCCATGCAGATACCGTAAATCCACACATTAGGCACACCTGCTTGCTCACACTTGCAGGCTTGCATGTACACACACACATGAACACACACGTTCACAAGGAAGCAGCGTGTATGTTGCAGTGGGGACCACCTCTGCAGTAAGAGCAATCATCCCTTCTGCATGCTTCTGCTCTCCCCTATTTTTTTTTCCCTCCTGTATTTCTCTTCTCCCTCTCACCCTTCGCTCACTCTCCCTTCTCTCCTCTTTCCTCTTTCATCCTTCTCATTCTGCAGTCAACCAGTCACCCACCCTCTTTTTCCTCCCCTTCCCTTCTCTCGTTCCTCTGTCTCAGTCTCTCTCTCCATTGCTCCCTCTAGAAGCAGGTGATGTAGAAGGGTGCTCAGCAGTATCTGACTATCAGGCCTGACTCTGTGAGAGGAATGATAATCACTGTGCTGCACTGCAGAGAGAAAGAAGAGAGGGAGCGAGGGAGAGACAGGGCGAGAGCAGAGGGAGGGAAAGGGGGCATGAGGTAGAGGGAAAGGGGGGCAAGTGCGGCAGTAGAAAAGGGGGGCAAAGTAAAGTGGGGTGGGGGAAAAGAGAGAAGGACGCCACGGCAGTGGGACAAAGAGGAAAGAGAGAGAAGAGAACAAAGAAAGAAAGAAAGAACAAAAGAAAGAAAGAAAGAAAGAAAGAGATTGAGTACTGCTTTAGTAACATATACCTTCTCTGTGTCATGCTTCCTCTTTCCTTCTCCACCCCCATTCCCCTCATCTTTACCTCCTGCATACACACTCACTCACACACCTCCAACAACACCACCCATACCACTACAAGAGCTTGTAGTACAGCAGCCCTGCGATATGAGGGAGAGCCTTAGCCTTGTGTCTGAGCACCAGAGAACATTAACTGCAGCAGCGAGGTCATCTGATCGGCACTATGCGGTCCCTCTCTCTCTATTTCTCTCTCGCTCTGTTCTTCTTCACACTGCTGCAGTCTGCTACCAGCCCCCCTGTGGCCACCACTGGAACTGCCGGCCACGCTGCCTACCAGCACGCCTGTCCTGATAATCAGTTTTTGCATCGTACAGTGTTTGTATGTAATTTGCTGAAGCTTGCTGGCCATAAATCACTTTCTCTTACTGGGAGCAATTTAAGCCAAACTCTGCAGCCAGTGTTCATTATCATAGCCTTAACTAGCTAATGTTACTATGTGGGTGTGCGTGCTTTTGTTTGTTGGTATGTTGTGCGTGTATGTGTGTGTGTGTGTGTGTGTGTGTGTGTGTGTGTGTGTGTGTGCAGTTTGTGTAGCGAGAGACAGAAAGAGAGACTGCTTCACTGCAGGTCTACTGCATCCCCATCCACCACAGCTCTCTTACTATCAAGCTGTCCACTCTGGCATTGACTTTCTCCCTTCTCCCTGTCTCCATCTGGGTCCTCCACCCTGCAGATACACACTGAAAATCACTCACTCTATTCACAGCGCCGGGCCTTTGAAATGTTTATCCTTTTGTGCAGCCGTGGCTGTCTATAGGGGGAGAAACAAAACAGAATCAAAAGCTCATAGTGTGAGATGTAAAGCGAGGTTTACCGGACAAATGCCCATGATTCAGATTAGCTCCTTTGTTAGTGTGTTTGTTAGTGTGATTGTGTGTGTGTGTGAGTGTGTGTGTGTGCGCACTGATGTTCATCGCGTTCCACTGCCTGTCTCTAAAACAGTCATCTCTTATAATATCCATGACAGCACTCATTGTTAAGACAGATGCAAACAGGATGGTGGCGTACAACCGGCCTTCTGTACGCGCTCGTGAGTAAGAGAGACCATACATATGTATGCCTGCTATTTAGATGGCATTTACTGCTCATTCTGTGGGTACATGTGCGTGTGTGTGTGTGTGGATTAGACTAATAGTATGCGTGTTAGGAACAGGCTTTTCCCACCCACTGCTATTGTCCATTAAGGCTGACCAGAGGAGAGTGAACAATGGCTTCACTGTGGGGGCAAGTGTATGACAGAGTAAAAGTGAGGATGAGGCTAAAGATACATAGTGTTACACACAAAGCTGGTAGACAGGCACACACACACACGCACACACAAACACAACCTCCCTGTTGAGAGCGATTAGGAGTGCTGCTGTGAACAATAGACAGAGTCAATAAAGGACCTCAGAGACATCCGGATACAAGAGCAAGGTCTCTATCCCTCCACAGACAACCCCCTTTCTCCTCCACCACCACCTCCACCTCCGTGTCCTCCCCCATATTTTCTCTTTCTCAGCATCCTGCACACTTTCTCCTCTTTCAATTTCTCATTATTTCCCCACCAACATTGTCCTTTCTCCACTTTCCAAACTATTTCATTTGTCACATCTGACCCAGCCTTCTCTATGTATCTCTCATTTTCTTGTTGCGTCGGTCCCCTCTCTTGCATTTACTCTGTCTCCTTTGTGGCGCTCCTGTCTTTTGTAAAATGGTCGGAAGGGCTGAGCTGACAGAGGCTGACACGGCGGAGTGCCATGGCAAACTGAAATCCATCCTGTCAGTTTACAGTCAGTGTCACTCACTTTGTAAGGTTAAAGATAGCTTTGCCTAATGTGCTGTCAGATACAAACGAACACAATGCACCACATGGCCCTAGCCACACATACGCAAACACACATATTAGCTATAAATTTATGCTGAACACACACACACACACACACACACACACACACACACACACACACACACACTCACACATGCACTCCAGGAGAGGACTGCATCAACTCACCCACCTACATATAGATATGACCCAAAATGGTAATACAGCAAATCTGTGTATGAGTATTGAATATTTCTGAGTGTGTGTGTGTGTGTGTGTCTGTGTGTGTGTGAGTGAGTGAGTGAGTGAGTGAACCCCATCTCAGCTCTATCACCCCCGTGACAGACACAGTGCCACAGAAATGTCTTGGGGCACCTCGCCCAACGTCTTGACAATAGTCTCAGTGTGTGTGAGTGACAGAGAGTGGCTCGGGGACACAGAGGGGGCGTTATACTGGGTAGACGACATGCACGCACACACACATACGCAGACACGCACACACATTAAAGAGGGAAGACAGTGCACTCTTTCTCCCTCTCTGCGCTATTTCTCATTCCCTCTCTCCCTGACGTAGAGAGACTCAATCATTCTCACACTCTGTCTCTTTTGACGCAGAGGAAAAACATAAAACAACTGCTCCCTCGCTCTCTCTCTCTTTTTCTGGGTGCGTGTCTGTGTGCGTGTGTGTGCGCGCGAATGCAGACTGTATAATTAATATGGCTTTCATTTTCTTTGAGCTCTGAAGTATGCTTTTGGTATGCAAACAGACTTCTTGCATGTGAGTGTGTGTAAGTTTGTGTAACAGTGTGTGTGTGTGTGTGTGTGTCTGTGTGCTGTTCGATACACAAGAGACCAAGTGCAGAGTCGGGCCATTGAGCGAAAGGAGAAGGAAGGAGGAGAGTTAATGAGAAAGCAGGGGAGAATCCATCCCGCTCCCATCGATAACCTCACACCACACTTCAAGTATATACGTACATTGGCTCCATTTTTGCAGCCCTCTTTGAAAATTATGGTTCAGCATTAGAGTCTTCAGTGAAGGCATATCCAGCAGAGTTTCAGAGAGCTGAGCCTTTGCTGAGGAGTCAGCCTGATTATTATGCGACTCCTGGCATTAAAAAAATGTTTAAAAATGCAAATTTTTCCACAGCTACTGCAGTAAAATGGTTAAGCTGCAGATGAAAACATAATGTTTATTGCATATTAAAACCCCAGGTATATACTGCACTAATTACTTGTGTGTACTTTGCTTACTTACCAATGTGTAAATGTATACTCTTACGCGAGAGTATTAAAGTGTATATGTCAACTTCAGCTGATTATAATGGGCCATGTGGGGATATAAAGACATAAGGTATGTAAAGTATTTCATTTATGAGTGAGCTCATGCTAGATAACAAGTGTAGGGATTAATTTGTTGTTAGGTCTTCAGGGCTAAAAGCTACTTCAGGACAACAGCTACTGATTCCTTTCATTGCTGAATTATCTGCTGATTATTTTCTTGATTAAGTGATTAATGATTTGAAAATGACAAATTGCTTGTTTTATCCAAGCCACAGTCCAAAACCCAAAGACGTTTAGTTTCTTGTCATGGAAATCTAAGAAAACGAGACAAATATTCATATTTCTGAAATTACAGACTATGATTTTTTTGGCATTTGTCTTAAAAAATGACTCAAACAGTGAACTAATGATCAAAATTGTTGCTGATTGAGTTTCTGTTGATCAAATAATCAATCAATTGAATAATCATTTCAGCTCTAAACTGCTGCTCTTGAATCTCCAAAGTGTTGATTTGTCATTAACTAAGACAAGCAGCCTTGTTTTGAGCCGGTGTATTAATGAGATAATCCAATCTCTCTTTAAATCTTATGAATAGGAAAAGGAGCATTAAGCCTCAACTTCATCTGAGAACTGAAATATCACCAGGATAAATTGCTTTGATAGGACAGCAACAGGATGTGTAATGTATATAATATTTGCATGACTCAACTGTGTGTACTGAAAAGCTCAAACTTTGAGCAACACTTTGTAGATGCAAGTGCGCAATTTATGTCTAAGTCAGGACATGCTGTGTATAAAGTGATTTCCTAACAATCTACATCTCAGACTTAGATTCTACATAAAGCCCCATAAGGGAGTAGGGAATGAATTATTAAACCATTCATAATGATCATGCCATGTGAGAGTAACACAGCTTCGTAAAAGTCACGCAAAGCCATTTTCTGCGGAAGCGACTCAACATGCAAAAGAAACTACCAGTGGCTTCTTTTATATTCAATTAGCGGTTCAGTCAATAACTTTGATTCAATGTTTGATCAGCCTCAAAACTACAGTGCTGCTGCTGCTTTGTGGTTGAGATCCACTTAAAATGTGGCCATGCATGGTGGGCACGCTTGACTTCTGCCTTTTAGAGAATTCAGACAAAAAAAGAAAAGAAAAGAAAAAAAAAAAAAAATCATGGAGAGCATGTTGAGGTGAAATCGTCGATTCAACATGTTTTTGACGGAAGGCTCCCTGCGACGGCTCTGCTGGATTTAAAAGCGGCCGTCGTCAGCAAAGGCCGGCATTAAGAAACACTCTCACACATCAAATTCTAATCAAAGCCTGCTCCTTTTAACAGCCGTGAAAGCTTTCATGTTAACACGACACCGCGACCAAAGCTTCATTCACGCTTTTAAAAGCGACTGACTGGTCAATGATCGTGTGTGTATGTGTATGTGTGTGTGTTTGTGTGTTTGTGTGTCTGCCTGCGCCGGACAATGCCCCATATCTGTGTCAACACACTCCATCCATGCCTCTCATCTTACCGGTGATACTGTGTGTGACTCCCCCAACCGCGCATAAATTGTCTGTGATCCCCACTTACACCGTGTACACCTGTGTGCGTGCTTGCGCGCGTATGATGTGTATATTTTCCAAGCCATCTCAAGTTGTCGGCTCAGATGTGAGTATTCTTTCATCCAGCCAATTAAAGGTTGCCATTTCATCCCCATGGAAACCTGCTTGGGGCCCTAATTGGCAGATAGATTTGCATTACTTTGTTTGCAGATGTTTTTATGCGCTTTTGTTTAAGTTTGTGTGTGGATCTGAGTAATGCTCAATAAGAGTTGTGTGTGTTGTGTTTGGTTTTGTTGGTTTCATTTCCTTTTTTTTTTTTTTTGTCTCAAGTGCTGTTAGTTGCTATCTTCATAATATCTCTGTATTGGGAAAGAGGAGGATGGAGCCTCTTAAATAATGCACGTCTCACTTGCACCTGTGCAGCGTTGACCCATTAAGAAGCAGCTTTACGGTAATGCTCTGCAATTACTGTGCTGCATATTAGGAGCATTGATTGATTTTAAGTGCGGTTTAATTCTCCAAAGTTCAGTTTGTTTTGGTTTGGAAGTGTCTGTATGTAGATGGGTAAAGAAAGAAACCAAAAAAACAAACAAACATGTGCTTACATATAATGGATGATGGTGGTAGTTGAAACAATTCATTTGTAATGTCTACAGGAGAGAGTTGAAAGTGGTGTGGTATGAGTGCCTGATTACGCAGTCTGTGTGAGTACGTGTGTGTGTCAAACAGGTCAAACTATTTTAATGCCTCTGTTTGAAAGCACCAGGGGGATTTCTCTCCAGCGGCTTGAGCAGCTAGTTCTTGTAGTTCAGCTACCTGTCTCTATCTGTGTGAGTGCGTGTATAGGTAGGCGTCTCTTATCTGGTCTATTTCTGACAGGAATGACGATCAAAACGCACACACATATAGTATGTGCGCACATACCTTGAGGAAGGCTCAGGTCAGTGGTATAATATGGAGCATGGCTGTAGGCAGAGGCCTGCCCACTCACATTTATGTAACTTCTTCGATAGGGCAGGTGGAAAGCTCTCATTCTCTCTCTCTCTCTCTCTCTCTCTCTCTCTCTCTCTCTCTCACACACACACACACACAAACACACATACTCACACCAAAATAGCCCGAAGAGTCTGAGCTGGCTTTGCTCGCAGAGTGAAGCTCCCTCCCCTCCATTCCTCTCCTCCCCTTTCCTGTCTTCCTCTAACCCTAGACCCATATACCTCATTTCTATCTTTTTCATTCCATCTCCTCCCTCTCCACACTCACTCCTTTGCACCCCTAGGCGGTACCTAAGAACTCATTTTGTAGTTTCACATCTCCCCCCTACCACTCATTGAAGCATTGCCTTTTCTCCCACTTGCTTAATTTTTCTTCGTCTCCCTACCCAACTCTCATAACTCCAACCCCCCACACCCACCCCACCTCCTCCTCCCACCACCACTATCCTGTTCTGGGTACTGACCAGCCATGTCTTTTCTCCTCCTCCACTCATTTTCTGTCTCTTCCTCTGACTCTCCCTCTCTCTTCTATCTCCATCTTGATCTTTCGATTTATCTATCTTCCACCAACAATTCTAAAACAGATGGCTACACTTAGCCTGGGGCAAAAACATTGGCTTTGGACTACAGCGCTACCAGGGCCAGTCTTTCGTAGTCATGCAAGATCTAATAAGCTGATATCCGGCGAGAAATGTGCTCTGATTTGCCAGTGGCAAAAATGCATAAACCATATTGCTCGGTGCAGTTATTCACACCTTAGGCTTGTTCCTTGGTAGCATGCTTAATTTCATCCAATCAGGAAAATGAAAATGAAAGATTAAAGCTGACTTTAACTACGGTTTAAAAACAGAAGAAGAAGAGGGGGAGGGGCACATGGAGAGGGTTGTTAAGAGCCATTTGTAAAATTTAAAGAATCTATTAAGTGTTATTAAAAAAAAAAGTTTGGAACCATTAAAAAAACACATTTTAAAAAGATGGATCCAGATGGAGAGGGATGAAAAGAAATGAAACCGCTTTGGGAAAACAGAGAGATCAATCAGAGGGTAGACAGACGGAGGAGGATGTGGGTGTGTGTGTGTACGTGTGTGTGTGTGTGTGCGTGTGGTGGGGCAGGCAGACAGATGACAGATATTGGGGAGGGAAGGTTGGAAAGAGACACTTTTTTATTGGATGAGATACAGAGGACTGGGTTCAGAGGCAGACAGTGCAGGCGACTAGTCTGTGGAATATTCAATCATTCATAATGATGCGCCTCTTGTTATCCTAGTTTTATAACTTTGTACATTTAAGTTTGTCCCCGTGAACTCTGTTTGGAAAAAGAAGCTTGCGGGACTTAAGTTTTAAATCCTGAACATAAGGTTTCTGCCTCTATACTCCTGCAGATTTGTGTGCTCAGTTTCATGACTTCAAGCTTAATTTTACAAGCTATGGGGTAAATAAAAAAAATTATGTGCAGATGTCTGCCTGCATGCTCAAAGACTTTTGACAGGTTTACTGGGTGGTGAGATTTGGAAAACAGAGGGTCCATAAAGAGAGAAGGCGAAGACATTTAACAGCTGAACAATCAGTGCAATTGGCTGTTCAAGTCTGCCAGTCATGTGGCAGTGAGACAGCTGTTGTTAGTGATGAGATCTCAGACAGATGTCTGACTAATGATGTCACAGAACCAGGTAATTATTAAAGAACACTTCAGCCCATGACATATCTCTATAAAACTTGATTAAAGCCTCAACATGCCCCCCCCCCCCCCCTCAAATGTTGGATTCAGGCGGTGATGACTGCCTCTGACAATTTTTGTAACAGACAATACGGCAATCACACCCACGCTGTGCATTGATTGGCCAGATGGGCGGAGGTGATAAAGTAAGACAGGGTTTGAGCCTCTCTCTCTAGCCCTTCAATCCTCTCTGCTAAGTCCATCAGTGTTTGTGTGTGCAGCATCATAAATGCTTTAGAAGAGGGACTGTCTAAAAGTGTGTGCACTTATACCATTTTTACGATTCACTGTGTAGCTTCATAAAGAGTTCAGGGACACAGTGTGATGCAGCCCGGTATAAATAACTTGGCTTTTAGACGTGGTTGGACGACACACTGTACAACTGAGTTAGCTTCAAGCATACAGAACCCTTTGTGCAACTTTTTACCGCACAGACTGTAAAGCTTAAAGCAATGAAGTTGAATGCACAAAGACAGTTTCTGGGCAGAAACATAAACGTTGAAAAGCACAGACCTGATGTACAAACTTTCCAAACAGAGTTTACAGCCACAAACTTCACTGTACAAGCTTACAAAACAAAGATGACGTGTACAAAACTACATTTTCAGCACATCTTTGACAAAATAAAGTTATTAATATTATGTCAATCCACCTCATATAATAAAAATCTCTCACATGCTGCCCACAGAGCTGACAGCTGCATCATCCACAGGCAAGGCAAACAAATTTAAATCACTTCAGTGCGCTTCAGTTCAATTTGATTCAGTTTGACTCAGTCCTACTCGATTCCATACAATCTGAATTATTCAATTGAGCTGAGTTGGGCTCGGTCCAGTTCAATTCAAAATCCATTCAAGTCAATTTAATTCAACCCAACTCAATACCACTTAATGCACTGAAGATTCTTTTGTGTAGGTGGATAAAACCAGTCACAGGGCTACTAAGCTGTCTAGAATCCCTGTCTATTGCGAGAGAGACCACTTTTGTTTAGCAATATTGGGTAAAATTGCTCAACCCACAGACAGCCATTAAGGTAATGCTGGAAGGCAGATGAGCATGAATGCAGGGCTGTACAATGCAGAACAGAGTCTTCAAGAAGCAAATAAAAGGAAGCATCTCAGCAAGGGGCTTGCTATGTAGGTCTTTGTGTACGCTCGTGTGTGTGTGTGTGTGTGTGTCAGGGAGTTAAGAGAGTGTGTTTGTAAGCCTCTACGGATGTGTGATTCTAGGAGACAGAGTGTGCCTGGGCTTGCGCATGTGATTCGATCCAGAGGGAGTGGAAGAAGAGACTGATGTAAGAGCCGGAAAACTTCTCCTCTCCGCTCGTGTGTCATCATATTCTTATCAGAGTTGGTCTGCTCGCGGTGAAAAGTGTATATGCATAAGGATCTGGGAGGGTGTGTAATTATGTGCTATTATGTACACACAAGAGCATGTTTCAGTGGGCACGTCCGGGTGTGTTAAGATCACACGTCTGACAGTGGCTGCTGTGCGCGTGCGTGTGTGCGCGCGTGTGTGCGCGTGTGTCCCTGCCTCAGCTTGTCTGTGCGTGTCTGTGTGGGAATGACATTCCCACATTCCTGCCATTTCCCAGAGAGCTTGAAACAAAAGCTGAAGGGGGGAGTCGTTAACACAGTAACATTATCAGCTCAACAGCCTGTCTGTATTATCTCGTGTTGTAAACAGCCAAGACAGACAGAGGACTTCCAATCACATTCCCACTCTGGGTGACCTTGACAAGTGAGGAAACAGACAATTTCTCTCCCTCGTCCCCCCCGCAATCTCACTCCCTCTCATTCTCTCCTCACTTTGTCTTTTCTGTCTTTGTCCCGCTGTCCTGGGCTCACACAAATGAAAACACACACACACAAATACACACCTTTGATTTAATAAATTCATGAGGAGGTTTCACTGACTTTCAATTCATGACTCCTAAAATTTAACATAAACCCCACTATGACATGAGTCCCCTTACCTTTACCTTCACCTGATCATTATTCTGATCTTCCAACAAAACAATTTTAAAGAGGAAGGATGACCAAAACATCACTTTTTATCTTCATCCCACTGAGGGCAATTAAATGTACGCCGCAGAGCGATGGCAACGTGACAGCACAGGAACAGTAACTGCAGTCCTCCGTCACTTTCTACACTGGATGCAGTTAGCCACAGTGCTGCAATCAGGCGAACAAGTTTAGACAGTGCTCACATCCAGTTCACAGTGAGTTTGGTAGACACATAAGAGGAAGGTGGAGTTAGGGTGTTGTTAGGGTGCTTTCACAGCTACCACAATTTGTGGAGCTCTAACAAAATCTGGTGTTAAAGTAAAGGGGTTAAAATCTCCCCCTCCACATACACCTGTTACCTCATGACCTAAGTCTTAGGACTGTGACTGAAAGCTCCCAGAAGAAGCTGATAAGACATTGACTTTAATTTTCTTTTCTTTTTTGGTCCAACTCTGGTGAGGTTGCCTGTTCGGTTTGTAATTTTTTACACTTGTATGAATGATGATGTAATTTCAGTCCACGAGTGCAGTGCAGACCAAACAACTGGTCTCCTTCAACACTACTTTGAAGTGAACTTAAAACCAAAAACAACATGCAGTTCATTCACTACAGATTCTGTGTGTGTGAAATTATGTGACAGTGGTATAAATTAAAATAAATTAAAATAAACTTTACTGAATAAATTTACAGGATTTCTGTGTCATAGAAAATGTTACATAATCTTTCTTATAAATAGTTATCATACATTATTGGGTAACCATAGTAACACATTTTTTTTTCCCACATCTGAAAAACTTAAGTCTGTCATGATTTACAGTGCAACAGATGTGGTCTAGTACCAGTAATTTTCACAACCAGCAGTTCACAAGCACTTTGTCACCAGAGGGGATGAAGAATTCAGCAAAACAAAAATTTCAAGTCTGTCAAAGTGACTTAATGTTTGCAGTTTTGGTTTTGGTTGTAATACATTAAGTTAAACACAAAAGAGACAAGAACTAAAAGGCACTAGTTTTCAGCGTTTTCCTTTGTGCTGGACCAGTGGAACTGAACAAAGAGTGGAAAGCACCTTTAAGCACAGCATATCTGTAAGGTATCCATATGATCCCGGTCAAGCAGAAAATCAATGTTTACAGGGTAAGCATATGTTTCATCTCCACTGCCGAGCATAGAACACAAACATCGCACAATAGCCGTCTCTTTTTTCCCGTCATGTTTGAACCTTTCTTCATCCCCTCTCCTCTTTCTTCATCGCACTGACTCTCACCTCCTCCCCGTCCCCTCCCCTCGCTCTTTGTCTCCAGGTCAGTGGATCAGTTTTCAGTTTGCCTCGTTGGGTGCTCCCCGCTTTGGTTACCTCGTCCTTCTCACCTCTCGCTTACCCCACCTCCTCACCTCCCCACCTACTCACCCCATGAGCATATGGCCGGCTGCATGGCCTGAACTCTCTGTGGCTTTAATAAATACATCAGTGCATTGTGGTATCATCATAACAGGGGTCACGGGTCGGTTACATTGTGTGTGTGTGTGTGTGTACCAGAGAGAAAGAGAGAGAGGGAGGGGAGTGTGTGTGTTTTTTGTGTTTGTTTCTGGTTGACAGTGCCTTCACCTCTATGACCATATTACATGCTGCATGTTATCACAGGAGGTGTATGTGTGTGTGGGTTCATGTGGCGTGCCTAAACGCATGGAGGGGTGAGTGTGAGTCTATGACAGACGCTCATCATATTTAATCCACGAGGGATTTCGTTGAAATGAAAAGCTGCTTTTCAATTTTATAATCCAGTAGACCTAATCTCTCCCCCCGCGCCTGTCCATACAGTCCAATTAGATGAACAAGACTGGCCGGATGAGCCCTATTCACCACAAAGTCATCTCCATACCATGTCCTTGCTGTGTCAAAACACAGAGCCCACAGAGCACGAGCCCAGCACTGACCTTCACCGGGCATCGTAGAACTGTGCAATGCGCAAAAAACTGTGCTGTCAACCCACCTGTTTCTACTGCAGTCTTGGCCTTGTTAACGGGGCATTGATTAGGCTTTGGATGTGTGTTTATGTGTGTGTGTGTGTGTGTGGAAGTGGGTGTGTGTCTGGTTCGATTCAGCCTTTGTGGCACCGCACCCGCCCCCACACACCCGCTGGGTCCAGAGAGAGAAAGTGCTCACTACAGTGAAAGAAGAAGTCACACTAGTGAAAACGCTGAGTCAATTCATTCTCAGAGGTCAGTGTGGCGCATGGAAGATGCAAAGGTAGCAGCGCTGGGGTGTTTAGATTTATGGCCTTGCTTATGGCAAAGAAAAGTACAGAAAGGTACAAAGGGTGAGAGCCCAAAGAGAAGAAGAAGAAAGAGGATGGTTGCAAAGTGCTCATCAAGATAGGGTACACGCTGCAGTAAAAAGACTACTGAAGTATAAGAACCCAAGAAAACTGAAACACAATGTCGAGTTCAAACAACCACTACGACCTTTGTTGTGGTTGACTGAGGACAGCAGACAGCAAAAACGGTTTTGTGGTGGAGTGTGTGTTATATGTGTGTGTGGTGGTGGTTAGAGGGGAGAACGAGGCCACTTTGCCCATATTGACTGCAGTGCCATGTGACTGCTGTGATCATTAATGTGTCCTGATGCCAACGGGTATCCTGATGACCCACATCTCAGCAGTCCACTCTCTCTCTCTGGCTGCCACCCAAACCAGACCTCTCTCTCTCCCTCTCTCCCTTGCTCTCCCTCCCTCCCCCTACTTGGAAAGCACATACTCCAACCTTCTCCTTTACACTTTCTCCATCAGCATTAGAGGCTGGGTATCGAACCTCAATACTTTTCTGGTACAGACCAAAGTGTGACTGTGGCTCTGAGTATCAAAAACACAGCAGTTGTCTGGATTTGTTTACTCAGTCTCTGAATGAATATTTACTGTTTTCAGTCAGAATTTTGCTTATTAGGTTTCAAGTACTGAAACCCAGGTATTATACAGGCATTAATATTGAGAAGTTTCAGATGATACCAACTCTTAATCCACATACAAAACACGCACACTCTCATCCTCAATCCCCAAGTTTCTCCTCTTTCTTTCCATTAGCTGACACTGCCTTTTTTTTAATGTCATTGCCTCCCTCTCTTCTCCCACCCCCTCTTCCCTTCAGCTAACCTCTATCTCCCAGTCCTGTGACTGCTCTCTTGAGTATAACAGCCCCTTACTCACTCTTTTACTCTCTTTCCCACTCTCCTCCTGCTCAGTTTTGCATTTATTCATGCCCATTGATATGGATATCCTCTCCCTTCCCTCTCCTGCTCTCCTCCTCAGTGAACAATTTAGATTTAAGAGATTCAACATCGTTGACTGAGCTGTTTTATGATCTTGTTGCCTCACTGATGCAATCTTGCTCTTCATCCATGATGCCCAGTTTTTATTACTCGCCTTTTTGCATTTGTTTTTTATTTCCTCTCTCCCTATTTGGAGCATCCTAGTTGGTCTGATGATGTGCTGACTTCAGATGAACAGTTTTTAGAGTTTTCACTGACCCAGTAAAGTAGCTTTGAAATTCAAAGTCTCACCCTCCCACCCCCCATCTCGTTTACTCCATCTTCCTCCCCTCCTAACCTCCTATAATTCTCTCCCACTCCTGATCTAATGCTATTCCAAATTCTGTCAGCGTCCCAGTTCCTACATTTGGCGCATACTTGCCACCTATTACTCTCTGAGTCTATCTCTCACTTACACTCACATATAAAATGCATATGCATTCGTTAAATAAGCAGTCCCTCAAGCGCAGTGACAGGCACCCACCAACACAAACCTGCTCATGTCGCCAAACTGTTCGACTTAACAAATTTTGACACGTCGCACACACGCGAGCATCCAAAGTCTTAGACACGCACACACTCACACACACATACACGGCTGTGTATGAAACCACTGGTGTTGAATATTTTGGAGGTGGGCTGGGGTGGGGTGGGGGTACACGGCAGAGGAGTTAATTACCCCATACGATCAATAATTCATTATGCTGTCAGTTTGTGTGTCTGTGTGTCTCTGTATGTGTGCTGGCATGCTTTGAGTGCACGTAAGCATGAACACCAAACTCTCCAAGTAAGCATTTTCTTTCCCTGGGAACGACAGATTAAGAGGATTGACTCCGTAATGGATTAACCTCTGGAGTGTGTATGATGTGTGCGTGTTCCCCAGTGCGTGTGTGTGCATGTGTGTTGAGCAGGATCAGAGAGCCCATGTATGAATTGATTAGCCTAAGAAGCTCCTCTCCTTCCTTTTTAATGACCACATCAGCACTTTTTCACCACGGGGAGGATAAATGTAGAGC
Organism: Trachinotus anak; assembly: GCF_046630095.1. NCBI lineage: Eukaryota > Metazoa > Chordata > Actinopteri > Carangiformes > Carangidae > Trachinotus > Trachinotus anak. The sequence goes on along the minus strand of NW_027273870.1, from coordinate 15,754,997 downwards.
TGTCCGTCAAGGAAATGAGACACCACCCCTTTAAGAAGGGTTAGCTGTCACTCAAACATCACTCGTGGGAGCACTCCCCATGGACTACGGAGACCCTGCTGTGTCAGTGTGTCTACATTGATAGATGGTGCCTGTGTGTGTGTGGGTAGAAGGGAGAGTGACCGTCTCTATGCAGCATTTATTTGTCAGCAGGACTTCAGCTTTTAACTGGAGCTTCCTGAGCAAACACCAAAGCCAGTGCATCCATTATCAACTGATATTGTTTACAGCATAACCATATATATACTGAATGGAAGAAACATAGCCGCTTGATAAGGGGAAACAGAAACACAACATGACCAATTACTCTGTTGGAAGCAACTATTCGCCCACTCCCTCTGTGTCCTTACTCCAACTGAACTCCTCGGGGGTTTATACACATGGTCACACACACAAGCACGCAGTCATGCATGTATACACAAATGCACATTCACATATTGTTTGGCTACAGTAGGGGGTTGACTCATGTCCCCTGCATTAGATCTTGCTAAAAAGAGGGCTGATGTTTGACATGGAGCACACACACACACACACACACACACACACACACACACACACACACACACAGAGACACACATACAAACACACACACACACACACACACACACATGCACTGACAGCAGGGTACCATCACACAGCTCACAGGCTTAGGATGCTGACACGGACACACGAGTATGTGAGCTGCTGTGCACACACACTGACAGCTATTTTGTGGAGATAAAAATGGTGTTTAGATGTTAGCGACGGGGTGTGTGGTATGGTATGTCGGCAGATATGAGAATAAGAAGAGATGAAGCTGGTGAGGACGAGGAGAAGACAGAGATCAGGAGCTAGAGATAGATTGAAATAAAGAGGGGCTAGAGCAAACCAAAATTGATGAACCATAGACACAACGTCAACCCGGTCCCTTCCCAGAGCTCCTACCTGTTTGCTGTACTTGTTTCCAGTCTGGCAACCATACTCTGAGCACTGGTCAGATCCCAGGGACATGGCATCTGCATTGCCACTTCCTCCACTACTGCTGCTGCTGGAGCCGGCACTCCCCACACAACCTCCACTGCCCACAAAGGTGTTGGAGGGAGGCAGCTCCTGGACCGCCTGGTGCTTCTTTCCCTCAGCTGGGGGGGAGTGGGGCTGTAGGTTCACCGCAGGGAGAGGTGAGCTGGATTTGTAGTGTCTGGCCAGATCTGGGCTTGACTGGTGCCTCCTGCCACCGCCCATCCGTGGGCTGCCAGGGTCACCATCCACAGCACAGTAGCGGGCTGCCAGACGCTCACTAGCACTACTCAAATCCTCCTCATCATCATCATTGGCATGGCGACGCAGTCCATTGACTGTGACGATACCGCTGTAAAGTGACCTGTCTGACTTCCCTCCTCCTGCAGCTGCACTACCACCGCTTCCGTTACGTTTATCCCGTCGAGGTTTGCGTCCACGGTCCGATCCCCCGCCACGGCCGGCCTGTGGTTGAGCCCCTGGAGGACTGAAGAAGTCTTCCTCGGGCTCCTTCTTGCCAGCCTCATAGCCATTCTTGCCCTGAGCACCGCATTGCCGAGCTGTGACTACAAGGAGTATCACTAGGATGACGGCTGCGGCTCCCGCCAGGACACCAATGGCTACACTGAGCCGCTGTTTCCCTAATGCACGCTCACTGTCTGGGTCCCCTGCAATGTCCAGCGACAGTGGAGCCATCAGGCTTCGGGCCACCTGTAGTGAGAACAAGAGAGAAGAAGAACAAGAGAGAAAAGATGTAGAGTATAAGAGGAAAAGAAAACAAGAGACAAACCATCAATGAGAAAAAAGTCCAAAGCAGTGACTGCAAAAGATGACACAGTGGGTGTGAGCCACAGAGAAACATCAAACAGCATCTTCAACTTAATTAAACTCATCACTGTGTTTTAGTGGAGGAGCTTCCCCATTATTCCCAGACACATAGTGTCACTAAATATATAATTGCTCTTGCTTCCCTGTTGCAGCATCTCAAGATGAGCCTGTAATTCTCCACTTGTGATCTCGCATCATCTGCAGTGTTACAGGAAATGCCTAGGATTATACTGTTTAAAGCTGATTAAAAGACTAAAGCAAAACTTTAGACGTTGAGGTCCAGGATGGTTGGGAGAGGACAGGTAGTAGAAACAGTCAATAAATGTGCAAATGAAGGCAAGAGTCATGCTACGACTACATCCCGAGGACACAAACACATCTTCTGTCTCATCGATGAACAATGTCCCTATTGTGAATGACAGTGTAGGAGTGGATTTGTGTAGGATTTGCTATCATAATTTCTTTGCACTGGGAATTGGATGGACAGAGAGATAGAAGGCTACTGTATGTGTGCTCTGTGGAATATATTTTAGAGTTGTTTCTGTTGTTCTTCTAAGTATAACGTTTTGTTTTTTTTTGTTGCAAGGCAAATCCATGCTAATCCATTTTGCATTTTGATCAATATATATTACACTTATATTTTGTATTTGGGTTTAAGACAAAGGAGAAAAATAACAGTGATCCTCCATTGTGATCACACAAAACACACACAAACACACACACACACACACACACACACACACACACACACACACATATATACATGCTGTAAGCTTGTACACTAATAAAAGGATCATTAGAAGACAGTGGATTATGATCCTAAAGCACAAACACAGCCATTACTGGTTATGAAGCCTTGTTGGACAGGAGACAATGAGGCTGTGGAGTTGTGGTCTGCAGAGCCCTGCTGGTAATATTGGACAGGGTCATGAATCTGAATATAGCTAATCAATACATAGCAAGTATGCCGGGAGAATCATTATGCAGGGACAACACAAAATACAAAAACACACGCGCACACACACACACACACAAAGATATGTGTGCATGTGCCTACACCGGCCCACACAAAGTGTAAGCTGTCCGTTAGAGAGACAACTCATTTTGCAGCCCTGTGACACCTTGTCTCAGAGCTCATATGACAATTCCTTTGGCCTGTCAGGGCTGGAAATTATATACTCATGTAATCCCTGCTGCTTTAAGAATGGTCGGTAATAAGGCTTGCAGGAATGAATGGGAGAGAGACAGAGAGTCCAGGTGAGAGAGAAAAGTTTAATTTCAGCCCCTGTGGTTTGTGATAACCAAAAAAAAAAAATAAAAAAACCTACATTAAAACCTGCAGTAGTGGTAATACTGCAGAGAGTGTTGCTCACACAACTGCACTGTGTAACTTGCTTATTACATTAGCCAAGGCATATTAGGCTTACTCATATAGAGCCACATTATTCACTCTCACTTCTTGATACCCCCAAGCTAAGAATGGGACTGTGTTATATTTCATTGTTTCATCACCATCTATCTCTGGGTTAAGTTTCATTGTTTTTGAGCAAGTTGTGTTGGTTCTATTCCATTATTCTGCTTCCACTGCAGAGGGCCTCTCCGGCAGGCTCCACTCTCCCCTCAGCCCCATTGTTCTTCTTTTGCCTGCAGTATTCCTTTTCATTCGCATTCTGCTGGGCATCTCTCTGGCTTATAGTGCATCCCTGCACTGTCTGCTGTATTGTGTACGCATAAAAAAGAGGGAAGATAGCGATGCATTACCATACGTGCATTTACCATGTGACAGTGCAACAGCCATGTTTTTTTTATTTGGGAGCGAGCTTGCATTAGAAAGTGCCAGGTGTAAGGTCGTGAGACAACTTGCATGTGTGTGTGCATGTGAGAGGAAGAGATACCCCACTCAGTGCGAGCTATGTATGGTCATCTAAGTGTAGGCATGTGTACTGTATATGTGTATGGGCACACACGCAGTGTATAGCCAAGTGTTCAGCAGGCTGAGTGCAGCAGCCACCTCTTCTGCTGCGTTCGAATGCATCCTTCTGACGCATCCCAAGCTCCCAACTGATTCTTCCATTCTACTGCACGAGCTTTGTTCCAGCTGGACTTAGCACTACTGTCTATCTGTTCCCCTCTCTAAGGATTCTGTTGTCTGCATGTCACTGCAGATGTCGATGCCGTAACCAAGACAAGGAGTTCTCCCCTGACCACACTATTGACCCAAGCTTAGGAAGTCCCTGATTTCCGATGTAGTTCAGCACGTTCATACCTCAGCAACAGGATATAGAGCTGCAGTTTAGTAATTGTTCGCTATTCATTAAATAATAGGAAGCAGACTGTACATATTTAAAACATTTCAAGATAATCTGAATATTATCTTGAATGTTATCACTAAAAGCCTTCATTAGCTTCACTTATGGTGAACATAACACCTTAAAGTTTCCCCAGTTCACAACCATGTCTAAAATATCACAACTAAATTTGCTCGTTTTTCTAGCTTAAACTCTGTAGTATCACATCGTAACTAATTACCCAACATGTGGTTCACCCTGTACAGTTGGACAGAAAAGACTGGAGTAATTTTCTGCCGCGGTGCTGCAGCACTAGCAGCCGTTTTCCTTCCCTAATTACCTCTGGCATCCATCCACCTCTCAGTTTGACTTCATTATGAGATGGAGGTATTCTCTCTTCAATGACTTCTACTCAATTACTCAGCCAAGTTCCTCCCTACAATCAAACTAAAGTATGCATATTGTAATCAAAGACGGCTTTTATACCAGCTTGGACATATTACACCCTATTGTTCGATTCAATGGCCCCGGTCATTTAGGCACATTGCAGTTAATTCCACCTGTCAAGGCCATTGTTCCACCATTTACCCCTTAAGTGTTCGGCTCTAATCCTTACCCCCTTGATTGTTCAATTTGCACATTCAACTCTACTTTTCAAGCAACAATGTTACATTCATGAGGTGTTGTGTTTGATGGCTAGCTTTCAAATCCCACACCATCTATCTGTACTCAGTTGCTTGTCTTTGTTCAAAAAAAAAAAAAAAAAAAAAAAAAATTAAATAATAATAATGCCATCAAACATTTTTGGATGCCAAATTCTCGCCATATAAGGTCAGGAAGAAATCTCAGGCTGTGATTATACTCGATGTGTTTCTCCTGCTAAAACACAAAATTTAGCTTTAAATGTCATTTAAAACAATGAAAGTCAGAGGACACACAAAGCACAGTTATTCTAGTTGCCATTGCGACTGTCTAAAATAGCCACACTGTAACATGATCGAAAATGAGAAATCATCCGAGGTTTACATTGCTCACTTGGAAATCGTATACATTACTTAAGGTGTTTCTATTTTATTTTCTGTTTTGTCACAAGTTGAAACACCCAGGGAAGCACCACCGTGATGACACGCATAGTTTGCAGTAGAGGAGCATTTGCTGCATTGTATGATGTGTCCTCAAGATCACAATGTCTGGCTTCTTCTTTTTCCACACAGGTTAGGCAGAGCAGTAAAAGACTTCCTACTGAGTTTTTTTGACACAGAAGGGCCCGATCAAGGTATGGCATATTCATGGTATTTTGGGGGTAACAACAAAATCTGTGCTTTGACACATTTTTGGAGATTTGTGCCTCTTATCTCCCTGACGGTTCTTTTTCCTCTCAAATGTCTCAGAGCTATTTTAGTGTTACACTGTTTACGTCATGTTACATGCACAGACCTGACAGTTGAAGACCTTCTCCTCAGAGAAAATATGGGAATGTGTTCCAGTCCAAGTTTCAGGAGGGCCTTGAAACACAAGCTCTTAGTCTCAGAACAAACACTGTAACTAAGGCTACAGAGGCGATTTATTAGTCAATACAAATTACTTGTCCAAACCAGAGAAGGAGTTTTAGTAATTATTACCTGCCAGCATTTATAGCTTAATTGAACATTTTTAAAGCACATTAGGAGGTTCATTTGATTAATATAAGAGGGGCAGAGAGGGGAGAAATATTTCCACCAGCATGGCATATGCTAAATTTGAAATCATGCTGCTGTAGTTATTTCTGGTATCTCAGTAATGTCTTTGAATCTAGTCAATTACCTCTGCACCCCTGTGTGGATCTTTCAAGCCAGCTCTAATCTTGCTGTGAAGTCGTTGGTTCAAGAAAAACAACACAGATTTATTCAGTAATAGTGGGCGTATTCATACACATGTATTTCACATTCCTTTTATTCCCCATGTAACCATTATTCATTTAGATTTGATAATGGTTTTTATTTAGGCTCCTCTAGATATGACCACCTCTGTTCTGCTCAGACTGTGCTGCAGAACACAAAGCAAAATCCAAAACCTCATCAATATTCAGGGTTATAGTGAAGAGACGCTGCTAAAGCACAACTTCTATTGAAATGAATATACTTCAACTTACTCTGTATCACAGGGCCAAAATTGGGACAGGCACATTTCTCTCCCTCTCTCTGCCTCCCTAACACACTCACCACTAATGCTCTCTCTCTCTCTCTCTCTCACTCTCTCACACACACACGCGCGCACACACCTAATGCTCTCAGCTCTGAGTTCAATGTACCATAAAAGAAGAACCACTTCAGTAATAACAGTTATTTTAACCACATAGTCATTATAAGAATGCATGCTGGACAAAGAACACACTCCAGTAGGATCCAAACTACAAAGAAGCCGACATTGCCAATAGCCTTCAAAAGAGAAACAGGGTTCTATATCTGGCACAAATATAGACACAATTATTTCCTAAAAAAATGGGCAGAAAATTGCAACACCGCACAGACTGTGAAAATTGTGCATTCATCTCATTCTATCAAGAAAATAATCTTCTTACCAGTTTAGTTTGAACAGCTACAATCAGATGTCATTACCACCCTCCTCCATTGTAATGTGTGGCCATTATTTGAATGGGTCAAAAGACAGTATCATCACTGTCATTATTGGTTGTCATTACCAGCTCTGTGGAACTATAGAGGTCTGCACACGCCAAAACAGAACAGTGGGATTCATTACCTATCCTACTTAAGTTTTCTATCATCCGAGTTACATGCATTTTAATGTACTTCACTTACTGCTGCTGAAATCAGTTTAAAAAAAAAAAAAACCTCTGTACATAAACATTACCTGTGCATCCACCAGGGTGGCGTTGGCCACACTCTCATTAATGAAGACATGAACCAGGGCAGTGGCACAGAGAGAGGGGACCCCACTATCGTTGACCCTGACGACCAGGCGATGCAGGCCTCTGTGGCGCCGCTCCAGGGGTTCTGCCAGGGTGATCACTCCATTGGTGTGACCAATCTCGAACAGTCTGAAGGGATTTCCTCCCACTAGAGCATAGCGAAGGTCTGCATTTGGGCCTGTGTCTGAGTCTATGGCTGTTACAGTTCTGACCACGGTGCGGGCACTGCTGGCAGGTGGAAGAAGGGTGTAAGACTCATTTGCTGGAGAGGTGATTGAGGGGGCGTTGTCATTTTCATCCGTCACAAAGAGTGAGACGGTGGCGGTGGCAGTTTTGCGGGGCTCCCCTCCATCCACAGCCCGGACACGGAAGGTATAGGTGGAAAGCTTTTCACGGTCAAACGATGCAGAGGAGAAGATGGTTCCTGTGTTGTTCTCAATGGAAAACACTTCTTCACCTTGCTCTTTCTCTCCATCTTCACCCTCCACCTTCTCTCCTGCCTTCTTCTCATCAACTCCGTCCATTTCTACAAACAGACTAAGTTCTGCGTTCTGGCCTTCATCAGCATCAGTAACAGTGACCATGCCAACTGGGCTGTTGGCAAGCAGGTTCTCTTTGACGTAGAATGTAAAGATTTCCTGGACAAACTTTGGCGCGTTGTCATTTCGGTCGGTCACCTGAACAACAACAGTTGCAGAGCCTTGCAGAGAGGGGGTGCCCTTGTCCTTGGCAATAACCCGGAGTTCATACCTCTCTCGCTGCTCACGGTCCAGAACCCCAGTGGCACGGATATCTCCATTATCTGCATCTATGTAAAATGGCCCATTGCCAGCAGGATCCAAGGAGTATGCAATCTCTGCATTCTTGCCACTGTCTGCATCCGTAGCTACCACAGTGACCACCCTCTCACCTGGCGAGTTGTTCTCTGCAAAGTGGACCTCCACAACACTCTGGGCAAAGGCTGGGGCGTGGTCATTGATATCTACCACTCGCACCATCAGTGAGCTGTTACTGGAAAGACTGGGGCTTCCAGAATCGACTGCCACAATGGTAACACTGTACTCTTTGGTGGCCTCATAGTCCAGCAAGGCAGAAGTATGTAAGAAGTATTTTTTCTTGTTCCTGTGAAATAATTAGAAAATACATTTCATGAATGTAGTTGCGACCCTACATGGAAATAACATAGGTCTTGTCCCCAAAGCAGTCAGATACAATACTAATGCTGCTCCGTCTTAAGCTGATTTGTCACCAGGGTGTTGGCTGACTAAATATTGTTTTGTCAGTAGTAGTGAAAAAAATATCCTATTTTATTTTCACAAAGCCCAAGGTGACATCCTCAGGTTGGCTCTTCTGTTGTCCGAGCAACAGCCCAAGAAAAGCTTCAAATCCTCATCCTCACATTTGAAAAACGAATTGAGATTTTGTCTGAAAAATGAGTGAAACACTGAATCAACTGTCAAAAAAGCTGGCGATTCATTCTCTTTCAGTCGACTGGATAAATCAACTAATTGTTTCAGCGCTGATCTTTTATACACACTAGCCCATATTTTAAGAGATATCTGCAGTCTTTAGCAGAGGGACAATACTGGAGAAACTGTAAATGATTTTAAAAAAAAAAATCATTCAACTAATCGATTTGCTGAAGACCTCTCATTATTATTATTCAGAGTTTCTTTTGCCAAGGACATCCCTGCAGTCAATACAATAACCAATCTCACTGTATAGGTGTCATAAGTGGTAGCAGTAATATCCAAATATGGCCTTCTCTATTTCCAATATTACCTCCATTTAAAAGCTTCATAAAATATCTTTACAATTGACTTAAGAGCATTGACATTCACAGTCTGCTGAAATGATATTTCAAAAGCCTTAAACTCTCGACTTTAATGAAAATGTATGCACAGAGTTTACAGATTGTATGACATTCCAACTACTCTGTACCCTCAGTGAATGAGTGGCAGCACTTGAACTAAACTAATGAAATACGCAGGCAACAGCACTTGAGCCACTGTTCTCTGAATTCCGTGTGTAAAATACAAATGGTAGAAATTCCTCCTGGATCATTAGTGTAAGTGGTGCATGTGTGATTCTCAAGGAAGCCCCGCACAAAAATGCATCAATACTGTTTATCTATGAATTATGTTAAATGTTAAATTTAACTTTACATAAATTGTAAGGGATCAAGGAATGAGTCAGGCACTATCTTCTATCAGGAACTAGCATGCTAAATGCCATTATGACCTTTTCCTTAATGAATAATGACCATTTTCAAATTAATTGCTCCTGGTAACTTTGAATCAGGTGCTTAATGGCACATAACCAAATATTAGTTGCTCATTATGTATAAGTTAGTTAATGTTTTTGTTCGCCCACGGGTAAAAAAAAGTGGTGCATCATACTTTACTAATATTTGGAATGCATCATTACTTTATAATTACATTAGCATTACCATTTTTTGTTGTCCCTCAAGAAAAGCAATACATCATCGTACCAAAGTCACAGGAAGTTATCATTGGATATTGGTTAATTATTTCAATATTTAGAAGTGTATGCTTAAGTACTTATAAACATTATACAGACACTGAATCAGAATTGCTCAGCAATTACTTATTGAGAAGAAGTTAGTTCTTGTGTCCTTCTTTTGTAACTGCTCAGGATTTGGTATAATTTACTTTTAAAGGTTACCTTTGATTTGTCTTACCTGTCGAAAGCTTCATCTGCAGGTAGGGGTGGGAGCGCTGTTTCACCAGCTGGCTTCAGTGTGAATGGGACATCTCCTACGACAGTGCACGTCACAGCCCCATTCTCTCCCTGGTCTCGGTCTGACACCTGTACCAGAGCTACTGGTGTGTCCACCAGAACATTCTCTGGTACTAATGCTGCACCATCTCGAACAGGGATCCGTCCAATCTTTCGGATCTCTACAACTGGGACATTGTCATTTTCATCCCGGACGGCCAAAACTACAGTGGTCCGGTCAGTGCGGGGAGGCTGACCTCTGTCCCTGGCCATTACCGTGAACCTCAGTTGAGCCACCTCTTCCCTGTCAATCCTGTGAAGAACGCTCAGCCACCCAGTTGCTTCATCCAGGCGCAGGAGTCGCCTGACGGATTCAGTGGCAGCTCCAAAGACATACTCCACCTGCCCATTGACTCCAATGTCACGGTCTGAGGCTCTCACCTGGAGGACAGGTGTACCTGGGGGTGCATTTTCTGCCATTTCTGCCTCATATGTGGACCTCTCAAACTGTGGGCTGTTGTCATTCACATCAGTGATGGAAACACGAAGCAGGGCTTGGGAGGAACGTGGTGGGTTCCCTCCATCTCGAACCCTGAGGATGAGCTCATATGAGTCTTTTTGCTCACGATCCAATGTGCCTTTCACAATTAGCTGTGGTTGTTTTTCACCATCTGGTATGTCCGCAACTTGTAGTTCAAACACACTGCTCCGGGCTCCTCCTCCATTATCTCCACTTCTTCCTCTCCGGTCCCCAAGTCCATCTACTCTAGTAATGGGGTTTCCTCCTGCTGTGCGCCTTGTTGAACTTGACCCGGCTCCACCATCCTGGATCAGCTCATAGCGGTCAATGCCATTTCGCCCAAAATCCCTGTCTGTTGCTGTGGGCAGCAGGTAAAGGGTTCCTATCGGGCGATTTTCCTCAACTGAGAGCTGGAGCACAGGTGAGGGGAAGGAAGGTGTGTTGTCATTGATGTCTGTTATGACCACCCGCCCTTCAAACAGGTCCACCCAGCTCTGCAGTGGCCCTATCACTGACACCTCAAAGTCCAAGAAACACTCGTTCTCATCAAATATCATCTGGCACTGCGGGAGCTTCTCTCTGTCGATGCGCCTTGGGCCTGTTGTCAGCTCGCCTGTCACATTGTCAATCTTGAAGTACTCTGAGCCGCTCTCCAGGGCGAAGGTGACGTCCCCGCTGCCTGTGCCTGCCGTGAGGCCCAGGTCTGCGGCCACGTTTCCAATCTTTACGTCAGGTGGGCCCTCCTCCGCCACCCGGTACCGGAGAGCTGAGTCGGCACCCGGTGGCTGAGTCAGCAGCTGCAGCACTAAGACAACGAGGCTGAGAGCCTGCGCCGCGGAGGAGTGCACTGCACCAAGCCTCTGCATGGCTCCTGCTTCCTCTCGCCTCTCTCCTTCCCGCTCTGTCTGCCTCCGAGCCGCGGCTTGTCTCGCCTTTATTGGTGTTTTGTGGTCTGGTGTGCCTCACAGCGTGGGTGTTTGATTGATCCTTTTTTTTTTTTTTTTTTTTTTTTTTACCTTCTCCCTATCGCTCTCTGCGGACTGCCGCCTGAGGTCCGGAGAAAAAGCTTCTGCACTCTCACAGTAGTTCACTTCAGCGGTGCAGGCTCCCTTCTTTTATCCTCCTTCTCAGTAACCTAGTGGTTTTACAACTTCTATAATGATAATCCCGTTGTCTTGCTGGGCTGCTTCATGCCACAGAGATATCAAAAAACCCATCCTGCTGCGAGAAAAGAAGGGGGGGGAAAAAAAAAACTAATTCACCAGCCTTTGATTAATCCACTTCACTCTTTCTCACTCCTTTCTCTCCCGCAAAGCGGAGAACTATCCCGTTGTCACAGGAGGACGCTTATCGGTTCACAAAGCCATTTGTAACTTGCTTTTTATTCCAGTCACATTTGGGACAGCGGCTTTTCTCGCGTTTTTCACAGTTAGAAACTGCAATGCAGCAGCACTACACAAAAGAAAGAAAGAAAGAAAAAAAAAAAAAAACACCGCTCGCCTCTTCGGACGCTGAGGAAAATGAACTCACATCCCCAAAAGAGGAATGAAAACCAGTTTGAAAAAAAGTCTTTGGGATGCTGCTGCTGCTGCTGGAGCTTTTCTTACCTTCAGCTCCAGCTGCGTTTTCCTCTTTTTTTTTTTTTTTTTTTTCCCCTTCCCCGCAGTGGAGCAACGTGCCAAACGGATTCGGATTCCTTCACGCAAGTTATGTGGAGACAAGAGTGCTTTTCAGAGCGAGTTTCTGGTCCTATTTTTTCACCTAAAAACCAGAAAATGAGAGCCTCTCCCGGTGAGCTCAAAGCCGGGGTCCCGACATCAGCATCAGTTCAGCGTAATCCCGTGCAGCCTGTGTCTGGGATGGATGTTTCGGTGATGGACCGAGTGTAGATGCGTCTTTTTCCAGGAGTCCCGCATTCTCTCTCTCTCTCCCTCTCTCTCGCTCTCTCTCTCTCTCTCTCACTCTCCTCCACATGCGCCTCCTCCTCCTCCTACTCCTCTGCCTTTTTTTTTTTTTTTTTTTTTTTTTCCCTCTCACCTGCACTGCTTGGGACTGCTGCTGCTGCTGCCGCCGCTGCTGCCGGTCTCCAGCGATGCTGCAGTCTCTCTCTCGCTCTCTCTCTCTCCCTCTCCTTCTCTCTCTCTCTCTCTCCCAGCTACTGCAACATTTTCCCCGGCCGCGTAACTCGATCGCTGAGCTGTAACGGGAGAGGCAGCAGAGGCGGTGTTGGGTCGCCGTGTGTGTGTGTGTGTGTGTGTGTATGTCGGTTACCGGGGACAGACCTCACACCCCCCTCCCCTGTCATATAGGAAGATTAAATGGCTTGGTGTCCCGGCAGCTGACAGCTCCTGGTGGGAAAATATCTTTATTCGCACATTGATACAAAGGACAAAGAGCGACGGAGGGAAAAGAGAGTGATCTGGCTCTAACACAAGTCAGCCCGGTGCTCAGCCATATTTCTGCTGGTGCAGCTATTTCGCCGGGGCAAGTGTAGAAGGCTTCATTCATTCCTTTTTGAAAGACACAGAAATTGTCATATAGGCTTGCCCTCAGAATGCAGAATGGGAAGTTGCTTTAATATTCATGACCTGCAGTCACGTACACTGTAAGCCAGTCATTTACAGCAGTGGTGGGCTACACATCACATAATCTGAAGTATCCTAATGGCACAACTACTGCAATATTTTGAGTGGCAAACAAATAAATAACAAAAAGTTGTGCATGTAGCCTATAATATTGCTGTCTGTGTTTATAGCCTATGTATTTTTTTTTTCCCCCTTCACTTTTATTTATTTGTATAATACTCCAGACTTTCTGTTTTTTCTTTGTCGGCAGTCCGCTCTGCCTCATGCACACACACAAACATGCACTCACTGGTGTGAGGATGTTGTGTCTCGGCGGACCGACCTGCTCCGTGAGGAGCGCAATGCAGCATCGGTCTGCTGCTGTTGAACACTGCCGGGGCTTCCACGCTGCCGCTGCTGCTCTGTTCAACCCGCTCTGCAAATTCTGATCTCCGAGCCAGTCAGGCCGACTGTGCTGCCCGGCCCTGGCTGGAAAGCAGGGAGTTCCCCAAACATAATGTTGTTGGCTGGGGTTGTGGAGTTCCGTGTACCAGCTATTAGCGAGCAGTTTATGGCCGGCAGAGAGTAAACAAAGACTGACAAACTGCAGAGAGAGGTCACATATCTTTGCCTCTCCCCCGTTTTTCTTCCCCACGGGACCCGAGTGTGTCCGCGGGCCTGTACGTGTATGCCCCCTCACCTTGGGTGTGTGAGTGTGAGTGCACCCACGCCCTCTGTCGCTCGGAACACGCGTGCTTTTATTTCCCTCACAATCCGTGGCAGCAGGCCCACCCGCCCCGTGGTGCGTGCGGGTGTGCGGGGATAAGCGTGCATGCGAATCTGCAGAAGATTGGTAGAGAAAGGAAGTTTTAGAGAGGGAGAGTCGTGCTTGTGTGTATGTGTGTGTGTGTGTGTGTGTGTGTGTGTGTGTTTGTGTTTGCTCTGCTGCCCGGGTCAGCGCAGTTCACTTTGAGACTACTTAAGTTGATTCAGGAAATTTAAGTCAGATTTGACCTGATGAAAAAAAAAAAAAACACCTAATAAAAATCTGTTGGCCTAAGCATGCTGTTATAGGCCTATCCAACCCATTAAGATATAATTGAGCATGAATCCTCTTTCATCAGCAAATGAACTGCAGTTTCAATTTGCATATTGAATGAAAAATGTGTGTGTGTATGTGTGTGTGTGTGTGTGTGTGTGTGTGTGTGTGTGTGCGTCTGTCTGTGTGTCTGTGTGTGTCTGTGTGCGCACACACTTGTGTGTATTTCGGTTAAAGACAGGATGTTCTTTGGAGAAACATAACCTGGGTTGACATCCATTATAGCCTAAAGGCCTAATCTACTGTTTGTACCATCACAAAGAGGATCACAGCTTTCACATGGTCTATACAAGTATAACTGTGGAAAAAAAGGAAGACAATCTTTACATACCTATTTGACAGCATCAGGCAGCAGAAGCTGATACTTAGAGAAATATCAGGGATCAAGTTTGCCAGATATCCTGAGATCATTCAGCGCGCTCTTTAAAGACATTTGGCTTAGTTATTGCACTTGTAAATAAATAACTATTTATTCAGCCATCCATTTAGTTTGAACATCCGTATTGGGTCAGGATTGCAATAGTAAAAATACAAATCAGAACATCAAAAATGAACCCTTTCTGCAACACTAACACCATGGTAGATTTCAATATCGTGAAAAAATAACTTTCACAATCGAGCATTCAGTAGACTACAGCGACAGTCATTTCGCAATCAGGTTGAAAACCAACAGTTATGTTTTAAACTTAAAAGAATAAGACTGGCATTAGTCCATATTTTGTTATTGTCAGGAAATGCCAACAATATATTAGCCACAAGTATATAGTTTCATTAAAAAAAAGATAAGAGTAATTTTTGTAGTTTTTAGCAAACATTACTCAAATGTGAGTAAATACTTCATGTGTGTGGCACTACTTTCAGCTGTGGATTAACAGACATTTGGTGTGTGTGTGTGTGTGTGTGTGTGTGTGTGTGTGTGTGTGTGAACATTTGCATTCGCTGAACAAATTAGGGACTGACTGACCAAATAAACTACAGTGGCCAGGATTACGATAATAAAGTAACATGTCATCTATTGCTCACTGATGAGTTTTGAAGAGTTTTTGTAGAACATGCTCAGCATCATCCCTTATTCATTTGTTTATTTATTTATTATTAATTTAAATACTTAAATCGATCATATGTTTGTTTTTAAACTGTGAGTTCAGGAGTATTCAGATGGGTAAAAATGATGAGGTTGGAAACTGCCAGGTGCCCTCTTCAAACTTAAATGGGCTGCTTCTCAATCCATCCGCTGAATTTTCCACTCTCATTAATGTGGATTTCAACTGAACTCAGGAGTGTCAATATTAGATGTGTGAGCAGGAGAAACTAGTAAAATCAGTGACATGAAACAGTGAGTAAATGGAGAAGTGGTGGGGTGTGGCATAAGTGAAAGAATTCACTACTGAGCCTTAGCTCAGCTGAAACTTAAACAGATCTTTCAAAGTTCACTACAGTTGCCTTGCCTCTTGAGCTACTTTTTCCTTGAAACATGTTTTTTCCCTCCTCAGCTCCCTCACATTTCCCACACAAACTGCAGCATAAATGAGCATCGATAATAGTTTATAGATTGCTGTCTATTTCTGTTTTAGTGCAGGCACACACATGAATTCCTGGCCCTAGATTTGAGGGGTTGTCTTGTGCCACATCACTAATTGCAGTGCACTAGTTATACCACATTTATTTGTTAGAGCATTAACAGTAATGATGGAACCTCTAATTAGCTGCTTTCAACCACAGTAGTTCCATCCACAGAAAACTCAGCATCAAAGGCCTTAATGACTACAAACCTGTCAGGGTGACCTCAGTAGTCATAAAGCCCTCTGACAGTTTTGTGTTGACTCACCTGAATCACATCATAGACCACCTACTGGACTGTCTACAGTTCACCTCCTACGCAGACCAGCACATACAAGCCCAGGGGTATATGGAAGGATCCTGTCTGGTGGTGAACTTTAGCTCAGCTTCACTGCTTTGAACTGCTTCACACTAAGCTCTACCAACTCGCCATGCCTGCCTCCACCCTTCAGGGGATCAGCAGCCTTCTGATAGGTGGGGGAAAGCAAATGAGGCAAGGCAAAGTTAAATCCAGGACCCTGGTAATCAGCGCTGGTGAATCCCTATGATTTCTGTGCACTGTCCACTGCCCTTCATCCTTTACTCAAATGACTGCATCTGCGCGGACACCTCTTTTTAATCTTCTGAAGTTTGTGCATCAGTTAGAAGGCACATCTGGGATGTTATAGGAAGTCTGCATACCAGTGGTAAGTAGAACAGCTCTGGCAACACCAACAACAAACTCAAAACAGAGATGAGGGTTGACTTGAGAAGGAGTGCCCACGTCTGCATGCCTTTAACATGCTTAGAACTTAGCATTCCTGTTAACCACAGTCTACATTAATGTAGAAAGCCAGGGGATACTGTGCTGTACAGAAGGCGAGGTGAAGAAGTGGAGGAAATACAACCTGTGAGTGGTACTGAGTCTATCCTGACCATGTCCGTTTACTTGGTATGGTGCTGAGAATAGACGTCACAGAACTACATCGGTTTGTGGGGCAACATCAGTCTGCTGCCACTTAGTAATTTTATCAAGTCATTTAGTGCAAAGTAACTTCAAATAATACTCCATACATCAGACCCTCAGGGAGATGTCGGATTACAGCGGCTCATCAGTCCGGTGTATCATTGCCTCCTTTCCATCTTTCATTTTTAGCAAATGTAGCATTTCATGTTTTATGAAATACATTACAGCGCAAATGCTTATGATGATGTGAGCATTTATGACGCAAGACAGAGCAGAAATAAAAGTGAAATAGTGTTGGATTGATGTCATCATTGAAACAGCCTCATCAACATTTTTTTTTATTAGGCCTATTCATTTCTATCATCATTACACTAGTTAAATAAAAATCCACACCATTTGCTTTTGGCTGCAGAGTGGAGCTGTTGTATGTTCAGGTTAGGCTCTACTACACCATCCAACAACCTGATTTCCTTCAGAAGCCTCTTTCCATTTGCTAAGCTGTTGTTGTCATGCGACATTGGCACAGCTGATGTGACTCACTCAGAGTGCCTTTATTTATCAGCATACCCTCTCCTCTGATTTATATTCCACCTCAGCCAGCCCTTTTGCACTTTGCGCTGCTGCACCTACATGAACAAGAACAGCAGGTATGCTTGGAGACTCCCACATACAGTAGTAAGTGCACCCAAGACTTACAACTTTGGGCTTGTCCTGCCACTTCTTTGGTTAAAAGCCCCTTGGCTCAGTGGTGTAAATGTTTATTGCAATGTAAGTGCTGAAAGATGGTGACTGGGGTATGGAGATCATGAGGTCAGGCAGTGATGGAGCTCAGTGCTGAGGGAACATCTCTGGTTGGAGTCTTAAAGCCAAATGTCCTTGGAAAAGAAGGAAGAAAAGGGAAATTAAAGACAGTAGTTGATGTAGGCAGATTTACAATTGGTGAAAAAAGCCATAGGAGATGGTAGAGCTCAATGCCACATTCTTCTGTCCTCTCTGTCAGGTGCTTCAGATCACAGAGCATCATAAGAATCAGCCATTAGAAAAGGTCTGTTACACATGCTGTCAATTTGTTGATGGTTAGCCCAATGTGATTGTATACTTATAGTTTTACTGTACATAACAGTGTGCTGATTCATTATCTTATGTAATATATAAACAACACACAGAGAGGAACAGGGAGGAAGCTTGTGTCCTTCACTATCTACAATAGCCGAAAGCAGGACATTCAATAGCCAGTGTGCTTGCTTTTTGCTGTGCTGGAGAGGCAGCATCAAGACTGGTAAAGCTAAATGGCTCAATAAGCCAGTCAAGAACACCAACTCTGTTGTAGGCCTGAGTCCAGATTGGCTGGAGGTTTAGTCAGTGAAGCTGGATGAGGACCAGTAACTACTGAATCTACCCTGCATGCATGACACCTATCTTCTCTATGATGATGACAGAACTGACTAAGCAGCACAGTACAGCACATGTACAGTATCCATACTTCAGTGTTTACATCTCACATTTCAAGTGTAATCAACTCTGTATTAAAGAACTCTGCAGGTCCATATGTGTATTCATACCTATGCTTAATACCATTCAAATGAATGGGAAAGTGGTCTCAGACTTTTAGACCCCACTGTTTATATTTAATTTTATATGTTGATATATTTTCATAGTTATAGTATCTCTGGACACACATGCATAGTCTAGAGGTTGTCAAAATAGTGTAAACACTCATTAAATGGTACTCTGAATACCTTAATCTCAAATGCAAACGCTGCTGCATATGTGGGCTGTATTAGGTGGAATGCCAATTAGTAGCTTTTGTCAGCTAGATGAGGCCTGGTAATCAACAGTGTGATGTCTTTTCAAAGTAACATGAAACAACTGCAGTAACAGGGCTGTGAAGAGGCTAAATCATTTGCTCTCTAGCTGCAGGAGTATCACTCAGAAAACTGTTGAAATGTCCAGAGGATGGTGTCTCCATAATGGTTGCATATGCCATATGCCAATACAGACACACTGACATCTACTTCTCTTTGCCCCTGGGGATCATCCTAAGCTCTTGTATTGCATCATATCATATTCTGTCCTTTCCTATCACCTATCCAATCCTACTCTGTCTTATACTATCCTTTTATATCATATCTTGTTCTATCCTGTTTTCTATCCCATCCACTTAAACTGACCTTCACATTTTAGTGCTGCATCCACTTGGTATTTCGTGTTTTATATTGAATGCTTACTAGCTAAAGTGCATATTTATATAACATCACTATTTTAGCCTATTGCTTACACCCCTATAGTAGCTGCATGCACAATCATATCTGGCTCCACAATTCAGATTATAACAGTGATTCTATATTCCCCTGTCTTTTTAAAAAAATCTCTGTTTAATCTAAAACTAGAGACCATCTCGACAGCCACAACGGCCGGCAGCATGTTGATGTTCCGACCCATTTGTAGTCACATGAATATGGCCTGCTCAGTACTCGTGGGTCAATCCACAGTCTTTAATTTGATCTCAACTACGCACCTGTAAAGTTTCATTGCTGCATCCTGCACAGTTGTGATGCTATTGTGGTGACAAAATCTGTCCACAGACATAAAAACCCTCTATATGGTAGGTACAGCAGGTGTCTCCATAATGACACAGAAACACACGCACACACACACACACACACACACACACACACACACACACACACACACACACACACATGCAAAACAGCCACTTTTAGACATGTGATTTGCTTATTGGAAATATTTAAGTGTTTGGAATAGTACTTGAGTATTTAAGGTATTTGAGTGTTTGAGAATTTGGAGTTGATCTCTGAGAATTTGGAACCCTTGAATATTTAAGCTACTCGAATTTAGATGAAATCTGCCCACGTCTCACTGTTTTATCGCCGAGATTCTGGTGTATCTGTAAGGAACTGCTGCAACACCTACTACTGCTGCTATGGCTAAAATTTAGTTTTAATTTTTACCGAGGTAGGTGAGGTTGACCATACAGACACTTGCTGAGAGTCCACATGAAAAGTGAGATGTGAGTGGGTGTAAGCACAACTGAAGCGTTTGGCCCATTCAGTCCACACCAACTCTGACCTGTGTCTGGCCATCTCTGTCGTCAGAACTAGCTGTCTGTCAGCAGCACAGCTCCTGAGGTGTTGAAAGGACGGCAGCCAGCCAAACGGTCTTCACCAGATTGACAAAAATTATTTTTAAGTAAGATGCATGAGGAGTATACAGGAAGAAATCAGCGTAGCCTTTATTTACTGATTCACTGATTTTATTTCCCCATCCCCTGCTGCAGGGTGAGGGCATCTGCCTACAGCAAAACTGGAAAGCTCATACTGACGCATGGAACTTTGATCACTCATTATAGATATTGTTAAAATGCACAGAACATACAAACAGTGGGAGATTCATGTTTTTTAAACTGCTGCCTGTGGATATTATGCAGGGCTAAGTTTGCCAGAGGAAAGAAAATAGACTGGGAGTGTAAAAAATGCAGGGGGTCCTGGGGCAATGTGCGTGTCTCGGAGTGAATGTCGATTTATGGATTTGATAAAATGGAAACATATCTGTTCCATGAGACAGGCGAGTGATGGGTGTTAGAAATGCTTTTTAAAACGATGGATTTTAAAATGTGGATAGCTCATTGGCTCTTTTCCTATGAGTAGGCAGTCAACAACTCAGTAATACAGCAAAAATACACAGGAAGGACATCGTTACTATTGAGTTGATAGTAAATGCACCTGAGACGACCTTGTGGAGCAAAACAATGCTACACTTCTCTTTCTCATTTTTATTCTGATCTGTGAACTGTAGCTTTGCCCCTGAGGAGATGTGCAGTCATTGGTAACGACACATACATGTATGTAAACACTGTTTTACCGTTCATGTTTTAGGTGACAAGATTTTGATTTATTTTTTCATTTTTTTATTTTTTTCTCCCAGTGGACAAATCAGAAACAATCTGCACCGGGCCACAGAACAAATCTACAGTGGATGTGGACCGCTGTGAATGTTTATGAGGAATTTCCCTTTGGGATTTATTTTCAACACTAGCAGGATGGAATGACTGCACAGACTCCACCAATTCCCACAGGGAATTTTTCTAGGTCAGGTGGGAGATGTAGTGCCTCAAGCTCAACCTGGTGTATCTGCACAGGCTCTCATCCCTGTCATTTTTTTACATCATAGACTGGTACGGTAACTGATTGATGTTTAAGTGGCCTAACACCAGTACATTCTGAAAGATACAGATGTTGTGTTTGCACCTTAATTAAAGGCGATAGTTTAATTGCACTTTGATGTACTGTTAAGGGAAACCCTGTGAAATTCTTGTTTTAATCTCTATTAAAGATTATGTCTTGTTTAGGATAATACATCTGGAAGGACTGCAAAAATTTAATTTGAACCTTTGATGTTTAATTTACTTTGTTCTGTCAAACACCTGGCACTGTCTGTAGAATGATTAGGATATAAAATGTATAGTAAAGCCTTACTATACATTTTATATCCTTGTATATATAATGGGTTTTATATACATTTTTTTGGCCCTATCATTCTGCTAGGACTAAAAAAAGCATATTGTGTTATTTTTGTTGATCATTTTTAATGTAGATAATTATCAATATACATATTTAATAACATTAATGAGGAAGGAAACACATTCAACATGTTTGTTAGATCTTAAGGGTGAACACAATGTGTTTTGGTAGGTAACACTGAATATCCACATAACTTGTTTGTAAGACTCCTCCACTGGGCACCTTTTAATGCGAATTTAAGGGGGTATATTTGGTGTAGGATTAAATCCTAGATCAGTGGTCGGCAACTGGCAGCCCACGGGCCAAAACTGGCTCGCCAGCAATAATATGTGGCCCACAGATTATTTTGATAATCAGATTTTTTTTAAATCTTACAATATCGAACTGATAGTCTCACATTAAGATTTAACTAATATCGAAATAGAGAAACTCCTCCCACCTGTAGATGCTTATTATACTTTTATCCACATTGAGAGTGAATGATTGAGTGACAGACACAACCAGGGTGCCTGGTTCAACAATAGATCTCCATCATAGCAGTAACAATTACCCACAGAATCACCTCCTCTTTAGCGATTTTTTTCTACAAAATAATAGCGCAAGAATATTCATTTGTTCTGCAATTCTATTGTTCAAACAAGCTTTTAGCTTTTATTATGAGAAGTTCAAGCAGTTCCTAAGGTTCTGTCGCTTGCTTCATAGACCTCTGAAATAGCGGACATATGATGTGATATGAAAAAATAACACCAGCTAAATGAATCAGTCAACCCCTGTCTTAGTTGAATCACGAAACCTATTATGGTTGTAAACAGTAGTTTATTTCTGAATCAATAACTTAATATTCTCTGCAACCAGCACAGTATGATACTTATGCTTATTGGGCTCATACAGAGCTTTTCTATGGGCTAGACTACGTTTGTCCATTCAACCACCCACCCTTCCCTTTACATGAACGTGACAATAGTGCTTAGGTTGATTGTTGCACCGGGGCCCAGTAACTGTCTGGGGCTCCATCATACTTACAGTTTTGAGTTGGAGTCTCTCATTTTTATTGTTCTAATTGAAATTTTCCAAAGCTGCATGTTTTGTGAAAAATAGATATTATTTCTACCCTTATTATTTTATATTAACACTTATTTGATTCAGTTAATTTCTTCTCAAAATTAATGATTTAAGGCCTTCATTAAACTGAGATTCGTTTCACAGCATAATGTTTAACAAGCCCAAACAAACAAGTGATGCTCAGGAGAGGATGGATAGAAGAGAACAGGAGGAGTTTATTGATGAACTGACGACTTTAGATAAGTTTTTACTCAGCGTGCCTCAAGTTCATGGAAGGTTAGCATTGTTGATGTGAGGCTAATGTTAACTGGATTGGCTACACACTCAATAGAGACCAGCAGAGCAGGAAGCTGGACTTTAGCAACGTTAATGACCCTGTGGATGAACTTCTAATGGGTGAGTACAAGTTTCTGGCTATGGGGCGGGATCAGATATTTAAATCTAAAGCTATATAATTGTTACCTCTCATATGTTATTATGAGCTATATAATCTGTGTATGTCTGTGTGAGAACATGGGGCAGGTGTACCATTGATGAATGGTGAATTCTATAAATGCAGTGATCGTGTGATCAGGTGCTGTCATCCATTCATTTATACTATGTAGACCTATAATGAGTTTATATGCTTTCTTTCTCCATACTTACAGACACATTGTGTAAGATATCATTTTGTTGGTTTGCAAGTTTTGGCTGGATAAAGTTATTTCAGATGTTTGATAGTCGCTGTGGTGGTTTGAGTCCAGGGCAGGCTGTTAAAGTAGAGTTGATACGTTTGACACTGAAAGGCTGCTGTCTGATGTGCTGGTCAAAGGCTGGTTTGCAGGATGAGGGTAACATGCTGAGCATCTCCATGGTGTCATAGGCATTGTCTGCAGTGCTTGTGTGCAGAGGAAAAGGAGGAGAGGAGGAACAGGGGGTGAACTGATTAGAATTTGATGGTCACTGTGACCTCACAAAATATGTTTTTGCCCATAACCCATGAATTCATACGCTAATTATGACACAATTTAACAATTTAACACTAATGTCTTGTAGGATAAAATGATGAAGTGATGATATTTTCTATCCAAACAGTTAAAGGTCAACTTCACTGTGACATCATAATGTTCTGCGAAACCACTTCTGGCCATTATTGAATGCTGTGACTCGGGAAGGAGAGATTGTGACCATATTTCCTGCAACTTTGCTGGTTGGTAGAGGAATAGAACTGTGAGACCGTTTTTTTCCCCTGTCCTGTGACTTTATACCCAGAGTCAACCTCATTTATTAGCTTTTGAAGCCCAGTCTTTCCAAAATTCCAACTGACATCATATCTTTTGCCATAAAATATAAAATTTGACTTACTGCGTCCCAGCTGGAGCTCCTACCGTATCAAGTAATGATTTAAAAGTGACTGCCGCTGGGTTTGAACTAGCTTTACCACAAGAGGCTTGTTTGCAAGCTTGGCTGCTAATGCAAGTGCTATTAGTTTGGGAGTGCAGACTTTCTTCAAATGGTAGAAATTAAAATATTCCCTTTCCTTTCAGCTCTGCTTTTGGTCTCCACCAGCTTCTGAGAGAATGTCTTGTTCTCAAGCTGCTCAATAATCCACCATATTCACCTACGAGTCACTAACTGTGTCTGTGTGCTTTTTGGGTGCTGGGCTGACAATAGAGGATCTTTGGAGCTTTATTGTTGTACACAACTGTCTGCTGCAGCTGAAAACAATTCAATAAAAGTGAACCAAAACAGTAAAGCTGTGGGCTGTAAAACTAAAACAATGAGCTAAAGTTGTTGTAGCATCGGGTGATGATTCTGTGTTGGCTCATCACTACAGCGACTCCTGTCATTTACAAGTAGTCATGTCCATTATGATAATACTGATTATATCTGCTAAAAAAACCCCCACAAAAACAAAAACAACCCTTACCTCAAGGTGTTGACCCTGAAACACAGTGTTCCCATTTGACCGAGGACTTTTGTTGCATGTCATTGCCTGTCTCTCGCTCCTCTCATTTCTCGTCATCTCTTTACGATTGGCTATCAAATAAAGGCATAAAATAATGAATAACAATAATCAAAATACAGATTCCAGGTGAAAAAGAGTAGCTGTGTTGTTTGTAGTAAACGTATCTGTTACTGCTGCATTATTAGTTTGTTGTCATACAAACAAAGGTGCACTTTCATGATCAAAGCTTGACATACTGTTTGAAATTATTATTGGCACATTTTAGAACATTTACTGCTAAATTCAGCCACCACTGTCTCTGTTCTAGATGACTTTATCATACTATTTATTGGTTTCCAAAGGGATGAATAATTTCTTCTGGCCTCTGTGTTTATTGAGAAATAAAGTTTGGCTTTTTCATGTCTTAATTCTTTTGTAAAATGAACTTTTAGACCTTTATGCAGGGCCTTTTCAGTATTGGAGCGGAACATCAGTGCTGTTAGAAGTGCAAAATCCTTCTTCATAAGTTTTCAAATTAGCTCATTTATCCACAGTAGGGATATTTCACTTATGTGTTTTGAAAAACATGCCAGAAATCCCATCAACCATATTCAGTAATTCATCGCAATATACTGTATATTATGATTCTGATTTACCGCAACATGTGTGTATTGGGATTCTGTTGCTGCTTAATGGACCTGGGAAAAGAGACTATTATGGTGCAGAGGATAAATCTTAGAAGTAAGCCTAGACTGAGAGAGAGAGGGAGAGAGGGAGAGAGAGAGAGTTGTACTTTCCCTTCTCTCTTTCAGCCATTCTCACCTTCACACGCATGCATGCACACATCCTCCCATCACACACACACACACACACACACACACACACACACACACACACACACACACACACACACACACACACATACACAATCATGATGCAGGAGGTGGAGATACTAGTCATCTCACATGCATACAAGACAAACTTGGTATCAAATATGGACCCACAACATACATAATTGCACATGTGCTATTCTTATTTCCTTTTACTATCACTCTCTTTGTCTGTCTCCTACTTAGGACAGATATGCAAGCATGCACACGCACACATGCATGTGCACACAAACACACACATTCTCTCTTCCATTACGACTTAATACTTCCTACCTGTCAGGCCTGGAAGAAAGGTATAAGAGCAGAAAGGTCTTGACAGAGCAGTGAGTATACACATTGCATGTGCATGTGCGCGCACTCACAAAGATGGACATCCACCCACACACACACACACCTACACACACACACACACACACGCCAAAGTCAGTTACAGCTTTATTTCCTAGTGATCCTTCATCTCTGTGAATGCCTCTCCAAGGCCTCCCTCCTAACCTGCTCTTATACTGTCTATAAAGATGTTTCCCATTCTTTTTTTTTTCATCCTTTCCCTGACAAGATATTGAAAAAGGTTTCATTCTTTACATTCAAGCTTACATGTGCAGTACAGCTCTTATGTCTCTTTTGAAGATAAATAAATAAAAGAATAAAAGTAATCCCTCTTGAGCCACCGTAGTGGCTATTTGCTTTGTTAATGCATTGCAAATCAGCCAGTTTTGCTGCAGTGGAAAGTGAAAAAAATAATGCTGAGCATAATAACTGTCAGCATTATGGTAAAAATCCAGAGGATGCTAGTGGAACCCTGCTGTATATACATGTAGATGCCTGCAGCTCTACAGCAGAGTTAAAACTTTTTTTTAAAAAACACTGGTCAGTCAAAGAAACTTAATAAATTAAGGAACAACTAATTATTCAGTTGACATCACAAGTAACCATCAGTCAAAACATGGAAAACTTTAATGCAAAATTAGACCTTGCAACATACACAAGGCTTATGTTTATGTATGGAAGTGAAATACCCACAATCTTCAATTCATATATTAGGTCCCACTCATCCATTCTTGACTTTTCTGCTGCATGGAGTCCTGATCACCAGAGTTCACAGGAAACAAGCACAGAGAATACTTCCACTAAGTTTAGAGGTTTTTGTTTGTTTGTTTGTTTGTTTTTTAAACAAATAATGAAAATAAACAGCAAATCCTTAATGTACAGTTGTGATATTAACATTAGGGGTTATATAAGGAACAAGAATTAAATTATTTCTCAACTTTTCTCTCTTTTAGTGCATTTAAGATTATTGATATAAAGCCCACCACACACACACACACACACACACACACACACACACACACACACACAGGATATACAATGACTCACACACTTGCCAATAATAGTTTAATTTAAGCACTGGCAGCCTTAGTCTTAAACTCTCAATTCCTGTGTTGAATAGCTCTCCCAGCAGTGCCCCTGGAACGTCATCAGCTTTGGAAATGCTGACAGACTGAAAAAGCAGCTGAGTCATTCTTAATGAAGATCAGGAAGCTTTTCCTCCTCTCCTCCTTTCCCTCCATCATCAGAATAACAAGCGCGCTGGCACAGACAGCATAGGCTTACCCCACTGGAAATTTACTGCTACAGCACTAGCTGTCAAAAAGTTACAGGCCTTCAGCAAATAAAAGACAGGACCAGAACAAATTTTTACGTTCCACGCTTCACCTTTATTTGTCATAACAGGTTTTCCCCTCCACGGATGTCAGTACTTGATTTGCATTGTTGAAAATCTCACAAGAGTGTTGTTGAGTCAAAACATTCAGGTTGGCCGCAAAGTGACCGTGAAAGTAATACCAGGGGTGAAATAGCAAAGAAAAAAAAACAACCTCTATTAAAGAATCAGCAGGCTTTGAATCTTTTGCAGCAGATGTCCCTTGCAGCAGAAACCATAGTTTATTGTAGCCGCGGTCCCCTGAGGCAAGAGGAAACTCTGTATACTTGGCAGCAAATATTATGTATTGACATCTGCGCAAATATGATCCCAGTCATGAGAGCACCTGGCAGATAAACTCTGAAGCTCTTAGATTGTGTAGATCAAGCTATGTGTCACGGATGCAGTCATTGCATGAACTAAGTGTGGTTGTGGAGCAGAATACATAAATCTTGAGCAGTGTTTGAAAAAAAAAAAACTAACTGGAGTTGCAGGGTCTTAATAGAATATGATGGAAACCAGCAGTTGATACATTTGGCCTTGATGATGCTTTTGATTTGACTTCAGTTTCCCATATACGTGAAAAAAGTAACTTGGCACTTGTCAACCAGCTAAATGACATGTTAAGGGTTTAGGCTGCGGTGTCAGATTTTATAATCCAGCCTGCGTGACCACTTTTTGCACCAGAACAGCAGTCGTGCTTCCAGGTTGAGTTTGCCATGGAGGAAAAGGAGCTGCATGACATGTGACACGGCAGTATGTGAAGCAACAGCAAACATCAGCTTCACAATGTGTGGAACTTCAGGAAAAAAAATGGGAGATGCAGAGGGAACATGTCAGAGGGAGATGATCTTGTCTGATAAAGAGGAAAAGAAAAGAGACAGTGGTTGAAGGGAACAGATTAAATGCTGTAATGAATGTGCTGTAATCTTGGCAGTGTTGATCTCATTATTTGTTTATTTCTCCTCACACCTGCCTAGACACACCGTTCCACAATGTTTCCCTTCTTCATTAGTAAGGAGCTACTGCTGTGCACTAATGCATGTACTCGGCTGATGTTCATGTCCTGAGCATTTGTGTCTGTTTGTGTCTGTAGCTCAGTGTCTGTTTATGTGTGTGTGTCTGTATGTGTGTGTGTGCGTGTACACGCTGGCATATTTTTTCCTTCTGATTAAACTCCCGTGGTTAAGCGATACCTCCTGTGTCTCTGCAAACTCCTCCTGTTTTTGACCTTTCTGTCGAACGTGTGAATACACACACACACACACACACACACATGCACACATGTCCACACAAACTGGTGATGGATGGTGTTATTACTTGAGGCTTTTAAGGGGCAGAAAGGTGCTTAAGAGAGCAAACACACCTGACTGTTTGTGCTTTATCATCAGGAATTAAGATGCAGACACACACACACACACACACACACACACACACACACACACACACACACACACACACACACATACACTTCAGCCTGGACAGACACAAACACAAAAAGTATCCAACATATGCAACGTTCTTTGAAAACATTAGTATTTATCAAGGGAAGAGAGTATGTTCTTACCCAATTTTGTTTTCAGCTTTTTCCTTGTGCACACTCTCTCACCTGTGAAAATTATTCATTAATGATTTATTGAGACTCACACAACCCATCCATGCTTGAGAAGCTGAAATAAGCTTTGCATTTCTAACACAGCATTAAGTACAGATAAACACACACACACACACACACACACATTTTAATAAATTTATTGTTGCCAGAATGGATCTACATTATGGTGTTTTAGCACTTGGGATGACCTTGCTTTGTTACGTGATAGAATAAATACAACTCCACTGAGGAAGAAAATAAGTTGTTTCTGATCATGCTCCTAGTAAAAAGTGATGATTCAAAATGTATATAATTTCACTGATCACTGTCAACATGTATCAGTCCAGGACTGGTAATAAAGACATACTGCTCTCATCCATCTCTCTTTCTTCCTTTCCCCCTCTCTGTCTCCCCCTTTCTTCTTCCCTCTGTCTCCCCCATCTCCATTTTTGCTGATTGCTTTGCACCATTAATATTTCATGTGTAATGTGGCTCTTTTGGATACTGTGAGCATGTGTATGTGCCCCTGTGAGCTTGCGTTTGTGCGAGTGCATGTGCACACACACATATGTGTGTCTGGGGCTGCATATGTGCGTGCGCGCACGTCTGTTTGTGTGTCTGTGCCGCAGTATCAAATTCTGCTCTCACAGCTGTCGGCTAGTCTCCGCTTGGTTGTGATCTGCCTGTCTACCTCTCAACCTTCAACCTCTCCTTCTGTTTCACACTCTTTCTTCCTTTCTTCTGAGTTTTTCATCTGCATCCCTCTGTTCTTCATCCCTCTTTTTTATCTCGTTGTCTTTACTGCTTCCCTGGTTTTTTTCTTCCATGGCATCTTCCTGCGTCTCTCCCTCGATGCCCTCTCCATTCATCCCTCTGTGTTATTTAAACCCCTCTTTTTCTCTTCCTTTACTTGCAACCTCTTGCTTCGCTCTGGCTGTTGTCACCTCTCTGCCATTCATTCTTAAAATACTTTCAAGATTTTTTTTTCCCTTCTCTTTCTAAATCTTGGCTTTTACTTGAGAAAGGCTACAAACAAAATGTGACAGAACACCAGCCAGAACTGTCGTTTCTTTAAAAGATATTTAATGTTTGTTCATGCAAAAAAAATAGTTTGGGGATCACATTATTTTTTTCCCTTATGGCTCCTGACTAAGTTGGACTGTGAAGATGAATACAGTGGATAGGAAGATAAAAAAGTGGGGATTTGTGATACATACGATGAGAAAGTCTTTGACGTGATGTCAGTCTTGTGTTATGGGCCTTTGCGCTCCCTGTCCAAGGCTTGATGGAGTTCTGTAAGGAGAGCAAGGCAGCCGCAGCAGCCAAGTGACAGCCTGATATTGAACAGGAGTGATATGTAGGATCAGGTTTGAGCTCTCCGGCAAATGAGAGGGGACAGAATTTTTAGAATGGTCTGGAAGTGTGGTTGGAGAGATGTGGAGCTGCTCGATTTCATATGCAAAGTTCTCCCCGTAAAACGCTGCTACAGCTCAGAAAAGTTCAGAGGTTGGAACAGCTATATATTGCCTGTCGTAAAGCATCCTTAAATGTCTCTTTAGGCAGCTCTTCTAGTTGGTGTGTGTGTGTGTGTGTGTGTGTGAGAGAGAGTGCATGCGCTCCAAAAGCCTCCTGCTGATAACAGGCACACACTGTTCCCTGAACCTTAATGAACAGAATCACCACTAAGACACACACTTTCCATTTATTACCCTTGTCCCTCATTATGGAATTTCTGTGTGTACACTCCATTGTGTATGTGTGTCTGTGTGTGTGTGTGTGTGTGTGTGTGTTTGTGTTCCTGCTGCTGCATGCATACGTGTGTGCCTGTGTGTATGCATTAACTCTGGTCCACCCTGGGCCCAGGCGAGTGATTGGCTGCGGATGAGAGCTACGGTTGGCACAACAACATTTCCGCAGAAGGCCGTAAAGCAGTAGGCCTGGAGCGCAGGCAGCATCTGCCCCTCCGTTGCTGCCAAGACATACACACACTCTTACACACATGGATGGATTTGCATAAACACTTAAACAGATTGACATACATGTATTGACACACACTAGATAATTCACAATCTCTCATCTAGCCCCAGCCCCCTGCCCCTTGTGCCAATCTATCTTCCCTCCTGGCACTCATCCGGCATTCTCTCACTCTACTGACCCCGCTCTGTCTCTCCTTGTCCATCTCTGCCACAGCTTTGTCCCTCACTTTCACTGTCTCATATTCAACTCACCAGCTCTCCACTCCATTTGTCTTTTCTTTAAGCTGTCCTTTTCTATCACATTCATGGAGGTAAACTCTTTCTGTAGACCCACTTCTCCAGTGTGTGCTCATTTTCTTCTTTCTCCACCTTTACTGCCTTGCGACAGCACCACACACACATACGAACATTTACCAAACACACACACACACACGCACGCACAAACACACACACACATGCACAGTCACTGCTCTGCCACCCACGCTTAGGTTGTTGTGGCCAGGAGATTCTGTCATAACTCAAAGACTGACCTTTCATAAGCCACTGCTCCAGACAGATGAATAGCCCTATAGCCCTGTGTCTATGCGTTGTTGTGTGTCAGGGTGTGTGTGTGTGTATGTGTGCAGGAGAGGTTGGGTTTGATCGTTGTCGGTGAGCAAGTGCATGCTGTTGTTTGTGCACAAGTGTGTATTTTTTGTGCACATAGGGGGAGTGGTAATGCCTCATGAGTTTGAGCCTGTGTGTGTGTGTGTCTGTGTGTCATAGGGACTGTGGCCTGGGTGGAGATAGAGAGAGGGGTGACTGAACAGTGTGGATAACAAAGAAGTGTAGGAAAAGAGTGAATCAGAGCTATAAAAATAAAGCAAAACCCTTAAATGCTCCTCATTATGTCTGCATTTATTGTGTTACTGTCTTTTATTTAGGCATCGATATCATAAATAAATGATTCCATTAATAATTAAAATATGCTTTACATTTTTTTTCCTTTGAAGACCATTAAACTGCACGAGCTTGTTTATCTCAGCATGTGGACAATAATTTTACAGGGACTCTATGTTCTTAGAGGCCCTCTGGACATGTTAGCATACTATTGATAATCAATACAGGTTCTGTCCCATAATTTCTGCATCAAAGGAGTTCCAGTCTCTCTTTTGCTCTCTCTCATTCTCTGTGTCTAACACATACAGCACACAGACATGTATGCAGGCATGTGTACAAACCCAAAGGAATATACAAATCTGCATACTGACGTACACACTCAGATATAGACGCACACATATAAACACGCATCTACAGACAACCACACATAAGAACATACCTGCAAGCGGCGATTCTTTTGTGCTTAACAATAGGAAGCAGCTCAATCAGCCAAGACTAGAGCCACATGCAGCAACGAGCAGGTTTCAGGCTCGACAAATCCAAGAAAGTCAGTTGCCTAGTTTAATTCTGTTGAAAGAATAAGTGGGACCAATCATGTACTTGTTTAATGATCACAAAGCCTCCAGCATTTCAATAATTGCGCTCAACTCAATGTTCCACCATTTGTCCACCGTTCATTGGATTTGAATGAAACTGTGTCTGTTTGGTATTGAGGCACACGTTTTTGTTTTTTGGCACCCCATAAGGCTCGGGCTCAAAATACATCAGTAGACCTACACCCAAACACGGCTTGAAGATATGTACCTAGATGTGTGCCTTTAATGAGTTTTGGACATTTTCCTGCTAAGCTTCTCCCCTTGGGAAGCTTATTGGTCAGCATCTTCAAAGCAAAATAAGATATAATTACCTTTTTACTTTTGATAAACTTGGTCCAACGATGATCTAAAGACAATTTGGTAGAAATTAGACCTACAGTTTGAGAGGTGCCAAGTTTCATGCTTCTAGCTCATTCCAGCTCACGACAATTTTAGCTGCGGCAGAATAATAATAATAAATAAACAAAACAATAGGGCTCTGCCCTTTCAGGGCTTGAACCATAATGATGTCTTACATGATGTGAAGTTTTTCTTTGCCAGAAGAAACTGAAAATCAAGGTGGTATCGAGTGCTGAGTCACTGTTGCACAATAACAATAATATCAATAACAATATAACACGTCGTTTAATTTGGCTCTTTTGTCTTGATAAGATTATGAGCCTAAATGTTTGCACTTGCCTGTTGTTATGGTAATAAAGTTTTTTGCAAGAGCCAAACACACTTGTGCTTTTTATCTTATTGTAAGAAAGACAATACCAAGGGATAATGCTCTCACCACTAAACAATAATGCATCATGTTCCCAAGGAATATACCACACAACATTATCCACTTCAGGTCTGTCTTCCTCTGTCTTTGTGATATCTACAAAAGCCATGGTAACAATGTTGCCATGACCACATTAAAACCGCTGGCAACAGACTGCATATTGGCAAAGTATTGTCAAAAAATAATGCTACAGAAAGGGTGACTGATGATTTGAAATGCCACTTTTAGACTTTGTTTAGGAGAAAACATGTAAAAATCCTCAACACACATACACACCCACATCCACTCACAAAAACATATGCACAAACACACAACACACACCCTGACAGACCGTCTGCTCATAAGTAGAGATAAATTATAGATCATGTTCCCACTCAGAGCTTGTGCCTCTGCCAGACAGAGTTTCAGGCTAAAATGCTGAGACAGAGAGTTTCGGGATCTCATCTCAGTCAAAAGTGCGAAAAAATTGTCACAGATGTCACAGGCTACAGATTGACAGATTTACACTTACACTTACACATTTACCCTGGCACCTCAGTATTTCTGGGTAAAGTTGCTTTTCACACTAACTAATTTAGCGCATGTGGAGATATTGCTATAGTTTCCCGTGTTCGATTGATTGGGCAACTCTAAAAGGAGTTGTATATTCTGTTTGTTAAAATAACATTTAGTGAATAAAAGATCTCCATAAAAGTAGAAGATTCATTTCCTTTTTTGATTTACTTTTATTGGTAGCAAACTGATTTTGGCAGAGTTTTAAAGGTTCAAGTTTGGGCTCCTCCACCATAAATTTGGAGCAGGTACTTCAGGCGATCTGGTGTCATGTTAATTACGGTTGGAGGATTGTTTTGGATCTGAACACATTTTACCTTTGCCACTCCACTTTATGTTCTTTCACTTGATAAAAATCCAAGCAATGGTCCACCTACAGTTCCAGTACAATGTCCTGTCATTTCTCATCTTAAATAGATCAGTGTAAAAGGACTAACTGTTTGAAAAACAAATCACTGCATGAGGGTTGGTTTGTAACCTTTGGATGAGTCAGCTTTGATATATCTCTTACAGGAGTCTGAGGAGAACTGCGGGGTTTTACTGCTAAATCTAATACTGCTACTAAAACAGGAATATGATCATTATTTGTTAAAGTAATTTATATCAGGAAAACTAATAAATACAGTGGGTTGTTCTTGCTGAATATATTTCACTTTGAAAACCTTTGTCATCATCCATGAATTATTATACTGTGTAGTCTGGTACTTTTTAATTAAACCCCACCATTCTTATCCCAATGTTTTTCTCCTTAAGGGCACTGTGTTTGTTTTTTTGAATAAACCCTTGTTCCCCATTGCTTGGTGTAATTTCTTAGCCATAAAGTCATTTGTCTAATAGGAAGGAAGGGCCCTTCTGCCTCTTCCAGGACATCATTAACATCTGCTACAGAAGGAAGGGAAGAGACTTTGTGACATTATAGGTGGTAGTTAGTTGGAGATTTTTAAGTATAAACTAAAATAAATATTAAACTGGAATACAATTATTTAAACACAATATTTATATAAATGTGATTAAAAACAAGTTTCTTCTCAAAAGAACCTCACAGTAAATTACAAATGAAGAAGTGGCAAGGATAAAAGAGACTTATAAACACAAGCAGAGGAAATATAAGTTATCAAGTCTCAAATAATAATAATAATAGTAATAATAAGATTTATTTATATAGCACTTTTCAAACACTGTGCTTGACAAGGACATAGATACAAATTTAAATGCTCAGGTTTATAAAATCAATACAGAATGAGAATAAAGAAAAAAAAAATTTCAAGGGAGGATAAAACCAGGAAAAGCTCTTTGATAAAACTATGTTTTAAGGAGATTCTTAAAAGTGGTAATGGACCCAGCTAACCTTATATTGATCATCAAATCACTGTATATACAACCCTGTTCCCAAAAAAGTTGGGACACTATGTACAATGTAAATAAAAACAGAATGCGATGATGCGAAAATCACGTAAATCCATATTCAATTGGAAATAGAACAAAGACAACATCAAATGTTGAAATGCTGAAATATTATTGTTTTGTGAAAAAATATATGCTCAATTTGAATTTGATCCCAGCAACATGTTTCAAAAAAGCTGGGAAAGGGGCAACAAAAGACCAGAAAAGTTGTGTTATTCTAAAACCATCTCCCCTCCCAAAAAAAAAAAACAAACAAAAAAAAAAATACTCAGTTGAATATTTCACAGCTAATTGGGTTAATTGGCAACAGGTCAGTAGATGATTGGGTATAAAAAGAGGCTCCCAGAGAGGCAGAGTCTCAATTTAAGAATAATGTTCCTCAATGTAAAATTGCAAAGAATTTTGGAATTTCAGCATATACGGTATTTAATATCATTAAAAGATTCAGATAATCCGGAGAAATCTCTGCATGCAAGGGAAAAGGCCGAAAACCAATATTGGATGGCTGTGATCTCAGGCATCACAGCATTAAAAACAGATACGATTCTATAGCGGGAATCACTGCATGGGCTTGGGAACACTTCTGAAAACCACTGTCTCTACCATGCAAAGAAGAAACCATATCTAAACATGATTCAGAAATGTCGCCAACTTCTCTGGGCCCGAACTCATTTAAGTAATCAAAGACAGAATCATTTCCATATACGTGGATGCTATGTCCTCTGGGCTAAAGAGGAGAGAGACCATCCAGCTTGTTATCAGCGCACAGTTCATAAGCCAGCATCCCTGATGGTGTGGGGGTGCATTAGTGCCCATGGCTTGGGTAGTTCGCACATCTGGAAAGGCACCATTAATGCTGAACAATATATACAGGTTTTGGAGCAACATATGCTGCCATCCAGATAACATCTTGTCCAGAGAAGGCCTTGCATATTTCAGCAAAGCAATGCCAAACCACATTACAACAGCATGGCTCTGTAGTAGAAGAGTCTGGACGCTAAACTGGCCTGCCTGCAGTCCAGACCCGGAACCCACTGAAAACATTTAGCACATCATGACATGAAAAATACGACAAAGGAGACCCCGAACTGTTGAGCAGCTGAAATCCTATGTCAGACAAGAATGGGACAACATTTCACTTTCAGAACTCCAGCAGCTGATCTCCTCAGTCCCAAAACATTTACAGAGTGTTGTTAAAAGAAGAAGTGATGTAACACAGTGGTAAACATGACCCTGTCCCAACTTGAAATGTGTTGCTGGCATCAAATTCATATTGAGCATATATTTTTCTGTAAAATTTCAGCGTTTCAACATTTGATACGTTGTCTTCAGTTAAATATGGGTTTACATGATTTACACATCATTGGATTCTGTTTTTATTTACATTTTACACAGTGTCCCAACTTTTTTGGGAACAGGGTTGTATTTATATTAACTATATATATATATATATATATATATATATATATATATATATCAAGCTGGGTTATATTTGCTCAACACGACAACCATATTTTGTCACTGGATACTCTTATCCACCGTACAAATGGCCCACACAAATAGCTCTCACTGCACTTTGGAGTCTTCAGTAATTTCAATGACACATAAAGACAATAATGTAGTAGACACAGTAGCCCCTTCTTTGCCTCTTGTAGAAAGGACAGAATGACTCACAGAAACCAGAGGGGTCACATGATAGCAGCCTAATATGATCTCTTTGTCTCTATTTTCTGGTAGCAGAGAGGGAGGAAAACAGAGAAGTCGCATAATGGTAACTTAATAATGCCCCCCCTCCTTCTGTGCCTGCCTCCCTACAGTACCTCTGCCTGTGTGTATGTGTGTGTCTGAGCTGCTGACTCTGCAGAGCTTTACATTGACCAGAGTTCTAATTATAGACCTCACGTGAACAAGTTTGAATACTATGTGATTGTGTGTGTCCTGTCCTGGGTACGTTTCTACTCCCTGGAGAGTTTGAAAACGGCAATGTTTGTAGACATCCACACACACACATCAGCTTTGTGTGTTTGCGGCTCACATGTGTAATACACGCTTTCCTCCATGCATATTGGACTTTTTAATTTATGTGTATATATCTGAATCCGGCTGCTTCTGTGCATGTGTCTCTTGCGAATACGCGTGAGTCACTTTGGGCCTGACCGTTTTATTTATTTATTTATTTTTTGCTAATCCCTATCTCTGGCCAAAAATACAGACTGCATCATCTTTATCCATGGGACATTTGGGAAGACAGGAGGAAAGGAGGAGGGAAGGGGAAAAAGAAGAGGGGGGACAGTACATAAGGAGAGTGAAGTAGGATGGGGAGAAACTTATAGGAAACAGGAGGACGGAAGGAGGAGAGGCAAGGAAGTGGGACTCTAGGGGGTCATTTAGCTGAAGGCAGAGGGAGAGGTGAGAAGAAAAGCGCAAAGAGAGGGAGTGACTCACACAGAGGGAGGAGAAGGGGAAGAAAAAGCAGCAGCAGCGCTGAGGGACATAAGGAGAGCAGGCTGGGTCGAGCTTGGAACAAACTTGGTACAAAGAGGACAATGTGTTAATCTAGCTTTTCCAAAAGGCCCCAATTGAAAGCAAGGCGAAAAACCTGCTGTCACAGAGAGGCCAGATGCAGTTATCATTCAAATGGGGATAACAGTGCAAAGGCTAGTTTGCACTTGGCTGTATACATAAAAAGTGGAGTTAGTAAATGCATGAAGCATGAAAAAAGAAAGGTTGTGTACCTTCTCACCTCCTCCACACACCTGGCCAGTTACCACGTGTGGTTGTCAGATTATCTATTTTGGAAAGTTACAAAAATTGTCAGGATTGTTGTAGGTACTTCCTCCAAACTGCATGGCAGATGATCAGACAGTGTTGGAAAACCCCTCCCCCAACACCTTTCTGACGTCAGGTAGAACCATTTCTGGAACGATCCGACATCAACACCATGACTGCCCAGCTGTGCATTGGTTGAGCGAGGAGCCCAGCATTATACTTCGCCCTCTAGCTCTTTTTTTCTAATTTTCTACACAACTAATTGTAGCAGTTCGTATGAGAAAAACTGAGTGCAACAATATGAATGTGTCCCTGGAGAAACTGTCTGAAAATATGTGCTGTTATTGCAATTTTTTAAGCTTTTCACTCCACCTTCCATTGTTGACTATTGAACAAATGAATTTGGAACAAATTTGATTTCCGATGTGGTTGGAGAGCATTTTTTAAGAGCTTGCTCTGAGAATCCATAAATCATCCCTTAAGGTGTCTTCAAACCGAATGCAAGCAAATTTTAGGGGCAATACAATTACACGTGAAGCCAATGTAAAGATGCACATAGATGGAAACTTGCACACCCAGAAAATGTTTTAACTCCGCGGCTTATGATGCCACATGACAAACGTACAGGGAGAAGAGGAATGAGAGGAACTGGAGAAAAACAGAAAGAACATGAGTTTCTGGCGATGACACGAAGCTATCGTCATCAAGGCAACATGAACAATGGAGAATATTGAAGTGATACCAAACAGAGAAACAGCCGCATCTCCTCAATTGACCATTGCGTGGTTTTGTAGGTTGCCATTGTAGAAGTATAGTACAATAACAACAGGCAACAGTGAGTGGTGTACAGTCGCTTGGCTGTTTAAAAAAGGCGGGTTTGTTCAGAACATCTCGTCTTGAGTAATGATGATGCGGCAATGATGATTTTCTGTGACCAATCAGTAGTCTGCAGTGTTTTAATATCACCTTTTGATATCACTTCACCTTGCTTGGAACATATACCAAAAAAATACCGGGGGCCAGGTATTATCCACAACTTTAGCCTGATGGAAAACCAAAAAAGGCAAGTAGAGTTGGTCCCATGCAATGGAAAACGGGCTAGAAGTTGCTTCTATATAGGTGCAATGGCTGTTTGGGGTAAATGCAGACTCCAAAAAGCTCCAGTGGTAAAATTTGTACAAATAACTTAAAACACACCTTTAGGAGAGAGAGAAAAGGGGCAGCAGAAAAAGAGGAAAATGAAGAAAGAGAGAGGGGCCCTGGGTAAAAGAAAACTCTGTCACGGGTGAAAGTTGGGATGGCGAAGAGCATAAGTGGACCCCCTCTCACTATGGAAACAGAGTTGGAGCTCACTGAGTGCAGCCCATTGTGGACAAAAAAAACTTTTAAATAGTTGAGAGGGGAAATGAGGGGATGAGGAAGAGCAGAGGGAAATGAAAGAGTAAAAGAAAGAAGTAGGGGGGAGAGAAGATAGGAGAAGGGGACAGCCAAAAGGGGAGGCTGAAGGGAGAGAGTGATTTTCCCCCAAAAAAAAAAAAAGACACAATGTAAGGATTTGGGGAGAAAGGAGAGCGAGAAAGTTTGAAAGATGAGGAGAGAGGGAGGAGATGAGGAGAGAGGGCTGGAAAAGTCAGAGAGAAAAAGGGAGGTGGAGAGAGAATCAGGCCATTCATCCATGCCTCTGGAGAGGGACACAGTCTGAATTCAGGATAACTCATTCAAACCGCAAACTCCACTTTGTCCCACAGCACCTCTGTCAGTTTCTGTACAGTTACCTAGTGGCAGGGACACATCCAGAATACCTTAACCCCGTGACTGACAGCAATTTGCAGTATGTGACACCCACACTCCCATGCACACATGTACAACGCATAACACACGCTGCATGTTCCTCTTGCAGTGTTGTTCAAGGGGCAATAAACATGATCAGAGCAACACCCTGGAAAGCCACGTTCGTTACTGATGCGTAATCTAAATGGGACTCTGATGATAAATACTACACCCGCGCACACGTGACACACAAACACACTCGGCATGCCTGAGGAAATCTGCTGGAGTGTTGTCACAGCCTCACAATCTCCCCTCACTGGCACCAGAGAGTTTCCTTTACCCTGTCAGATAATTGGTCTCCAGGGGTACAATGCTGCTTAAAGCTAAAAGTTAAACCTTAATAAGGCTGTAAACACGCGCAGGCAAACATAAAAATAAATGTTATGAACGTATGCAAGACTGAGGCGCGCAAAACGCAGACACACATACACACAAGAGGATATGAATAATTTAAGTGTCTGTTGCGACAAAAATAAAAGGCGATTAATGCCAGTGTAATAAAGAGACAAGTCAATCAACTCCGCTGCCTTCGCCACTCAGCCTCTCACGGAAGAGGAGCAGTGCAAACACAGGCACACTGTCCCGGTTATGCTGTGGCTTTTCACTCAGGCATGAAATGTTTTCTTCTTCTTTTCTCCAGTCTCTGCTTTCCAGTTTTATGTTTTAGAAACAGCGGCACATCCCAGAGGTGTTTGGACCAAGCTCTCTGCGTATGTGTCTCCATGCGCACGTGTGTGTGTGTGTGTGTGTGTGTGTGTGTGTGTCTCTCTGTGTGTCTATATGTGTGAGTCTGTGTGACCTTGTCAGGAGTGTTCCTATTTAATCATCTCTGGGAAATCTCAAACATTCCTTTAAAATTGAACATGAAAGGTAACCTTCTCTATTTTTGCTCGCTGTCTCTCTGCAGAGAACCAGGGAATTATCTTTTTCACTTTGCCTTGGATCTGTGGAAGGCGCGTGAATAGGATGGAGAGAAAGAGGAAGAAAATAAGAAGAGAAAATGACACACACACACACACGACAGAGGAAGATGGGGGCAGAGAATAGTGAGAGTGAGTGGGTTGACAGAGGGAGAAAGAGTGGCTGGAAGAGGAAGAGTGACAGTCAGACAGGAAGTAAGTTAAAGAGAGGGAAAGTGAGGCACCAGGAAGAAAAAGCAGTTAAGGAAGCCAAATATTTGGTAGAATGTTTCACTCTTGTGGAGTGGAATTAGATGTCCATGTAACAAGGTGCACACACAAGATTCTATAATGAGGTGGAGGTTCAGTGTAGCAAACAGGCAACTCCAATTGACGCAACCCTGAGATGCAGCTCGACCTGCTAGTTGCTATACAGCGGTTTAATGACAGCTTGTCATTATGATATGCTGGTTTCCACAGATGGGTGCTACCAGCACTCTCACACTCACATTCACACCCTCAAAGGTGTGTGGGCACCATGCACGCATATTAACCGCTCACCCTCATCAGGCACTCTCTTTATGTCTATCAGGCTCTCTTCTGCTGTCGCACTCTGTGTCAGAGGCGAGGGCAGCCAGCTAAGTGGTGGTGTTGGCTGTGCCTGAGGCGAGAGCAAGGAGACCTCACGTATGGCTGGGCCGAAATGTTTAAGGGAGCCATCCAAAGCCTGTTTCACTCACTCGGTACCCAGTGGGCCAGTCCCGTCAGAGACCAATTACGACCACTGCTGAGCCACGGATGAAAGGCTCGATCAAAGGAAAAAACACACAGAGATATAGGCTCTGTACCTAGATGGACACATATGACACGTGTGCACATGGTCATGTAGTGCGCGAACACTTGTATACCGTGCCTCACTCTGTCCTGTCACGCTCATGCACATTTTTTCTCTTTTTCTTTTTTTCTTTTTTCCATCTCTCACCAGCTCTTTCTTGTTCGTCTCTTGATCCTTATTTCTCTGTTTCTTAACAAACACAATAATCCCTCTGTCTTTTGCAGCTCCACCAAATCCCAAAGGCTTCACAGTAACACTCGCAGGGGCCCACATACCAAATGTTCCCTAACCAAACAATATTTACCAAAAAAGTAGATCCCATGAATGCACAATTAAACCAAGGACAGCGAGAGGTGAGCGTGTGCGCAGTCTGAGGCAGGCACGCGCGCACGGTCCGACCACTGGTGACTCACTCTGTCTGCAGCACATATTCACATGCACATTACTTTCTCATTGTGACATGCAGACACAAACACACACGCATGCCAGTAGAGCATAAATCATTCATAGTGATCATTAAAATGAGAGAGAGTGTTGCGGGGGGGGGGGGGGGGGGGGGGTAAATCGCCCCTCTAGCCCCCTCCCTCATAGTGATGTGAACTGACAATCCACCAGATAAGGAGCAATTACCCAGAGTCATCTGGGCCAGGGAGCATAAGGCACAAGCTCGCAGTCACCACAGACACACAAACACTCAGGTAGCTACACAGGCATGCATGCAGACACGCTCAGATGTTGTGATAGCCATGCACGCTCACATGCAGATAGACTGACACATACAAACACACACTGACACAGATGATCTCTCTCGCTCCCTCACACACCCTCACACACCCACACTACCCTTACCTTGATTTATTCCTCTTTTTCTCCCTGGCTAGAGGGGGAAAGGTTCTTTCTCTCTCTCTGTCTTCGCTTCCATAAGCCCCAGGGAGAAAAGGCACTTAAGATAACATAGACACAACACATGTTGAACTGGAGCTGCTGCTGAGACAAACGGAAGCAGAGGCGAGGGGGAACAAGTGAGCTCTATTCAAACAAAGATAAAATACCTCTTCTTGACTGGCAAATGACAAGAGCCTAGAGGCTGGGACAGGATTGGGACAGTTTAGCACTCGCTGTGTTTACATTGTGGTCCCCCCAGTTCGACAGTAATGGATTTCATTTTAATAGGGAAATCCCCTTTGTTGTCCCACTTAAGCAATTCCCACTTTTTCAAATGCCTGTAACAAATGAAAATTGAGAAAAGGAAAACACCAAGGTAATGAGTCATTTTGTTGTGGTTGACATCAATTGACCTGTATTCCAATTTAACGTGG
Source organism: Trachinotus anak (assembly GCF_046630095.1). Lineage (NCBI taxonomy): Eukaryota > Metazoa > Chordata > Actinopteri > Carangiformes > Carangidae > Trachinotus > Trachinotus anak. The sequence goes on along the minus strand of NW_027273870.1, from coordinate 15,712,972 downwards.
GAGTGTATATGCTTGGCACTATGAAATACAAAAGCATAATATCTGTGTCTAATTTTAGGCAGCCCACTGCGATATGAATTCAGATTTGGTAAAAAACCACAGAATGATTTAATTGATACCTTATGGAGTATATGCAGTGGATGAAATGTTGCACATTGAAAGACTAAGCAAGCCAAGGCATTGTTGTATCCATGTGTGAGTAGCACAGATTGCTTGTTTTTAGAGGTTTAGCCAAGACTGAATCCTTTTCACAGCCTTACCAACCTGAAAGATTTTTTTTTTTTTCTTTTTCATCTTGCATCGAAAATCCATGATGTATCCAACATTTTTAAGGTCAGCTCAGTTTATAGAGAAAGATTTCGCTGCATGAATGTCTTATAGGATGATATTGATTGTTTAAACACAACCTAAATGGGACAACTGGCATGGATGTCCTAGACCTTGAGCACAGACGATGCCAGAGTTGAGCTCACACAGTGTGATTAATCACAGCTAAATTATTTTTCCTCAATTGTGTGAAAGGCTCATTAAATGAAGCCTCGAAGCCCCGGAACATCTGCAGTAGTTCTGAAAGAGTTGCTCAGTGAAAGAGAAGCAGTACACAAAAAGGATGCGACCAAATGCCGTAAGGCAACTGCTTTCTGTCCTCGGAATAACAAATGAAAAGGCATTTGCATTTATGTACTCAGTGAACTACATAATAAAGGCAGTAAAGGTTAAAGAAAGTACTTTACAAGAAATAATTATTCGGGAGGTGATGATAGGTGGATGGATAAGGATCACATACTTCTTACTGTAACTGTGTGTGAAGATTGTGCCTTCTTAGTTTGAAGAATATGCCACACATTATGTAACACTAAGATGGCCTTTTCAAATAGAGAAATAGAAATGAGCAGATTTGATATACATCTAACATGTACTCTGACAGTGTGTCCTTTGTGTGGATACAAAACCACTCGCTGTGCACTTCAAGGTCCAATAGGCAATGTCCCTGAAAGTGTGACAATTTCAGTAAATTCCCTTTGCAAGTTTTATTTCCCACAGTTCATAATAATTATCTTACAGGAGGTAGATAAAATAACAAAAACACTTGAGGGAAATGCACACAAACAAGGACTTGCCTTGAAGTAGATTAAATCACAATCACAATCAATGCTGCACAGGTGGGTCATATTAGGTTGAGAGGCAATTAGCAGTAATTTACCAGCTGTGAGGTTCAGAAGCAACATCAGAGGACTAATGAGCTCAAAAGTGCCCAACTTTGTTCCCAAATATAATGAAAATCATGACAACATGTGCCAAACAAGGACAGACTGCACTGACAAAAAGCAGCAGTTAGAAGCTCAAACCAAACAACATGGATCTAAACAGGAGGTGACGAATACAGGCAATCAACTTACCCTTGTAACGGCATTTTCAGCGGTGATTCAGTCTTTTGCGGTTTTCATAATTTTGTCTACTTACGGATATAAATGAAATCTAGCTCAAACTTTGACTGAACTCATCGCGACTTACAACTCAGCTCTTCAGATGTTACTGAAATAGAGGACGCAGCTGTCGTCTGTGTTGGCGGTTGGGGGTTGCTGTTGGGGCCACTAGGAGAAGTATAAATAAAAGCCAGCATCAATATATAACAAAGAAAGCCAATATTCCCTTGACAGGACTGAAACTGTACGCGAAGACAGTGACGTCAGCAAGAGGATTTGTTGTTTATCCTCAATTTGAGGTCAGAAACGAACACGTTTAGCCTACTTTGCAATCTTTATTTTTGTCTTTGTTTCCTTATTGTTCCTTCTCTTGCCCCCTCCCCACCCTCACCTCCTTTCAAATAGGCTACTGTCTACTGGGGGTTCGGGGGTGGTGGTGGTGGTGGTGGTGGGGGGGCTGGACAAGTTCAAAGCATGTACCAGACTATGTGCCTGCCCAGTGTGCCCTGACACGACGCTGAGCTGTCGCTAAAGCGGTGCTGTGGAGATGATGTAGCCCCCAGGCCACACATAGACGTCAGGCCGGGGTTGAGAACAGTAAATAGCAACGTTATTATTTAACAGACTGCAGAGTCAAACGCCGCTGCAATGTGTGACCTTTACATTGCTGGTGGGCTAATAGAGAAATGAAAAGAGGTGGAGGAAAGAGAATTAGGAGAGCAGGCATACCCGAATAACCACACACATAAAGGCACTCACGCAGTTGTAGCTGCACATATGATCGCATTTTTAAATTAAGCATTAACGCATGGCAATCTAATGTTGTTATTAGTGATGCGTGAGATACTGACATGCACATACACAGACACTCGAGACTGCTCTGGTTACACTTTGTTGGCACCAAACACAAAATGGTGTGTGTAAGTGCGTGTGTGTGCGTGTGGTAAATCGGGCAATTCCGCAGTGAAAGTGACTGTCAGACCCGACTATTGCAGGGATGTGCTGATAGAGAGGTTTTAGAGCAGCTCCACGCTACTGCCTAAGGCCTAGAGGAACTCGGAGAACGAGGGGTGGGGGGTGGGGGTGGGGGTGCAAACAGTGGAAAGGAGGAGAAGCAACAGAGATAAAGAAAACAGGAATGCGGCAGAAAATAAACAAGGTTATAGAAATAGGGAGGGAGGCAACAAGCCAGGGATTTGAGTGTGGTGGGAACCAAGGTCAAGCCAGTGAAGCAGAGAGAGAAAGGTGAGAAAGGAAAGAAAGGAGGGATGGAGAGAATGAGTGACAATGAAAGAGAGAGAGATCAGGGAAAGAGAGGACGGCTGGGGGTGGGGGGTGGGGGGTGGGGGGGGGTGAGACCTTTGCATGATAATTTGTTCATTAGGAAAGACCTTGACCGAGAATTTTCTCTCTACATCCTGATCTCCTGACTCTGCTCCTCCTCCCTCCTCCTTCCCTGCTCCCTCCACCCATTCCTCCTCTCGTACACCCCCCCAACACACTGTGCTTAGTTTTCTCTTTTTCTCCCCCTCAACGTCACCGTTCTCTCATTATAGAATCCCTACTCAGCAACTCTACAACGTGGAGGCACGGTGAGAAAGTGAGAGAGAGAGAGAGAGAGAGAGAGAGAGAGAGACAGAGGGAGGGAGAGAGACTATGACAGGCTACCGTCATGTGACTTTTCTCTGTCCTGCATTTCACCTTCTTTCACCAGGCTACTGTGCATGCACATCGAGTACCCCCTTCTCAACTGGGGTTTTCAAGTGCCCTGAGCTTAAATGAAATAAATAAATCCTTTCAAAGGAAAACAAGGAGGGGGGGGGTGGGGGGGGGGGTGATTTTTTTTAAACGGGAATGCACTTTGGCAAACAAATGTGAAATCAATAAGGAGTACCCTCAGACACATGAAGTGTGAGCTGCACACAAAAAAACTGCGAAAGGATCTCAAGGCTTATAAAATGAATAAAATCATGCTTTGAGTGAATATTTACTTAAAGCAAGACACAGATGATAACGGATCTCACGAAAACTTTGTGGTTTATTTAAAGTTTTAGTAAGGAGGAGGGTGTCACACAGCAGTCACAAGAAAAGTTGGTCTTTAGGAATCTGGCTCATTTTACACACTTGAACAGCAGAGGCAAAAATTATGTTGGTTTTAAATACCAAACACCATCTACTGCGAATGGCAGGGGAGTGAAAAGCTTGTTTTTATCCTTTTTTTTTTTTAGTTTTTTTAAATTTAGTTTTGATGGCAAAGAATAAATAAACCACTTTAAAATTTACCAGCTTCTACTCACTCCCACACAGGTACACAGTGCATGCAGTGCAGAAAAATATACACAGCAACAGCAGTCTTCAAGCATTATTAAATGTTTAATTGCAAAACATTTTCTCAGACTGAACAGTGCATGTACTTCATATGACGCATCAAAAAACAACTTTGTGGAGTTTTTGTCCACTAGCAGTGCTGTAGAGCAATTCTATGAATATGAGGCCCCATGGGAGACTCAGGTACCGCTATGAGGTGCACAGCAAGGGTCATGTGATGACTGTGGCAGTTTAATGCATTGGAAAGTTACTTTTTAGGAGCCTTACTTGCTAGGCTACCTGTACAGTAAAGATTATACTGTAATCAGTGGACAATACAACTGGCCTTGAAAGTAAAAAAAAAAAAAAAGTTTAAAAACTGCTTTTTGTGGGAAATGGGAATATGATTGAATGTTGCTGTGCTGACAGTGCTGTTTGTAGAGTTGCACTGGCTGGCAGTAGAGGAAGTGGTAGTGGAATATTTTCCATTGTTCAGTATGAAATTGCTTGGCTGATATCTTTCTGCACTGGAGCCAAGGGCAGCAGAGATGTGCAAAGAATCAGCAGCCAGAACAAAAAAGAAAAAGCCCAGACAATGGCATTTATGCAACCTTACAGGTGCCACCTCTGCAGGTCATCATACCAGACTGTGTAGCAATCTGGCACCAGCCACAGCAATCACAGCTTATTTGCTATCAAGAAACCAGGTAGTCAAGGGCCCAATCCCAATCCTCCCATTCGCCTCTATTGAGTAGTGGCCTTGAGACAGAGCTGCAAGGGGTACAGGTTGAAACCTTTACCTAGGAAAATGGGACGAAATGGAAATTTATTCGTAAACTCAGTAGAGATTCCTGTTTGTGCACGTGTTAAAGAATTTGTGTCTTGGGGACCATACCCTTTTTTTCCAAATCCAGTAATGTTTAGCAACATATGTTCTTTTCCAGAATGGCCATTTTATGTCCTATCCTATCCTGTGTTTGTGGTTCACTGCAGAGGCAGAGCTGAAGCAGGATTTCCAGGCCAGCAATGCATGGTGTGCAGAGGTTCCTAAAGAGGGAACACGATCATGGTTGCGGCCATCAGCTGGAGGTCCTGATGTATGTGTATTGACTGGCTCATGGACTTTCCTTTCAGGTGGTGTTTGTTTTTGTTGTTTTTGTTTGTCTCTCTTGAATTTAAATATTAATACGCTTGTATGACTGAGAAATCTAATTATTTTTGAGGAAATATACAGTATAGTGAAAAAACAGTGTATTAAGGAGAATCTGCTATAAATGCTCACAGACAAGACTTCAGTTTGAACCAGAAATAGCCTTATTATCCCAAAGCTGCATTTTCAAATTGCAAATAAATAAAATATTCTTGAAAAAGCACATTTAATGTAATTGTATGCACATAAATAAATAGGGAAAAAATACATATGTACATATATGTAACATCTAACGTGTTAACACTGTATTTCTAAATATATAGCTTTCTGGCATGCTAGTCCAGCATGGACAAAACAAAAATGCAGTAAGAACTGAATGAATATTGCACATAAACTGCTCTTTCACAACTGACCAGAATAAATATTAGTGGCTTGGCAGTTTGTCAATCTAAGATGGCCTACAGAATGTTCAGTTTTTGCCTCGATACCTCGCTCCCTCGCTCCCTCCCCTTCCCTTCACTGCTCATTTTGGGATACTTTTTTAAGGAATTCCAGCACTGAGTTGATCTTCCATTTTTTAGGATTACGGTATGTGGTGGAGGCAGACGCCCAGAACTTGAGGCAGATGCAGTGGACTGTGCAGGGCTTCAGGCGGGTTCAGTGGATTGTTCAGGATCAGTAAGACTGGTTTATATGGGAAGCTCAATAATGTCCTGAAAGAAGACAGCTGCCAGACTCAGGTCAGGTACGTTGGAATACCTGCACACTGCAATGAAAAACTATTTGTTAAGAGAGTGTCCTGTTAAACACTAATGGCACACCTGTAACTATAGATCTGCAGGTCCTCTGAAACTGAAGCTTTGACTTTTCTAACATCTACTTTCCTGCTACCTATTGCATGAAGGACTGAGAAATACAAGTGCAATCGTATCCTTTGGACTAAATCTGTTTGAGTGAAATATTAAGGATTTATTTGGGATATATATGTGCAACAAACTATGTCACCAAAACAGGAGGCTCAGCTGAAGGTCTGGCACCCAGATCTGCATAAAACTGACCTCTCCATTTTCTGCTCCTGAGCCAGTCTCTGGAGTTTTCCCTCTGCAATAAAAATCACACACACACACGCCAGAAACACAACTGGATTTTATAAAAATGTAGTATTGACAACATCATTACTTTAGAACAGAAGGAAGATGTTTTACATATTATCACTTTTTTTTGCAGCTGCAGCTTTCCCAAAAGACAACATTGAACCTTATATTTCTTTTTTAAGTTCTCCCATTCTTTGGAGACCTGATGTGCAGTCACCTTGCCCTCAAGGCTCAGCTCTTTCATCAGTGTCCTGTAAAAGTTAACAAACCGGTATGAAGATCATGTTATGGTTGAGAGCATTATCACAGATATATAGGCAAGCAAATACAACAGTCAGGTCACTCACTCCTCTGCTGAGAATGTTATTAGTGGTTTGCTCAGGGTCCCTGGAATGTTATAACATGATCATAACATTATAGTCATACAGTAGGCAACTGTACATTTATACTAAAGCCTGTTGCTTCCTACCATTATCAACTATTATAGTGACAATTCTGACCAAATTTTTCAGGACAGGCCAAGACAGATAAATCTGTTAACAATAGCCAGAACGCATATTTACACATCAGCTATTTCAGTGTAGTTCCACAGAAATTTCTGCCCTTCACTGATATCAGATGAGTGCACAACTGCAGAGAAATTGCAGATTGTGCCAAAGTCAAGGCAAGTGGTCACAGAAGAGAAATATGGCCTCGAAAGAAGATGCAAATCATTGTTCTCCAGGACTATTCGGAAGTTAAATAGAAATATATTGGAATCGCTAGAGATGACAGCTTAGTCCTTGACCCTAAACCAAGCAAATACCAAAAGCAGTGTCAAGTCAAAAAGCAAAAGCAATTTATGTGTTGCCCATGACCATGCCAGATTTTTATTGACTGCTGATCAATGCCTCAGCCAACAGTTGTTTGAAGGACGTTACTTCTTTCTCCTTTTCAAAGAAGGAAATTGATTCAAAGTGCTACTCAAATACTTCCAGCTAGCAAAATGGAAATGCACAATACAGGGTCTTTGCACTCCCTTGGTCATTACAACTGAAAATTTTACACCAACAAAAATTGCAAGGTGCAACTCTATCTTCACTGTAAGATGTTCAGAAAAAAAAGGGCCAGAGTGGTGAAGTTGGACAACAAACCTGCAAGTTCATCAAATCTGATGACATGAATGTGAAAATAACATAGAATAAAACATTGAAAACATGTCTAAATTCCAAAGGAGCTGTTATGAAACTGACCTCACAAGCTAATAGTGTATGAAATTTTACAGGCAAAAGAAAAAGTAAAACAAGGTGACACATATAAAACAGGCAGGTCTCATAATGGGTAGTGCTGTTGCTTAGCATAACAATGACAAAACTATCTCCTTCTATCTTCTGTTGCATATACATACTGTATATGTGCATGTTAACACTTGAGAGAACGTCCTGCTGTTGTTTGTGGTACATGGCAACAAATGCATTTAAAAAGAACCCGGTTCGTTCCAAAGAGAAATCAGTCCTTGGGTTTCTGTCTTTCATTGAAGAGAGTGAGCCTAAACACAATGAACACGTTTAGACACTGTGTTAGTGCTAAGTGATCAGTCAAAGTGTGTGTGTGATTATTGACATTTTTTTATTGGAACTGTGTTTGTAAGAAACAGCTTGGGGCCAAGTTGTTCAGCCATTCATAATGTTTACTTTTCCAACATTGTAATGAACTAGAGACCCACGGACAAGTAGAAAAGAGCAGACTCAAATAGATTAGAGTGAGCTTGTACCTGAACAAACCTGATGCGTGTGCTCTTGGCCTCTGGCTTTTAGAAAAAATATTATTCATTAATATTTACAGTATTGCATAGGTGTCATTTTCTAGTTTAGTTTTCCTTCATTTAAACCTCAGGTCATAATGAAATCCTCACACTTTGAACTGGAAGCATTGCATTTACTTTACTTCCTTTGTTGAAATTTCAATGCTGTAGAGCTATTGCTTTGAATATCTGAATCTGTTATAAAATACTTGGGAGGGTTAAGCAATTGCTACTATTCTCCCATCTCTGAGTAAGCACTGATGATGAACCTTGAGAACTCCAGATTTATCCAGCATGGATTGTGAGGTAGGTGCTCAGCGGCTGTTTGCACAACAGTCCGTTTGGGTTGTGACTCCTCCCAGGTGAGAGTATTTGTGTACTAACTCCTCTGTTCAGTTTGTTGAGAGTGGAAACACCAAAAATGCAAATGACATGAATCTGTCTTTTATAACTAAGGCAGACAAAAGCTTTAATGGAAGATTCTATGGTCAAGTTGTATTCGTTCCGTTTGTTCATTTCAGACCATATTTCTTCTCCTACCACCACTCCTACACCCTTTTGCTGTGATGAATAACGTGATCTTAGCTATTCTGTTTCATTAAGTGGACACAATGGAAAAGGAGATGTAACAAGGGCAACACAGTTTTATTCTGTATTAGTTGTACAGCACAATATCACACAGTGGTAGGAGAGCAGCGACCAAGCTGGTGAAAACATTTTGCTGGCTTAGCTACATTTAACTTCTCTTGGGAAATTCCATTTTCAGACTGCCATGCTGAAACACACCATACTGCTCTGAGGTGTCCATCTTTGGGTATGGATCAATATGGCTTATAATAGATCTGTATGGGTATGTTTCACACTGCAGTCTGTGCTCATCGTGATTCCACATCCCTCTCAGCTCAAAAAGCTTAACACAGGCTTAGGTATTGTTTATTGGGAGAAAACAATACTTATACTTTTCTAACTTACTGTAGCAACTACCTTTGAGAAGTTAAGGATTTTTCTATTTCACAATAAGAAAGCAAACGCTCGTTACATGCAGGTAATAATGTTTCAAACAGCTGAATATTCAAAGTCCCTGAAATGAACCCTCAAAGTTTCAAATTGTCCTGATGAAAAATGAGGTCAACACTGCTGTATTGATGATCTGATGCTGAGGCCAGCATGCTTTCAGGGCCAATGTGTAAAGAGCCAGACAGGCTGGTGACTCTGCTTCATAACGAGGGTGAGCAAACTCTGCCTGCACTAACTTAGAAATCTTTGCCACTCAATAGCATCCTGGCAAAACAGTATGGGCAGGAAGCGCCTCTGTTTCTGACAGGAGAACCCTACAGAGGGATTTACTGTTCAGTATTGTCTAACCTAATCAAGAAGTCTGAGTCTACAATAGTCTCATACCAACCCATTTAGAAAAAAAAAAGGTTATAAACTGGGGGTTATAACCCCAGGTTATCTCAAAAGCAAAGGGCTGTGTTTCCATGGTATTGTGATTCCTGTTGACAACTGACAATCAACTGTCAGCTGATAACAGCTCACAAAAAAACAAAAAAGTAGTGGTTTGTTAACTGTGTTGTGAAGTGAGCATTGATTTAGTTTTATAGCTCCCTTGAAAATGTTCATAATTTTTTTGCCACACTTATCACTGACTTCGGCAAAACAGCCTTGATACAGAAGGCACAAGGGTCCTGCATTGAGTTGAGCAGTATGAATCTGTTAGCCATGTTTTTACTTTGAAGCATGAATACATTTACACTGAAAAATAGTTGTAGTTCAGATAGAAACTTTTTGAATTTTGAATAATGTTTTAGTTCTGAGACACAGTTAAATATATTTTTATGTCTTTGTGCTGCTGACAGCTGTGGCTGGAGCTTATGTTTGTCTGTCCATCCCATATTGTGAAAGGGATGACTCGGTAGCCCCTTGAGGGAATTGCTTCTAAATTGGCACAAAGGTTCACTTGGATGAAACTGATTGGATTTTGGTAGTCAAAGGTCAAAGTTCAAGGTCACTGTGACCTCACAAATCACGGTTTTGGCCTTAAAGCAAGATGTCTTACACTAATCATGACAAAATTTATTTTACTTCATTAGACATTTGTCTAATGGAGTAAAATAAATTTAATAAAATAAAATAAAAGTAAAATAAAATAATGAAGTGATGACATTTTTTATATCCAAAAGGTCAAAGGTCAACCTCACTGTGACTTCATAATGTTCTACAAATACACCCAATAACTTTTATTAAATTCCTTAAAAGTCTTCACTATATTATAAGAATCTGGACAGATATGGATGTGAATATGGATGTAAACTCAAAGTTGACTGGCTGGAGGAGGCATACAACTGCGAGGCAGTAATTCTAGTTTTAGCATTAAATGTTTTATTGATCTTGACCTGGACCGATCTAAATTGAACTAAATAAATATGTAATGACCCTGGCTGGCCTTGCCTCATCCTGTGCTGCAAAGCACAGAGTAAGAAGCATTTTATCCTGCTAAGCACAAGCAAGATGCCCAGAGGACACAAAGGGTGACAAAGACCCAGAGAACAGAAGTGGAAAAGATAAATGTGAGATCAAAACACAATGAATGCATGCATTATCGAATATGCCTCTAGGGAGCTGTAGAAAACCTTACATACTCATGTAATCATGCCACACACTACAAGACACACACACACACACACACACACACACACACGTTCATGACAGAAAGCAGCATCTCATGAGCCGTAATTGGCTGAACACATTGACCTTGTTCAGTGTGTTTTTGTGTGAGTGTGCATGCATTTGAGTGCTTATATAGGTTTCTAGGCAAGCTTAGACTCCAGCACGCAGGTCTCAGAAATTCCTCATTTGGCTATGTAAGCATCTTTTTTTTCCCCTACCATATTAAAATTATATGTGATGATGGATGGACCTTTAATAGATGCAGCCCCTGGGCTCTTACACCGTGTGTGAGTGTGTGTGTCTGGGACTGTATATGTGTGAGAGCTTGGTGTATGCGCCTGCTTGTGTGTGTATGGAGAGAGAGAGTGGGGTCAAAGTGAGAGTGGGCCTCCTGTCATTTTGGTGAGAAGCATAATGCATGATGTGGGATGGAAGGATGACCAGAGAGGTGCAGAGGGAAGAAGAAGGAGAAAGATATTGACCTTAAATTAAATGAATAAATCTTAGAAAACACACCTTCACTTTTTCTGCACCATATACCTACTGTATACTGTAGACTACAGCAGTGTACCATGCACACAGACACAAAGGTATTTGCGCATTCACAGCAGGCACCTACTGTGTGCATGTATGCGTGTGTGTGTGTGAGGAGTACCACCTCACACACATACACACTCGTTTCCAAAACCCACATGCCTTTGGATGTAGAGTGCTGAGAGGAGAATTGCCGGCGGCAAGAGTTGTCCTATCTAATAACACCCTAAAATGGAGAGAATGCGAGAGAGGAGTAAAAAGAGGAGAAGAAAAAAAGAGCAAAGTGCTGAATATGTAATCTGAACGGAGCGTGGCCAGTCAGGCAGGGAGGCGTGACGGCACAACATGCATGGACATCAGTGCACACACATGCCTGCACACAAACATGCACACAGAGATGTGCTCCTGCAACAATGAAGCAACACACAAAAATGTACTCACACATACAAATCATAGAAATGTGTGCACACACATGCAATGTTAGGCTAAAGGTATTGATGCCTGTTTTGATCTGGGCTCTCCTAAAAGTCTTGGGTGAACACACACATGCAAATACACTACACTAATACACACTTACATACTCATGCAGATACACTCCCATGCACACAATGTGAATTCCACACATCTCCACGTTCATATTATAAAGCATATCCCAAACCAATGGTTTAAAGCATCCATAATAGGCCTCTATTTAATGTGTTTACAAACTAGAGAAAAATGAAAAATATTCACTGAACAATTCCCTTATAGCACAAACAAGTCACGTCGAACTGTTTCACTAGATGGGTAACATGCATGGAGGCTATTTTTCTGTACGGAAGATGCTGATGAATATTCTAACAACGACAACAAGAAACACCATGGATTGCTTGGCTCTGTGTTCTGTGTCAACACAGTTTGCAGTGTGTGTTACCCCGCATCTATTTCTCATCTCGCATCCAAGCAACTAATTAGTGAGTAATGGTGCTGATTCTTCCTGATTATTATGTATAGAGTTCTGTCTAACATCAAATCTGTGCTTTTTCTCATTTGAAAATATCTTTCATGTTAGTTAGACCAAATGAACCACAGTATTTGGGACAATGACTTGCAGGAAAAAGCAGTACGTTCACTGGAACACCATGGCGATGTCCTCATTCTCAGTGTAGTTAGTGGAAATCATTTAGGATTTCATTTTTGAGTCTCACACATAACAAAATATTAGTAACAGCATTAAACCAAGCTTTGACAGAGTCCACAGCAAATAATAAACAAGGAAGATTTTTCTGAACCATGTTGTTTACTACACCTTTTACTTGAAATAACGTTTTTGCATCACCAGCTGAAACTAGGTTTTAAAGTTACCAGCCACTCGGGATTCTTGTTAAAGCTTCAGTAGGCAACTATTCTTTTGTCTTATTTGCTGAATCTGTCACTATATTCTGACAATGGTGCATGAAGCAGGTAATTTTGGAAAGAATACGGCTCCACCTACAGCTTGTAACGCGATTTGAAAAAATCCACCGCTTCCGGTTCAATACCACCAATCAGACCCAGGGGGGACTGTTGGCTGACTGTCAATCACAGCTCGTGCACACACTGCAGACAGGTTTACCCCCCACCTCCACCGCGCATGCTGCCAGATGCTACTACATGGCTCTCACTTGTACCTGTCCGTCGGCGTGTAGAAGCAGCTGAGTGGATGTACCCTTCCTCCGAGGCCCGTGCCTCGGTCTCAAAACTCTATCCACATCAACAGGTAAAAATGTCACATTTATCACAGTGCCAGTGAGTAAAATGCTGCAATGAATGCTAACTGTTACTTATTGGTAACCTAGGCTATGTAAACAGGCTGTACTTTCAGAAACATAGCAACCTTACTTTTATCCCAAAGTTGACTATTGCTAAATAAACAGACACGCTGAGTCTTACCTAAAGTATAAGTCAATAGCTAATGTTATTTGAGAATAGAATAGGCTAGTTCCATACTTTTTGGTGTCTCCGGTTGCTGTGGATACTGTGCTCGTGCACCCGAGCTAAGATGCACGCACGCTCTCTGGTGTGCACTTCCTCCTCTGTAGTTGGGGGAGACAGTTTTGGAGCTTGGCAGAAAGTGGGGGACGGACCTGAAACTTGTGTCTGTTCAAATTTTCTGCCTAAGTCCTGGATCTTTCGCAAGCCTGCCGACTGCGGCTTTAACTGAAATGGTTTTCCTGAAATGAAACAGATTATACGTTATGGTAACTTATTAACAAAAATAGTAACAGTGTTACTCTTGTAATGTTAACAGTGTTAGTGAATCTGCGTTTGTCTGGTATCAGCAAACTCCAGTTCATATTAAAAATGCAAATAAACCGGAGAAAGAAGGAGAGAAAAACATGAGCCACAAAATATTTGTCCCTCTTTCATCTTGCATTTTTCAAATGTGCACACCCAACACTCCTGACAGTGGCATTAGTAACATGTTTTTATGCTGATCACAAACAGATCACTACTTGACATTAAATGTCCTTGTTTCCAGCTGCACTGGAGAAAGGCAATATTTAAGTCTGTCCATCCACTTTTATCCAAATGTTGTTCCAACTGTCTGAAATTTGCTTTTATCATTCCTAAAGGATGAATTCAAACTAATTTAGTGACTTTACATCAGGTGCCACTTACATTTAATGTCATGACAGGACTGTGATATTACATCTAATGTAGTATGTTACTTTTTGATTGGCTGATTCAAGTGACTGCAGAGGTTGTTGATGACCGGCCTTTGGATGACAGCTCCATGGTGTCAGTCTAGGCAGAAGTTGGCACAGTCACTACCTTCTGATATAAATAAAACATTGAAAACATGGCTGAAATGCAAAGGAGACTGATAGAAGGGTACGACTTTTTTACAGGCAAAAGAAAGAGACCAGCAAGGTGACACATATTTCTATGAAACTGTCTAGAGAGATCGTCATTTTTAAGTCCTTGAGAATGTCATTATAGTAGAACCAGCTACCTGGACAGTATGTATGTGTCCAGGACCTCAATTTCTGGCCAGGTTTCAGTATCAGCAGACCACTCACTATGCTATTCAGATCAACTATATAAACTTTTATTTCTTTGTTTTCGTCCTGGTGTCGCAGCTGTGCTCATTCTTAGGTGATGAGGCGGGATGGTATTCACGTGAAAAAAATGTGACATCACCTCAACCTTGTATAAAGACCAGATTCACAGATACCCCACTGAGGCTTCACTTCTCATCCCACCTGCCAAGGAATGCCACTTGTTCTCCAGTGTTGAGAAATAGTTTGACAGAGAATGTTGTGTGTTGGTAAGTCACGGCTTGAAGCTGTAGTTGAGAGATCTGTGATATCTGTGTAGGTATTACACTGCTTGAGGCTGTAATCTTGACAGTTGTAAATATTGGTAAATAGAAAACTTGAAAATAGAACACTTTGTACAAACCACACTTGTTGTTGTGTAGGAGTGTAGTGTTTCTGTAGGTGTGAAAAGCCATGATTTATTTTTTTTAGTTTAGTTTTCTCTTGTTATTTTTGTTAGAGGTTAAAGTTCTGTGGTTTTGTAAAGCTGTAGTTTAGGTTCTTTAGTACTGATCAAAGAAGTGAAGAGTTGTGTTATGTGCATTTTTTGTTTGTTTGATGTTTTGTCAGTGCTCAGTGTGAATGAATAAATTGATTGCTCTGAACTTGAAATTCTGACCATGACTTGTACTTAGGAGCATGAAAGAGTAGGGACAAACAAGACAAGTATGACAAGTATGGTGTGTGGAGTTACTCTGAAAGCAGATTTTATTTTGGTAATAACATGTTTTTCTTTTTGCACCACAATTAGTCCAAATGGTGAGGATCAACAACTTTGTTTTCTTGTTGCTAGCTTTATATTTATATTTATCTTGTGCAACCCCCACGCAAACCCCCCCCCCCACCCCCCCCACCCACCCCCTTGTTTGTCATGGAAAAACAGCATTGCACACACTGACCTTGGTGAGTAAAGCCATTGGATGTAGGCTGCAGTTAGTGCTGCAAGTAAAGATAGAGAGGTAATGAGTAAGTGTGTTTTGCAGTGTCTGAAACTAAAGACACAATTAGCACTCGTCATTATAAATGTAATTAAGACCGTTCTGAAAAAAAAAAAACAGTCCAAATGTTGGCATTTAGATGCAGCTTCTAGGCTTGTTACATCAAAGCGGTTTGAGCCTTACATTGCACTGTGCTGTGTAGCCTTTACTGTAGGTATTTGCAGAAGTCATTTTCACATCTTTAATCACACTTTGCTGAGTTTTTTCCCCCCTCTCTTTTCCCTCTCAGTCACCAAATGTAATCTATTGATTTTATGTACATGAACATGAATTACCCTTTTTCTTTTTTTTTTTTTGTGACAGCTCGACTTTCAAACGTATTTATTTCAAATAGAAGTGTATCGGATGCGAAGAACTAAGAGGCAGGTATATTATAGAGCAGAGTTGTCAGGAAGTGTACTTGTGAGTTGCATTTAGAGGTTGCGCTCCAACACACTCACAAATTCCCTGCAAAAGTTGTGCGCTGGCTCACTTGAAGCACAGAAGCCTTATTTGTGCTTTAATCTGAAAACCCAATTTTTAACAAGTCAACCTAATTTTCTGCTGTTTTTCCTGGCTTTGTTGCCCTCATGAAATATTTCTGCATAATTTGGCATAAATGGACAACTGCAAGAAGAATAAACTGCATTCTGGCCAGCAGCTATATGTTAAAAACAGCAACTGTTTGAAATCTTGCACATTCAATTGTGATACCTCAGCAGACCCCGCAGTCACAGATGCACAACACCATTGTGAGCTAATGGCTGTTGCACATGATTGTGTCTATGGGTCTTATGGGACTGTTACGGCTTAGCCCCACGTCAGACCACATTTCATAGAGAGGCATATCTATTTAGATTTGATTCATCATCAGCCATGCTTCTTCTTTTAAAGATGTAATCCGTGGGTGATGTCTAAGCCTGTGACAAAAATATGAGCAATAGTGATGTTCAAATAGATGATTAGAGGATAGAATTAGTGATTTGCACATACAGGATAGTGTATTGGGCATAATGTGGATCATTCACTGTGCACAAACACACCGTGGTAAATTGGATGTTAAATGTTCAAAAGGTATGTTGGGCCCGTTCCCTTGAGTCTTTTATGGTATTTCATGGCTCATCATTTGGCACCAGCACTTTACTTTCTATGCTTAATGCCTGCAGGAACACTTACATTATGTTTGTATTTGAATTTATAAGGGTAAGAAGAGACTATGATGAGTAAGTGCATGAATGTACAAGTGTATGTGAATTGGCTTGGCTTGGCTGTTTGTGAGACAGAAATGTTAAGCATGTGCGTGTGTGTCTGTTGATGCATGTTTTCCTTTTGGCTGAGGATCTCTGCATTTAGGGGAATTCCCTCGGTAGTACCCCTTGTTTGAGTCCTGAGGCCATTTTACAAACACACACACACTCACACTCCGTTCATATAGCAAATGCACACATACACATTGCGGTGCATAAATTCGACCACAGTCTCTACAACCAAGGCACATCCACAGTCTTTCCATATTTTTCATATTCTGTTTGGTCCTGATACAAGGAAACACAATAAAGGATGGAAGGGAAAAGAGAACCAGGGTGTGTTTGAATGACTTAAAAAAACAAAAAAAACTTTATTCCTTATTATTCTGGAGATCCAACTAAGCATCAGACGTGAAAGACAGGTGTCAAACTTGGCATTCTTTGACAGCCGACCTCTGTGACAGCTCACACACACACACACACAGACACACACACACACACACACACACACACACTCACACACACACACACACACCAAACACACACACACTCTCATTGTGATCATTTCAGTCAAATTACTTGTGGGTAGACTTTCTTATATGAGTCATCACGCTTAATCATTTCTCCTACAGAATTTTTACATATTCACCCAACCTACATTGAAGTGTAATATTTCTATTCTGCACACAAGTCGTGAGGTGGGGTGGATAGTTAGAATAGGATTTTAACATTGCATACTGGGGTTTTGCAACCTCCACCCAGTGTGTTGTTAGCACAGACTAAACAAGCAACATATATTGTGTTAATTGGTGAGCTTTAGAGGTGATGGTAGGTCTATTTTGGATGCAGCCATTAGCTGTTTCCCCCTGCTTCTAGTCTTTGTGCTAAGCTAGGCTATCCAACACTTGGCTGTTCCTTCACTGATCTTTACATGTCACATGAGTCAGCCTCAGTTGGGTCTGAAGACTACACGTTTGAAAAAGAGAGTGAGGAGTTAGAAAGAGGTCAGGTTACCAGACCTCTGTAGCCTGCTCATCCTCTCTGTTTGAGGGCAGTGGCTTGTGTAATAGCATAATAATAATAATAATAATAGCAAACTATTGGCTGTTAATTGCATTCTGGGTTATGTAGGTACCAGATTTTGACAAGGAAAAAGAATGCATAGAGTAAACAACATATCTGATGCCGCTGCATCAATTTTGAACCTTTTTTTTAAATGTCTTTCAGGACTCCTACAGTGTTAAATCACTGCAGTATGGACAGAAATGAGCATGCAATCAGTCCTCTCATTTAACTCTTGAGAAGAAAGAGCATTTTTCCCAAAATGCATGTTTTACTTTTTTTTGGTTTTTTACCAAGACATTGACCTTCGCCTAAATTTAGCAACTGCTGGGAAGATAAATGAAACAGGTCAACAGTGACTCTGCATTTACTCTCATTACAAAGATCATCTTAACAGCTGATAAAAAATGAATCCAGACAGCATTGCATTTCCTACAAAGCATACTTGCTAATGCAAATTATATGTACATGAACATCATGTTGAAAAGACTGGGTTGTCACTCTGTGTCTAGGGACTACACTGAAGCACAAAGGTGTCAGCTATCGTTACCCATCTGGTTGTGGGGACAGATTGTCTGCGGGACTGACTCCACTGCTTAACAATGGGGGGATGACAGTGATGCAGTCCACGAATGGAAAAGAACAAGAGAAAAGACGCAAAACAAGACAGAATGAGCTGATTGATTATCCTGAAGATTGGACTGAATGTGCGGGAGGGTTAGTGTGTATGTGTGTGTGTGTGTGTGTGTGTGTGTGTGTGTGTGTGTGTGTCTGGAGGAGAGGAGGGGGTGCTGAATGACATGATATGTGACACTTTCAAATTTACAATTCTGACCCCTAACTCCCACTGCTCGTCTCTTCCTCACAGAACGGCACACACGTGCGCGGCACGCATGCATTGTAAATCAGGTTTGATCTGTCAGAGGAGAGCGTCTTAGCTGTCAGTCGGCAGCGTTTGAGTGTCAGATGAGTGTTTTGAGTGTCAGGAGATGAGAAAGTGTGTGTGTGTGTGTGTGTGTGTGTGTGTGTGTGTGTTTTGTAATGGTGTGTGTGCATGTTTGAATGGCTTAGCAGGCGTCTATCACTGCCGAGGCTTCAGAGCTCCATCAGTAGGATACTTACTCATTTCATTTAACAGCCTCATTGTCTCCCGTGGGGTGTGCAGAGGTGGTGCTCTTTGTATCGGCCCAATTAGCAACTGCTTTTGAAGACACAAAATCAAATATCTCAGATGTTGGTGTGTTTCGCTTTAACAAACTTAGCAAAGTGAAACTTAACAAGGTTAAATTGTCATTAAAATACTTTTACACATAAAAACTTGTACACTGAATTAGTTACTCCTCTAACAAAATAATTTGAATATTGATTGAGGGCAAATCTTAAAGACATTCATTGATGAGGCAGTTGCTGATAAGAAAGAGGAATGAATATCCTCAAAGCAATTCTCATTCCCTCCAACAACTAATGTAATCTAAAGTGTGTATTTTTTTGTTCTACTAAACACATCAAAAGTTACCATACTTGGGGTTTATTAAGCTTCTCTACACTTCTAAATACAACCATGATACAACTTGACTTTTCAACCTTAGTTAAATGTTTCCTGTAAGGCTCATTGTTTTCACTGAAGTTTCCACTGAAAACAACACACATCTACTGCTGTGTGTGTTACTGAAAATACTACAGTAAAAAGAGCTCCTCAATTCTGTTAAGTCACTCAATTTTTTTTCATATCCAAATAGAGCCTTTTCCCCATTTTAAATATGCAGAATGCATTTGACCCATCTGTTTGAGTAGGGCTTGTGGGTATCATTGGTCACTTTAGATGCCTTTACTGCCTTATCAAATATTAACATCACACCAATTACCCAGCCTTGCTTGACTTAGCAAAGCTTCTCGGGTTGGGGTTATTTATTATTTCTGACAATGCCCGCCTCCCTCCCTTTGGGGAAATTACATGGAGTCACCATTAACCACTGTCTACTTCTAGGTGGGTGTTGCGGTTTTTGCTACGCTGCATGTCCCAGACACTTGTCAGACAACAGCCATTAGATTACTAAATGTGCTCTTTAGATTTTCTGTTCCTGTTGTTTCTTTTCTTCATGTGTTCGGTACTGCTGGGTATCACTGCTCGTTCTAATTACCCACTTTTTCTTCTGTTTGTTTTCAGCTGCTGCTGAAAATGTAAAATAAATCAGCTTCCTTTGTAATTACAGGAAATATCACAGATTATTCATTTTTGACCAGATAAACATATATATTTGATAATACAGCTAAAATATATGTGGCGGTTTTGTTGGCTTGCTTTTACTCAGTTGCTACATCTTTAAGTGACCCAGCACTTTTTATCCTTAAACCTGCAGTGCAGAACTTTTTTCTGGTAATCTGTGTTTGTCCTCGCCATCGATCGCTTTCTTTTTCAGATTGTAATCCTTCTTCTGAACGCCGACTTTCTTTTTTATCCGGAGCTCTTAGTTCCTGTGGCTTACTCCGTCTCAGTGGCTACAGTTGCTCCCCTCTTCAGGTCTGGTAAACCAGTCGTAACTGGTTGATTTAAAACACATTACTTCCGGTGTGCCGGCCAGCTTTCAAACTCTGCTATATGCAAAACACGGAGAAATATATTTGGCGCTGATAGGCTTAATCAGCACTGGGTGAACTCGTTTGGCAGGGGCATTCATTTATATGTTAGTCTGCCACTCCAGCTCTAACTAAACTCTCCTCAATTCTCTTTTCCACTCTCTTCTCCCCTCTTGTCCTTCTATCTTTCCTCTTTGTTATCTCCACTTCTTTCTGTCCTCAAACCACCTATCTCCTCGTTTGTCCTCTACCATCTTCCTCTCTCTTTAATTTAATTTAATTGAACTTACTTCTCCTATCAGTCTCAGAATTTGTCACTATTTTCTCGATGTGTTAAACATTAATATCCCCATTCATTGATTTATTTATTTGTCTTTTCTTCCTTCATTTCTCCATCTCTGTGATAGACAGCAAGGGCACAAAGTTTTGCAACCACACTATTTTGAGTCATGCCCATCAACTATATCAGTGACATATTAAACCAGAAGTGTTATCTTACTGCTTAATTAGCAATTATCTACGAATGATTAACTGACAATTTACAGCGCACAGCTAGAAGAGTGAAAATGTGGGCAGAGGCAGTGAGCATGACACAAGGACACATAGAAATTAGAAAGGATTTATGCCTGTTGATTCGTGTGTGCGTGTGTGTGTGTTTCTAGAGTAGTTTCATTTATTTCCTTGAACACAGGCTCTGCATGTGTTCATATGTGCCTGATTGAGTGTGAGCTCAATTAAACGTATTGGGTTTGTAGCGTCAGTGTGACTCCACACCTACACAGGGATTTATCATTGTGAACGCTGTCACGTTTTATCTAAGCACGCCTGCTCCATTAATGGAGATGGGACCAAGGACAGCTTTTCATGTCATTAGGAAAAAACATGATATGGCAATGATTTAGGACTTCATTGGAATTGTGCTTAATGCATTCAAAACCCAACAATGCACAGCTACCACCTAATAAGGGGATGGCCTTACATCTTGTCTTTTATACGGGAGGGAAAACTGACAGCTCCCTGGTTTACTAAGCCAGAGGTGGCACATTGTAATATGCAGCGCTTGAGCTCAATTATCAACCTTACTTTTGAAACGCTTTCTTTTTAATCATATCTCCATAATTTATTTCATTATACCTATGTTTAGACATCCAGCTGACAACAAAGCAGCATGTGGTAGCTGTTGTGAAGGTTATTCCACCTCTGTGTCTCCAGGATTTATATGCTTGGCTAATAGTGTTCAAAACGCAGCACTTGTGCAGTACAAAAAGGGCATAAAACAGCCTCTGTGATGGCTGAATTTGTAAGTACAAGCCTTGTGTGTGGTGTGGGGAACTTAACATTGCTGCAGTGGTGGTAGATTATTTGAATCACACACTAATTGGGTTGCTGTGTTACAGTACGGGAACGGGTAGATTTTGCAACTAGATGGCACAGTGTGCACATTGTAATATTGAGTGTGGTGCATATATTTACATATTCCTTCATGGATTTAGGATTGAGTTGAAATTGAGCCCAGGAGTTTCTGCCTCTGGTGAATTTAATTTGTTATGACACTTCTCCTGCTGTAGAAGACTGAATTATCTTATGTGTGCGCCTGCCCACTTGCACATTCACCCTTGGAGACATTCCTCAAAGCGACTATTCATTCTCAATCTTTAAATACGCTGAAAGTCAGATAGACATGCCTGCACACATTACACACACACGCACATTACACACACACACACGCACACACACACACACACACCTCTATCTATCTGCAAACAGGGCAGGTACGTGAGAACCTGTGTAGTGAGAAGCATCTCTCCCCCTCTCACTTTGCAGGAGATAACATGCCCTCCTTTAGAGTTTCTCAAGGACTCTAAAAAGAGTGAGGCAGAGAAAGAAAGAGAGAGCAACTCTGCAACTAAAACATGGCTGTTGTTGAAGTTGTGATTCCACACTGAACAATTTGTAGTCAGTTCTGGTCACTTTAAAATGCACTCGGTTACAGAGAAGGGTTTAGATAAGGTTCAAAGCAGCTAGCCGCTGTGGTTACTACACATATTTGTTGTGTCATGCTGAGGCTCAAGACTTAACTTTAAATTCGAAGCAATAGCAGCACTGCAGCACTGCTTCAGCAGCAGTGTCACGCTGCTAATAAGGAACACCATGTTAATATATCGCTCCCACAC
This sequence comes from Trachinotus anak, assembly GCF_046630095.1. Classification (NCBI taxonomy): domain Eukaryota; kingdom Metazoa; phylum Chordata; class Actinopteri; order Carangiformes; family Carangidae; genus Trachinotus; species Trachinotus anak. Next base: position 15,690,911 of record NW_027273870.1, on the reverse strand, counting down.
TGCGTTTTCTCCATGGGGACACATTTTAATGGCTTTACCTGTAATACTACATATGTTACTTATTCTGATGGTTGAGAAGGGAGATATAATCAGATAGAGATGAGCAAAACAGGAGTTAACACTGGTGTTGCTTTCCACCGCCGGTGACAAGTCTTAATGAGTAAAGGAATGAAGTTTGACACCGAACTCACAATGTTTCTTCTAAACTGGTAGCAAAAACTTACATATAGCTCCTACTACCACTTGACTATCCCGGCACACCTCTACAGGTCTGGTTACTGCAGAGAGGATTGACATCTCTTCTTTCCTCTCATGCCTGCTGCTCCTCTCTGTCTTTCTGTCTCTCTCTCTCTCTATCTCTCTCTCGTTCATGCACTCCCTCCAAGGTCCTGTGCACATTCTGCTAAACCTTAAGGGCACAAACACCTTTCTAAATCGTAGAGACAAAGACAAAGACAAATCCATTTGAAGTAACAGACAATGTTTCTGTGAAATCTTTACTGTCTAAATCTCGGTCCATAAATGGATGAAAAGCAAAATCTGTCCTTAATATTAGCTATTGAATCATTATTTCCTGGGCGTGGGAAATTAAGCAATATAAACCGATTTTGATCCCTGGAACTGTAATTTGATTCAAAATCAGATCTCGAGAATAAAGCTCGATAAAGTTCATGTTACCAGTTTTATCTCCAAGTGCTATTACTTTTATATGAAAAATGTTCCCATTTATATCAGTGTTATATTACCCACATGCATTATTCATTTAAAGCTGCTCTAATCAATATTATTTTTATTAACAATGACAATCTGCAATGTAAAAGGTGTCACTCATAGTGACAAACAGACAATAATCATCTGCCTCAACTCCTCAGTGATTTTAAGCTCATTGTTTTGGTCTTATGCTGCACAACTCTCACATTCTCATCAGCTATGTTTCCAGAGGCAGCAGGCGAAGAGCTCTGATAAACCAACTTGATATTGCCCAGCACCACATGACAGGCAGACAGAGTTAGCATCTACTGTAGCTGGTAAACACAAGACATTTAGCATCTAAAGAGACAAAAACAGAGCTTAAAAAGAATACCTTTACTTAAAAAGGTGATAATATGTCAATGTTGTGTTCACAACTTGTTTACACCAATGCAGGATTAAAGAAACTGTAGGTGCTTTATCTCAAAAAATATCAAGACCATTTCGTTTAACTGCCACTTACATTTTATATTTCCACAGGAAAAAAAAGAGCAAATGTTTCCTGCATTAGTGCAGCGTTATTGACAAAAGTGCCCCCTAAAATCAACATATTTTATAAATCCTTTCAAGCTCCACATTCCCAGACAGATTATTGAATCCACAATATGTCCAAACTCTTTCCTTCATTGGTGGCCAGGCTAATTGAATTGATTTTTTCCCCTCCTCACTAGTATCATAGGCAGCAGGTACACTTGACTGCTTTCTACATGCAGCACACAGCAGGAGCCTGCAGAGTTCTCTCTCATCTGTTCTGTCGACTCTGCGCATTTAATGAGGAGAACTCTTACTGTTATTGCAGTATGGGAATCAATTTTTGAAATTTGTGTATTGATTCACAATCTCACAAGATTAGAGTTTCAGTTCTTACGTGGATCAATATATATCCTCCACTTTGACGATACAGTAGCACCATCACGGATCTGCTGCTCCTCTCACTCACTCACTCACTCACTCACTCACTCACTCACTCACATAGTTCATATCTGCATAAACAGTCATACATGGACCTCAATTAATCAGTGAATTAAAATGAAACAATGAAACCCACAAAGATATGAAGCAAAATACACACACACACGCGTGCGCACACACACACACACACACACACACACACACACACACACACACACACACTCACTCCCTGCATGGATTTAATTGCCTCTGTGTTTGTAATTATGGCTCTGCAGGAAGTAGAACAGAGCACCTGGGTGCCCTGCAGTGGAATACACTCTGAATGAACTCTGTATGTTAAAACCTTTCCAGTCTAGGAAATTAACGTTGAACTACTCTTGTGCCTGGGCAGTTAAAATCTTATTCAAATAGGGCGGATTGTTTTTCAAGTATTTATGCTTTCCAAAGTGGCCTGTTTTTACTGTGGGGGTAGATTTACTTATACTCACACTATGCACTTTACTAGGAACACCTGTACTCATGATAAGCCAATCATGTGGAAGCAATGCAGTGCATGAAATACTCAGAATGGTGCGAAAAACAAGAAACTTACAGTGAACCGCGGTTCTGTTGATGTTAACGCCTTGTTGATGAGAAAGGTCAGAGAGGTCGGAGCTGACAGAAGGACTCTGTTGACTCAAATAACCACTCTTCACAAATGTGGTGAGCAGAAAAGATCAAACGAATTAACAGCACATCATACCTTGAGGTGGAAGGGTTACAACAGCAGAGGACCAGGTCAGGTTCCTCTCCTGTCAGCCAAGAACAGATATCTGAGGTTGCAGTGGGGACCTGCTCACCAGAACTGGAAAAATGTAGCCTGGTCTGAAGAATCTGGATTTCTGCTGAGGTACACAGATGGTAGGGTCACAATTTGTCATGAACAGCATAAATCCATGGACCCAACCTGCCCTGTGTCAACAGTCCAGGATGGCGGTGGGGTAATGGTGTGAGGGATATTTCTTTGATACCTATCAGTCATTGTTTGAATGTCATAGTGTATTTGACTATTGTTGTTGACCATGTGCTTCCCTTTATGGCCACAGTTTACCCATCTTCTAAAGGCTACTTCCAGCATGAAAAAGCACCATGCCACAAAGCAAAAGTTGTCTCAAACTGGTTTCATGAACATGGTAATGAGTTAAGTGTATCTTAGCAGCCTCTCCTGTCACCAGATCTAAATCAAATACATCCTAAATCCAGTACAACACAAACCATAAATGTGCAGCTGATAAAGTGACACTAGTGTAAAAAGTTAGTCTGGAGCCGCCCTGCATATGGTTGTAAAGACACAGACTGTGATGGCCTCACTACACACTGTTTAAGGAGTCTGTACATCTGCCCTTTATTTTCTATTTATTTTACATTTCCCTTAACCCCATTGATCTTTTCACTTAAGGTTGAAGTGGATTTAATCAATAATATAGGCAGTGGCTTCCAAGTGGGATTTACTTCTCCAGTCTATTTCATGGGGAAAAAACAGATGTTTCTACTCTTTTGTATTTTCATTCTATTGCAGTTTTACTTTGTGAGATTTGTGTGTTTCTGCAGTCTGGGTTTCTCAGAAAGCAATTTTCTACCATTTGCAAGCAATATGAGAAAAGCCAAGAGCAGGTGAAATGATTAATACATTTCAAGTATGTATACACTGATAATCCCTTGAAGAAAACCTGGGAAACCTGTATTACAGATTAGAAGGAAGAAAAGGCAAGTAAAGAAACATCTCTGGCCAAATTAAAGTAAGGTTTTATTTAAGCTTACAGCCACCACGTACGTTATTCAGGAAATACTGGTTTTAGCAAATGCTCTCATCTATTGTTTTCATCATCATGTAGTCTTCCCCCTGTCTTACTTACAATATCATAAATATAAGTGGTTTCAAATATTATAGAGCAGTATAAAGCATCACCATCTGTGGGTGGATTTGGCTTCTTTGTTGTCACATGTGCTAAGTAAGGAATTTGTTTATTCATTCATTCATTTCATATTTATTAATTTACTTTCTCTACCCTGGCTTTTTGTGCACTAATGACAATGTTTAAATATCACAATGGATTGCAACCTTAAAACTTGGCCTTTGGAAGCAGTGAAACAAGCTATAAACACTGACAACACTGAGATACATACATTTTAGCTCAACTTTTGGTCTCCACCGACTCCTGAGGGAAATTTCTGATTCACTGTGTTCCACTGTGTATCATACTGGGCAGGGAGCGTGAAGAATGTGTATCCCACTATGTCTCCTAGAAATGACCATCCTATACTACTAGAGTGTTCAAAATTTACGTGTGGTGGCAACATAATCACATGATGGATTATGTTTAGAGACTGACTGAATACTATAGTTACTAACAGCAGCAACAGAGATCATATCTACATCCACAGTCCTATCTGTGGTCAGATTAAGGCAGCAACAGCATTTAAGATTAAGGACAGTGCAAGTTACGACAGTGTGTGTTTTCCCGGATCCTGTTACTGTAAGTTTTGAGGATGTGAACCCTCTTAATGTATGCTGTTTGTTTAACAAAGAAAGTTTACATCTTGGTAACTCTGAATACTTACAAAGTTATGCATGTTAAGGAAGATTGTGATAATCAAACATTACCTTTTTTTACAGTGATGAAAAAAAAACTGATGTGAAGTTGATCCAGCTGAAAAAAGAAGAAATAAATAATAAATAAAGGTGCTATTGTCTTATCCTGGCAGGAGACTGGATTTGAAGAATTACAAATTGTGTACATGACAGTTGCGAAGCTATTTAAAACTGTCTCTGCTGTCACAGGTTCGGCTGTTCATTATCATGTGTTGACAGATTTCATATGACATGGCATGTCTGCAAATGGTGTCAATTTTCTTTTGTTAACTGAATTTAAATTGGATTGGAGATGCATTATATCTCCCTGTCTACTGAGCAGTCACACTCAGACAGTAGATACATCGCTCTTCATGCAGACCTTTGAATGTCTTCAGAGTGGAGACTAAGTACCTGAAAGGCCACTTGGACTATACTGACAAACAGTCAAGAAGATACCGACTCATTTGTTTGTGCATTGCAGTACCTCAGTATGATGCTACAGGTGTGTGTGTGTGTTTGATATTTATCAATTCCCTAGGGAGGGAGAAGGAGAGAGAGAGAGAGAGAGAGAGAAACCTGAACTGGAGAAGTGAAACAGCACAGCCCACAGTTGAAACTAATAAGTTCCACCTCTGTGTAGTACCTGTCCGTATGTATTTTTCAGCTGAGCAGCACTCCACTCAACCATGTCAACCTGAACATGGCTGAAATTTGTTTCCAGTCAAAAGTCCTTCCCGTGTACACTTTCTGATTGTGTTGCATTACAAATTCACTTAGACAATTTCTGACAGCAATACACATGCAGCAGTAAAAACATCTGTGAGCAGAGTTGATAAAAATACTGCACTCACTCATACGTAGTTATAAAAACATTGCACATGTCACAGTTAGAAATCGAGTAATAAGACGCTCCGTTAGTTTGTCAGTGCTAGTGGCAATATGTAGCAGAGGAGCAAGGGGTATAAACTGGTGGTAATTGAATACCGGAATCCCAGCGGGAAGATGAAGGGTAGCCATGCTATTAGACAGAATTAGCTGCCCTCTCCCACAGGAGCACACGTTTAGACGCTGTGCACACAAGGGCTTGTGTGTGTGTGTTAGTAGGTTTGTGTGTGTGTGTGTGTGTGTGTGTGTGTGTGTGTGTGTATGTGTGCAGGAGACCTGACTTTGTGGACGTGTGTATGAGTACCACTTCTAGACCCATGGAGGTTTGGAGGGCAGGACTAAAAACCTCATCACATTAAGAGAGTGAAATATCATACCCTCAGCTTCATTTTGACGTTACTGTTCATGAATAAGATGTCAATGATAAATAAACATTCATAAATGAAAGAACTGGGTTTCCATGACAAGAGCTGAGGTTGGCTCCATGGTGGGTTATGTGTGTGTGAGTGTGAGTATGTATGTGTGTGTGTGCAAACATGGAGTGTGGCAGGTGGGTTAAGAGCAGAGAAAACGTTCAAAAACAGAGAATGTTAAATGTCAAAGATAAAGATAGAGACTGCAGATGAGAGGAATGATTGCGGGGCGAGGGGGTGAGGGTGGTTGCATGGCGAGAGGCATGAAGCCAAGGCTACTTTGGCAAGAGGTAAATTGCATTATTCAAAACCAGTCAGGTGATTCCCTTTGCGTCTGTGTCATGGAGTGCCAAAAACTAATGGATAGGGGTGTGTGAGTGTGTTTGTGTGTGTTTGTGTGTGTTTGTGTCTATATTAGAACATTCTAAAGAAGCTAAAATAGGTTGTCTTTTACTCTCAGTAATAAAAGCCTATAATTAGCTCTAACAGAAGGACATTACAAGCTGTTATGGCCAAGGAATGGATGGGTAAATGAATGGATGGATTACATTTTTGGATGGATGCATACCTAAATTTGATAGATGTACTGTATGAATGGGCAATCCAGAGGAATGATTGTGTATATAAGTTGATAAATGTAGAGGACAGATTTATGAGATGTATAAGTGTGACTGTGGCCTAGCTGACATTCAGGCACTTGTCCTTTGTAAAGTAGTAAAAACTGCATGTGTTAAACATGTTAACAGGCACAGTTACTCAGTCCATATGAAATGTTTGCCCATTGTTGATCTTACCTTGAGAATATTTTTCACAGATTTCAAAAGCTAATGTGTTGATTTCATCAACTTTACTCATTTCCATGGGTCTTCCTAGTGTGAAGGATAATTCTGGTCACAGTTAGCGTTAATCCCATTTCCCAGTTTGCCCTTTCTCCTTCCAAGGAGTTTCTGTGGATTTCATATCACTAACAAAACAGTTATCTTAACTTGTGAACTCACTTTGACTTTGCATCTCCGAAAAATTGTTTTTGATATTGTTTGGGGCTGAAGTAAAGTAGCATCTACAATATTACAGCTAAACGTTTTGCTTAATAAAGCATACAAATGCCAGATAAAGACACTACAAGTGAGGAGAGGATTTGCATGAAAATCAACTATCTGCCTCCAGTGGACAAACTGCATTCATAACTTTAGAAGACAGTATACTTATAGTATGTTAATGGAGCACAGTGGTGCTGGCAGCCATAATCCTTTATGCACTGAGTATTCATTTAAAAAAAACAAACAGATTTAGTCAATTTTCAAACATCATGGCAACAGCAGACCATGATTTCATCCACTCACTAACATTAAAATGCAAATACTGTATATTTGAAGGCTTATGATTGGTGTTAAAGTCAGTGGCTATAGGTCTATGCATGATTAACATTTCTACTGCTTAATTGTGATGTTGGCAATGTTGGACTTAGAAATGAGCAAATTTAACATTTTCCAGGCTTTTGACATAGAAAGTGAACTAGCCTAGGCAGTGAAGATTCTGCACCTTGGTTTGGTCTTGCTGTTGCATATTGTTGCTAACTGAGGGAGTCTGTTGCCTGCTTAATGCTGACTTTCACTGCACGTTTCTCTGGGATATTCAGTATAGTAAATGTGGTTGAAAGAAAATTCCCTCACAATATATAATAGTATACTGTAGCCTATTATTGAGCTGGATGTTGGTTTTTTTCTTTTAGGCCTGTTGGCTGGTCTTTGAAATGTATGCGGTAGGCTAACCAGAGAGTTTTATGGTGGTGTTGTGTAAAAATGTTAGTGCTAAAAAACATCAATCTCTCTCTCTCTCTCTTGCTCACTCATTTGATGAGTAGACGTGTATGTGTGCCTGGTAAACCTAAAGGTAGCCTACAAGTGGGAAGGCGGTCATGCTTTCCCATTTTAAACTAGAAGTGCACTCAGAGAGCACAGACCTCTGCAAAGGCCAGTGTCAAACAGCATGCACCAGACTTCAGAGAAAACTGTGTAAATTCAAGGTAAATGATCCATATCTGCCCCAAATTTTAATGGGTTCTCCCATGGCCCATGCTCCATCCCTGCATCATGTTCAGTGCAACTCGGTTCAGTACTTTTTGCTTAATCCTGCTGACAAATAAACAGAAAGGGGGTGAATACATAACCTCCATGGTGGATGTAAATATGTGCTGAAAAAACAGAATCTGTCTGCTGGTAGCTGTCTCAGATAAATGTCTAAGATGTCTTAAATGGAACATGAACAGTCTATTTGGGTTTGCATTTTCAAATCTGGGCCTATAGCTTTTTAATTTTTAACCTCATTAACTGCGTAGTCAGTGATAGTTTTCTGATTATAAACCATACTTTTTTAAAGTATGTGGGAAAAAGTACCAATACAGTGATTTACAAAATATATCAACTACCAGCAGCAACTAGATTTGAGTTGTACTGAGAATTCTGTACTACTTATGAACTAAGGTGTGGATTTATAGTACTAAATGATATAATAGCTAAGTGGCAGACTGCAGGAACCATAAATGTGTGCATCGATTTTTTTTGGTTTGTATGTTTACAAAGGGATTTTTTTCCTTTATTTCTTTCTTATTTCTAAGGTGCTTATTCATTTTTCACTTAATATTCATGTTCCATTTACTGTATTTTTATTTTTACACTACATATCTATCCTATCCCCATCTATCCTCACTCTGCCCTGACATCGTCTACTCTTCAAAGTCTATTCTCTGCGCAGAAATATATTTGACTGATCCCAAGCTGGTGCATTAACATTAAAATTCACTGTCAATCAGTGTTACAGCTGCTACGAATTCCCTTTCATTATTAGAATAACATGACATTAAAGCATCAACATGCAAGCAAAATATGTCTACCAGAGACATGAATCTGGTACTGTCATATAATGAGGTTGGGAAAAAAAACTTTCAGTGAACTTTAAATCAGCCATTAAACCCTGAAACCTGGATTGGTGGATATAAACCCTGCATTCAAGTGGATGTCAGAATAATTGGGAGAACAAATTTTGACTGGGGAAATTGGCATGAATGCCCTCCTCAAGTTGAAAGTTTTGGTACATGACTTGCTGAGTTATAATGTCAGTTATGCAGAAACATGGTGGACAGAAGTAAATGTTATATGATGTTAAATGTTAAATGTTGATCGTGAGAAACTTTTGATTAATGGTGCAAATTGATGTATTGCATATAAAATTTTTTGCTAACATTTAATTTGTAATATGGTATGAGGTCATAGCCGTTAATTTCTATCCACATAGATGTACCTAGATTAGTCAGAGAAGTTATTTATTAGCAGTAAACCTGAAAATAAATGACTCAAATACTGGAAACAGCTACAACGTGTTGTTGTACAGCAAATCTTCTCTGTAGCATCCACACACACGAACACACCAAAGTTGGAAGAACAACGTCTTTACTCGGGAAATGGGACTGTCCAAGGAGCATGTAAATGAAGCATACGCCTTTACTTGCATCCTTTACAAGCAGAACTTTTGAAAGTGGAAGCCACAATTAGAGAGACAGGGGAAAAATTTTACAAACATAGTTAGAACTTCATCGCTCACTCTGATGCTGCTGCTTAAGTGTGAAGATAGTGAGCAAGCTGGGATTTGAGTTTGGCCAATTAATGAGCCAGAGACATAAGAGGGTTTTTAGATAGTGGTTTCCATCAAAAATACATGTTTTTTTTTTTTGTTTTTTGTTTTTTTTTACAACTGGATACCTGAGCCTTCAATCACCATATTTTGATAAGTATTGATGGATGTCTTGATATTTTTGCTACTGTACATTCTCAAAACAGCATTCTGGGCTTAATACTTTTTGAATGGAGGTCTTCTAAGAGGTATAGAAGTAACAGGTGTTGTTAAAGTGTCCTCTCTCTCCCTCTCTCTGTCCTCATTCTGCAGGTATCTCTGCCTCGGGAGCAGCAGGATCCAGATCCACCACTACTCATCTTTACTATTAACCACTGTTACCTGTCATCATTATTATTGATAACACCATTACCTACACAGCTGTTCCTGGTCTCTCTCTCTCTCTCTCTCTCTTCTCTCCCCTCTCCTCCCCCTCCCCCTCTTTCTATCTTCTCCTAAACCCAACCGGTCGAGGCAGACGGCCGCCCACCCTGAGCCCGGTTCTGTTGGAGGTTTCTTCCTGTTAAAAGGGAGTTTTTCCTCCCCCCTGTCGCCAAGCGCTTGCTCGTTGTGGGAACTGTTGGGTTTTTCTCTGTAACAAAGTAAGGTCTTGACCTTACCCTGTAAAGTGCCTTGAGATAATGTATATTATGATTTGGCGCTATACAAATAAAATTGAATTGAATTGAATTGAATTAAAGTAAAAAATAAATAAAAAATATAGATATTATATTACATAATGTCATTTAACTGCCAACATTCTGAGCATTGTTTTGCAATATCAAAGGCAAACATAATACATAGCCAATAAGTCAAAGGCATGTAATTGTCCTTTTTGAAATAAAGAAAAACAAAAAAAAAAGAAACAACAAATTCCCCTGAGCAAAGAGCAGGATGCCCTTTGTTGGAACCATTGTTTTTTATGTAATCTGATTTTCTTTTATCTGTTTTTATGAGTTGTTATTGTTTAGAATCCAAGTCAGGAGAGACCAATTTTATGTATATATTTTCATCAGGAACTGGAAAGGGTTGCATGATTATGCAATGGGTTTCTCAAATGGGAACTGAAGCAGATGACACAGCTATAATTTGGTCTCTCAGATGCTCCATCGACAGTCTCAGCACACACTCTGCCTCTCTGTCACTGATGGAGAGTCACGACTTCTCAAGTTGAAGAAATATGCAAGCACACACTGACGCACACATAACTTCTGCGTCTATTTAAGCCTTCTGAATTAAAGAGCTCCCACATATACACACACACACACACACACACAGACATACACAAACACAGATAGCGCTTGCACACATAAATTTAAAAGACTCAGAATCATGAAACCACATAACGAACAGTAATCACAGGCATTTCCATAACGCAAAACATAATCCCTAATGAAAATTCAGTCGAAGAAATGAATTACAGAGGGAGGGAAAAACTGCCAAGCACCAAAACAAGTGCAATAAAGTAATGAATGATAATGTGAAGGAAAATGACGGGAGGTCGGGAGTTAGAGGTGACGATGATGCTTGAGGGTGAGGGGAGGTTCCGCGTGCATTTATGCATTCACCCGACATTTATGCCTTCATGTATTGCAAAACTACAGGCGTAATTTCCAGACAGCATGCCTTAAAATGTTCATCTGCAGGGTGTGTGTGTCTGTATGTGTCAGTGTGCGTGTATGTGTCTGTGTGCGTGTATGTATTCTAAGGGTTTATGCACTGAAGTTAGAGCTTATTAAAGGGAGTGTAAAGCAGAGAGAGTGTAATTACCAAACATAAATGAGAAGCTCTCACCCAATGCATTAAATTATCCTGAGAGAGGAATGCCAGCTGATAATTGGACTTTCTCATCTTGGTGTGTGTGTGTGTGTGTGTAGGTGTGTGTGTGTGTGTGTGTGTGAAAGAGAGAGAGAGAGAGAGAGAGAGAGAGAGAAAGAGAGTGTGTGCATGGGCACAAATGTGTGCGTACATGTGGAAATGAGGATGAACATCATCTTAAGTTAGAAGATGTTGTACGATTTTGTACTTGTGTCTGAGTGTGCGTGAGAGTTTGTGTATGTGTGCAAAGTGTGTATGTGTGTAGCTGATGATCTGATGTCCTTCCTCTCTGGAAGAAACTGTTGTTGCTGGTCCTCTCGCACACTTTTAGGGTGATAAATCCATCGGCGCTCCAGTTGTGACAAACCATGGTTCACTTCCCCCAAACCCTAACAGTGTGTGGGGAAAAGAAAATATACACTGCATATCCACATACATGAATAATAGAGTTTGTGCCTTACACAGAATGTTCTATGTATCCCTTTGTGTCTTGTGTGTTTTCTGTGTGAGTGTGAGTGAGAGATTAATTGTGAAATTGTGTCAGTGTGTCACTGGAGATGAGAACTTGTGTGTCCTGGGAAGGTTTGTGATAAAGACTGATAGTCTATCAATATATGTGAGACCCAGCATGAATTCAGCCATGCAGGGGGCTATGAGAGATATGTATACTGAGTTTGTGAGTGTGTGTGCATGAGTGAGTGTGAGTGTGTTTCTCTCTGTTGTGCGTCCCTGAGTGCATTTCCCTCCTCCTACATCCCTCTCTTCCCTCTGCACTGTCCTTGCAGTGTCCTTCTCTCTGCCTCCCTCTATCCTACTCTCTTGCCATCTCCATCTCCTGCCTGGCCTTGCTCTCGCTATCTTACCATGTCTCTTTACCCCCGTCCCACCCCCCCACCCCTCACAAACACATCCCCTCGCTTCTCTTCCTCTTTGCGTTTTGCTCTTTCCCTCCTTCCTTCCCCTTGCTCCCTCCAACTTTCTGTACCAGGGGAATAACATGCTTCAGTGCTTTCAGATGGAGACAGGGAGTGTAGCTCCAATCAGAACTGCACCAGACCTTTTAAGTAAACACAGCAGCGATGTTATCACACATATTACCACGCACACACAAAGTGTCATGGTCAAATGTGCACACGTGTATACACACACACATGCAAACACATACAGGGGGTTTTACAAGGGAAAACTCACACATGAAACTGAAAGAAAATCACCTTTAAAAAGCTGGAGCGAAGGGGAGATGCCAGTACAGAGGGAGAAACATGAAATAAGCTGTCACGGAAGAAAACTAGACGAGAAAGATGATAGAGAGGGAGCAGTGGTCAAAAGCAAACAGAAGCAGAGAAATGACTGGAGAGGAGAATAGAAAGAGAACTAAAACAAGGTAAACACGCTTAGTGAAACAAAAAGACACAGAGGCAGAGAGATGGGGATAATGGGGATAAAAAAGATGGGCAGTAAAGCAGACAGCACACAGAGCAGAGTGACAGACCGACAGAGGGATAAACTGACAGAGACACAGCGAAGGGGTTAGTTTGCTAAATGGGTCTGCTTGATAATTTTGTTCTGTGACAGCTGACAGTAGCGCCACTTAATTAAAGCCAAGCAGGAAATGACTATTTATAGAGGCTCCATCCCATCAGCACTAAATGACATGGTGTTTTATTTCCCCGCAACCGACTGGCTGCAAAACGCTGACTTTATTTAATTCGATAAGTGTGTGTGTTTGGAGGGGAGTTGAAGAGGAGGGTAGTGTGTGTGTGTGTGTGTGTGTGTGTGTGTGTGTGTGCATGAATATATGTGTGTGTGTATACGTGGTGGTGGCGGCGGGAGGGGTTAGTGGGAGGAGTCTAAGTGTGTGTGTCTTTCAGTAATCCGTAGAAAATGTGTCTGTGTGTGTGTGTGTGTGTGTGTGTGTGTGTGTGTGTGTAGGCAAGATATATCTATATAAAAAAATAAATCAACATTATTATATAAATTTGCTCCAGGCAAGTGAAAGCAAGCACTATATCCACTCAGCTCTCTCTCACACACACACACACACACACACACACACACACACACACACACATCAACACACTCCTACAAAACACATGTGCAAGCTCATGCGCACACACACATGCACACACTCACACAGACACACAGCTACACGCAGGCATGTCCCACGACAATGCACAGTTTGACAGCATTCTCCCTGACAGTTTGAAATGTCAGCCCCAAGTGTCTGTCCAAGTGTGCGGATGAATGTGTGTGTGAGTGTAAGATGTGTGAGGCTGTAGAGCCACCATTTCCTGGATGTCAGCTATAAAAACCATTCACAGAGGTAGCCTGCTGCCTCCTTGTTTAACTGCTATGCTCTCAATTGGCCTTGAAGTGAAGGGATTTGAAAGACCACAGTACTGGATGGTTGGAGTTAAACATAACAAACAACCAAAAACACAACAGGCTTCTGTGCCCAGGGATGCACTCCAAGCACTTTGCTGAATTTCCGGGAGTTGGTTTTGTGTGTTGGGTAACTTTAGGTGACTTGCATTAAAAAATGATAACTCCTAGCATTTCCTTACAAGACTGGATGTGATTTAATTTTGTGGTTGTGTTTTGCTTAGAGACTGGTGAATAAAATTTCACAGTGACACTTTTAGTAGACATTTTTTTTTTTTGTCCTTTGAGACCCACAGTGACTACAGAGTCATATAATACATCACAAGGTTTACAAAAGACTAAGTCTAGAGTAGAACTGTCACCAGAACCGATACTTCAGTACCAAGTCCATGCCAAAATTCTTTTTCGTTTTTTTACAGTGCTGCAAGTACGAAAGGTACCACAGATGTTGAAGATATTTGAGATGCGATTCTTCCAGGACTGACAAGGGTAGTATAATAACCCTAAGCGTCTGACATCAAACTTGAAGAGAAGAAGGCAGGCACAGTAAGCAGGTCTGCTGCAACTTGTGGGGAAAGAAAAAAAACCAAGACTGGTGTATGGAGATGTTGTAGGCTAACTGACACGGGTCAGTGTCAAATACAAAAAGGAGGAAGCACCTCAAACTTATCTAAGCAGCTCTAACACAGGCATCTGGATCTATACACAGAGGTCAGGTGAGTGAGTTTCAGTTGTTACCTTTATACTGACATCATGTCGGCAACATGCTCATGTGCTGAAAGAGTACTTTTATTGTTGTGAACTGTGACAGCTGACATCTGCTGTAGCAATGCAGAACACACAAAGCTTACAGAGGCTAATGTTAGCTTGTTTAGGCTAGCATAGTGACATATATATATATATATATATATATATATATATATATATATATATAATATAAATATAAACTCATGATGGTTCTAGATGAACATTAACATTATTTCTGTTCATCTAGGGGAAGGTCTGTACCAAGTTTTGATTACAACCCATCCACTAGTTGTCAAGACACTTCACTCAAAACCACATTTATGAACATCATGGTGGCACCGGAGTCAGGGGATTGCCAAAGAGAGCCATGCATGGTTTAAAAAAACATACTCTTCCATAGACACAGAGAGGACTCACTGTGGTACCAATCCTCTTGTCATATTCTGGCTTAGGTAAACGGTGGGACAAACTCACAAAAATCTGTGCTGTCCTTTAATCCAAAACACAAACATAATAGTTTGGACTGAAATTGAACTTGATTTTACTAGGCAATACCTCTTGTTCAGTACTTCATTCAATATTGAAAACAGAATTTCAGCATTTTCTCCTTACATTAGAATTACATTGACATTAAAAATGTGATTGTCTTAATCCCTTAAACCCATTACTACAGCTCACTAGACATTTGCTGTAATATGACATACTGAGTCTGAGTGCTGTGTGTAAGAACAATAATAGTAGCCATGGTAAAATACCTGTAGTTTTAAATATTAATCGACCTGAGTGAGTCTAACCATATGCTTCTCTCTTAACAATTCACTCTGAGAGATAATGGGCCAGGATGAAGACATGAAACAAGGTATGAAGGATGAATTCAGTGGTTTTCTTCATCTTACTTGGAGGACTATGCATCATATTTTCTCAGACAGGCACAGCACAGCTCCTTCAACTGCTGCCAGTGCTGTTGGCACATGAACAACAGAACACAAAACCAGAACAAAACACATAAATGCCCGCTGGTTGGGTTTCTTCAGCCTCATAGACTTTCATCTTTATGCCGAATCCCTCTGATTCTGTGGATGTTGCCCAGTACAGCACTTTTTCTTCAGACTTTTTGTTTTCTTAGGTTTAGGGTGTTAGATTCCAGGAAGAACATGAAGATCTAACGTAATGACAAAAATCTTGTGTTATATGTTTCCCCAGTTAAAGCCTAACACTGGAAAATAAGTTACCCGTAGTGTCAAACTAACTAACAAAAATCTTGTTTTTAAAGAATTACTTCCATAGTCAAATTACAGTCTGTAAGAAACTTTTTTTTTCTGGTCTGCTTTTATCACTAATTGGTTTCTTGATTAATTAGTCACCAAATAACAACCTGTGTGGTGTAATGAAAAGATCAAAGATAAATATATTTTAAGCATCTGAAATCTGTAAAACTTTATCTTCTCCTTGTAGTAACTGTGTCTCTCTCCTCATCTGCCCCTTCCTTCCCTTGCTTTGCACAACTCACCCCATTTCATTTTCATCTCTTAATAGACAAACATAGGCAAGAAAAAAAAGCCTCTATTTCTATAAAATATTATTTATTCAGTGCTTTTATCTTTAAATGTCATTTTGCAGATTGTTAAGCTAAAATCCATTGCTTTGTTGTCAGGAGAAAAAAATCTGACAAGTTTATATCTCAAGAGTTCAACCTCATTGGCTCTGGAAACACACCGCCAGCCTCCGTCAAATATGTCATCGAGTGGAGTGCAGAGATCTTGTTAAACTAAAGCTTCTATTTTCTCTGTACTAGAAAGCCGTTGGCTCTTGGGCATTCCCTATTCACTGGTGAGGCTTGAAACATTCCTTAAAAATAACCCAAAAGAAACATCCAAGAACCAACAAATACCAAGCAGTTTACCACACTGTACCAACAATACAATACAAACCCCTTTCAAACCTTGAGATTCATCGGAACCTAACTGTCACATTATTCCTGGGATCAAACAAAACGTGCTTAATTAGCTTTTAGTTACTAAGCGACACAATCTCTGCTGGAAACAACTTGCAGAAGATCTTTGACCTAACAAGCTACTCATAAATCCAGACTGAAGGCAATTTATTATTTTAATCCTGTCTGTTTACTGCTCTGTGTTATGTTATGTTCCAGTTTACAGCAAAAAAGTACTGAATGTGATACTTCATTTGTGTTGATTTCCAAATAATTTGTGCATCGATATATTATCCAATTTAAGAACAATTAATACCTTTACAAAGTAGGGTAGTGCTTCATGATTCAAACAGTATCTTCCAATTAATTATCATTTTTTTCAAATCATATAACATCTAGAAATAACAACATTATTTGCTGTGTCCATGGTTACTAAAAGTAGATGACGACTCTGTCAGTGGTAGCAGCTTATGTGGCAATGTTCATTGTTTCCACTGATCCTTCCCAACCACACAAAGAATGTCCATTCATTCACAGTGTATTGTATGGGAACGTGCAATATCATGTACAAATGATATTGTGTTGCATAATGTTACAGTATATTGCATTGTATTGCACCCACTATCATAACAAATATTATAATACATGCCAAAGTAGGAGCCACAGTTTCTGCTCACCTTTTTTCTCGCTGACAGGCAGGTGGAGGTAAACGAACCGGCATGTCATTGGAATTTCAAAATCTATCAATCCAGCATTCCCAAGGAATACTGAGTACTGTAGGAACTGTTGAAACAGGCCTACATTGCTTTAACTGTTAAATATAGCACTGATCATATGAACAAAGGCAACACTGAAGAACATTACTGAAATGTAATAATGATGGTATAATATTTCTTTAATGTTTGCCTCTCTCTTTTTCTCTCCATTAGAACCGTTTATTCCTTTATTCAGCTAGAACTCTCGTTTTTCTTTAAATCTTTTGTCTGTCTGTTTGTCTGTTCTTTCTCTGCTGTACTTTAAAATAGTGCTGATGATGACGCCATCTTTTTGAACAGTTGAAGTGGCAGTGATTCACAGTCATCAACACCTGCTCAAGCAGCTTCCATGTTATATATCACCCTAGCCATGACTTTCTTTTAATTTTTCCCTCACTTGCTATCTCACTTTCTTTGTTGCCATTTTTTTCTTAAAAAAAAAAACCCAAAAAAACAAAAAAAAACTTTCACTTCTGCTGTTTCTGCAGCCACCTCTCATTCGCACCAACACTTTGTTGATCCTTCCCTTCCCTGCTCACTTTCTTCCAGCCCTGGTGTGCTGCCACAAGGTACTACTTCACCCATTTTTATTCACTCTTTCTCTCCCTGTCTCTCTCTCTCTTCTGCTCTTTCTCTCCCTGCACCTGGCTGTGTCCCATAGCAGTGCTGGCAAAGCAGAGAGCAGATGAGACAGTGTTAAACAGTGTCATCTGCCAACACATCCAGCCTAGAAAACTTCATTCTAGTATGGGTTTGTGTGTGTGTGTGTGTGTGTGTGTGTGTGTGTGTGTGTGTGCGTGTGCGTGAGTGTGTATGTTGCCTCCTGGTTGAGGTGTATACTGTTTAGTGCATATGATCATGTTTGTGTGTGTACAGATGTATACAATCCAACAAAAACTCCTCCTTGATGTGCCATCTCTTGATGTGTGGGAGTTGCGACACACTGAGACAGTTAAACTGAGAGGGCCCTTGGCTTTGAACACTGACAGCCCTCTGGCTGGCTGTCTCTGACATACAGTGGCGGTCGTTCAAAAGTCACCATCTTGATTGGCAAATCAAAGGCATCTACCGCCAAGTGCTGTACTGCAGATACATTTCATACCGAAGTTCTCTCCTCTATTAAGTGAAACCCCACTAGGCAAGAGTGTGACAAAAATTTTATAAAGGGGCTGGGGATGTGACTGACTGTTCTTTACTGGGGACTAAGAGAATGTATTTTATTTATTTATTTTCCATACATGTCTAACATCTGATGTCTTGGCAACTGCTAGTTTTCCAAAACATTTCAAAGACATGGCTGGAGCATTTATGTCTTTAGACAGCCTGATGGGAATGTTTTGATAGGGAGGTATTAGTTCCTCAGGGCCTGTTGAGAAGATTTTTGTCATACAATTTACATAAAAAAAGCAGTTTGCCATGATAGTTTATCCTAAACTCCTCACCGAGATGTCACTAACTCAAAACAGAGTGATCTAGTCGTTACCAGTGGGATGACCCCCCAAATATTACTTCTCACGAGGTCAAAGGAGCCATCAAGAAACGCCTCTTCTTTATGGAATATGGGATATTACTGAACTGTCATGCATCAGTGGCAGTGACACCGTTTCATTGATGGCACACTGCACCATATCTCAGCAGCTGATTAAAACTCTGCCCTGATTTTCTCCCTGTAGTTGACTTGAGTGTTGCCAGCGCTTTTGTTACGATGCAGAACAACTGGAGGTTGTGACCTTGGTGAAGGACTGCAGTGCTCTAGAAGTAGATGTGGATTTGTTTGTTTGTGTGTGTGTGTGTGTGTGGCTGTGTTCACCTCTGTGTGTCTGTTTCTTTATGCACATATGAAAAGCATCCCTACAGACTGCCTGGGCTTTCATTTGATATGCAGTACAATTCATAGCTTGCTACTATTAATACCCATTCACTCTCCATTCTGCAAATTATCTATTGACTGCAGGGTGGTGGTGGAGGTGGTGGAGGGGCCTGAGAGCATGATTGTGATTTGAGTAATGCTTTCAGAATAAAGGAAAGGAATGGAGGCAGAGATGGAGAGAGGGAGAGAAAGACTGGCATAAAACAGGGAGGGAGAGAACAACTGCAATAAGGTAAAGGATGGGGAGATGAATGAGCACAGAGAAAGTGAGGGGATTCAGTAGAAGGAGGGGAGAGACAAGGGAAAATAGAGGGGGATTGAAATCCTCCTGAGATACACAAAGAGAGGAAACACTTAAGATGACTCAATTCATCACAATCACTGTTACAAAAGAGAGGGAGGGGGGAAATGTAGGGGAGAGACATGTACTGCAATACATTAGCAAGACTGGAGTAAGTGCATAAAAAGGCTGTGGTTCTGGGATCGGGGATTTTGCTTTTGGGGGGGAAGTTGTCATTTTTGTAGGGACACAGGGGAAGTCACAGTGACTCTAGCAGGTTATGTTTGATTTATATTCTTCTAATTCAATGGTGCAATAAGTCAATACAGAAAATCAATATATATGATGCCTTCATTATAACACAATGCATGAGACAAATGCTACAACTTGTCAATTTATTATAAAGGTGTTTCTTTTGGTTCTAGTTCAAAAACATTGACTAGACTGTGGTAAAATACTGTGATCAATCTGTGTGAATTTGGAGAAAGGATTTTAAAAAATCTCTCCTTTTTAGTACTCCTCAGTTATATTTTTTTTATTATTTGTTTGGATGTTTTATACAATAGTTTAATGGTAAGTCAGGTTGCTGGAAAATCCATATTTAGTCACACAGAGCCCACATTACCCATAGGCTAAAATATTAAAAAGAAAAAAAAAAGACTAAATTCCTAGTTTGCAGTTCATCCCGCAGGTTCCAAAACCCTCTTAATGTTCTACTAATGGGTGAGGAGCAAGTTAATTTTGTGCCCTTGGGTGTTCTGTGGTAAAAGGATGCTTTACAGTCCACTTAGCCCTGAGGTGATTTTGGGAAACAATATTCAGACCTGAGACAGTTTGACATTATCGCTGGTACATTTGAAATGAACAATTACGTATTGTTTGATTTTATACATACGCAAAGTTATACACCGTTGCCCATAAAGTTGGAATAATTATGTTTTCAGACACATTCCTCTTTTTATTCCTATGTATACACATCAGTAATCACTTTTGACCAACTGCAATGATCGCATACTGAGTCCCAGTTACCCAGGTGAAATGAATTCATGCGTAACAATTGTTCGGCACTATAAAAGGCAAGACATTCGCTGTGTTTTCCTTTTCCTGCTTAAAGTCTGTATGCAGTAAGTCCACGTTTTCGGAATTGGCTGTATAATTTTCAACCAAATTTGACACAGAAGTTCCCTAGGCTGTAAAATCCTCAAACATGATCGAGAGGAGGGTCATTTGAGACCATGAAAATCTCCATGACAACCAGGACTAACTACCAGATGAGATGATCAGCAACTGCTTAATCTGTGCCGTAGAAATTGGAAAATACCAGTGAGCCACCTTTGTCGTTTGTGGAGAAGACACCATTTTACAACTGTAAATTGAAGATTGCTTCAGCATGGTTACCGAGCAAGACGAATGACCAAGTGTCCACGCCTAACTGTTCAACACAGAGCTGCTCGACTTCGCTGGGCTTGGGAGCACAGAAGATTACAGCTTGGGCACTGGTGAAATGTTGTCTTTATGGAAGAGAGCCACAATATCCTTGACCGTATAGATGGAAGACAAAGGGTGTGGAGATTACGTGGTGAGAACCTCTGCGATGACCGCATCCAGGAAACCACTCAAGGAGGTGGCGGCTCAGTGATGGTATGGGCTGGTATTCATTATGGAGGAAAAATGCCATTGGTGCTGGATGGAAACATCAACGCCAATGTGTGGACATCCTAGATAACCATTGCCTCCCACACGCAAGAAGGGTCTATGGGAACAACTTTAGGCTGCAGCACGACAATGCAAGAGCACGTAGGGCAGGTGCAGTGAGAGAATTTCTTGATGCAGAGGGGGTGCAGCAGATTCCATGGCCTGCTTGCTCCCCTGATATGAACCCTATCAAGCATGCCTAGGATGCCTTAGGCCGAGCCCTTAATGAGGGGAACAATATTCCTCAGAGTCTACAGGAATTAGCCCAGGATCTGACCGAAGCGTGGGGCGCCCTGCCCATTGACAGCATCAACAAGCTTGTGGACAGTATGCCACGACGCATTGATCCGTGTCAGGGGTGTCCATACTCAATATTAGTGACTGAGTGACATTTGAAAGAGTAATATTGGACAGTCTTATGCATGAAATCCCTTCGAATATGTGTTTCCTGTTAAATTGACCAAGGTTGAGAAATTGAAACAAAGCCCTTAATCCTATTGTTCAATACCCCCAATTTTGTTTAAGCCTGAATACACAGTTTGCAAAGGTTAATTGTGGTTTAATTTTCACTGTGTAAGAGTGATCAATAAAGCTTTAAGAAGATATACACTTTATCTATCAAGAATAAATCACATTGTCACAATCATTTCATGAGAAGAGGTAAAAAATATTTTATTCCAACATTATGGGCAACAGCTTGTAAAACATTTTTTTTCAACACTAAAGGGCAGAAAAATTATCCCTGTTTATCACATTGGTAATGTGTAAGCATGCTCTTTAAAACTTTTTAGTGTAAATTTACAATAATTTACTGGCAGCAGCTTCAACCATAAGGTACTGTATTTTTTAAACTTTCTTACTGTATTTTAGAATTACAGTAAATCACTGGAAATACATGTGCAGTTCTTTACTGTATTCTTGTAAATCTACAGTATGTTACTATGGTACAGTTACTATTACTACTGCTACCACTACTACTACTACAACTACTACAACTACTAAAAGGGACAACATTCATAATGCAGTTCATTTTAAAATATTTATTGAAATAAATGTCATGACAATTTTTAATTCAAATAGCAGTGCAATATTGAGTGAGTGAACGTGTGTGTGCATGTGTGCGAAAGATCAAAGAAAGTCCCTTGAAGTCACTGCGCTTCTTGATGAGTGTAAACATGCAGGTTCACTGATGTTGACATCTCTTTGACCATGTACATGCTCTTCTTGGCCTGTACCTTCTCATGACTTTGCTTTCGTGCCTCAGAGGATTAATATCAGTGCAGGTTCTGAAAAACAATGTAGAACAAAATAAATATTTGTCTTGAAATATCTCTCACAAAACATTTTTTGAGTTCTTGATAAATGGGATGAAAATGTAGACACCACAAGGAACCTTTTGTCACAGTTTCTAAATGGACAAGAAACCGTCATCCCCTCTATAATGTGTGCCTTTTAAGTGTTTTTAAGTGTAAGTCATTTTACAGAAAAATCCACACGCCAACACAGTGTGTCATTAACAATGCATCTCTGCAACAGTTTGGCACAAACAACAGAACAGTGAATTTAGAGTGTGGTTTTAGAAATGTCTGAATAAAGTCTTGTAAGACTCTTTCTGCCAACTGGAAAACAAAGCATTAGGTTAGACTTACCACCTCACTACATTACTTCAGTTAAATTATCTTTCAGCAAAAGCAACAGTGTTCTTTAATGGTATTGTAAACTGGGATAAAATACTGACATGTCAATTTTATCTATAGCTAAAAAAAATCCATGAAGCTGTCCTAAGTGGCAGAAAATTCAACTGGAGAAAGTTTCACTGATTTTTTCACTTCCTTGACAGGGATAATGTTATGACATTCGCTAACATTTTGACACTTTGAGGCAGAATAAAATGGTGACATACTTTACCCAATCGAGGTTGCCTTATCAGTGCAGCTCTGGACAGCGGTGACAAAAGGCTGAGCAGGTTGTAGTGAGGCTGTGTCTTTGTGGTGACAGAGACTGGTTGGCGTATGTGCTCCAAGGCTGAAATCCAGAAGAATAAAATACAAGCTGCAAAAACAGCCCAAACTATTTGCAAGGTCTTGTTATGGCAGTTAATTTTTAAATCTTAGCTCCACCCTATTTTTTACCTTCCCAAGATTTGCAGTAAAGTTTACAGTAAATTACTGTAGATAATGATATTCTGTGAAAGTGCTGTTATCACATTTAGTTTTCTCCCAGACTGAGTTGCAGTTTACAATATGGCACTGTATGACACCAATACAGCAAAATACTGTTCAGATAAGTAGTGTGTAGCTACATATTAAACCGACCCAAGTAAACTCTCTCTGACTGCCTGCTTGATGAAATCAGTTATTTAGCAGCTTTTTATCTCCGGTTTGGTTCAACGGCTCATGAGAAAGGTATCTGAGGCTCTATTTGGTGAGTTTCTTTGCTGGCCACTAGCATTTTTGCTCCCAGCACATAGAGTACAATCACCTCATATGAACTCGTGTACTGAAAGCAGCTGGACACTGACTCGATTTATGTGATCGGGTCAGTGACAGCCACTGGGACTCATTAGGATGAGCTCTAAAGAGACAATGTGACTGAGAGAACATCCACATTAAGTCGGTTAAATTTGTGAACTTGGCTTTTTCTTTTCATTTCAGTCCTTAGTTCTTCCTCCAAAATGTAGCTTTTCCAGAGAGTCTAAAATTTAAAACAGCAGCTTGGTGTTTCAGTGTGTACAGAGCTTTCCTGAAACGATGAAGTCAGCCAGCCGGGCAATGGCAAACCTTGAGTATTAGAACTAGGCCTTAACCAATAACCTAATAACCAATATCTGACCAATGAGTGAGCCAGCTAACCTTTTCTTGGGCAAGGCAACAAAAAAGAAAAATCTGATTCGATAATTATTTTCATGGTTAGGGCATGGGCATTTAGGACAGTAACACATTAATTTCTAAAGCTGTACGTAATGTGTGTATGTAATAAAAAACTAGAATAGAATAATTATTAAATGAAAGCGCTTAAATATAACATTTAAAAATACTGATATGTTTGGCCTTCTCTGAAGGCATAGAGGGCCCTGAGGGTTCCCCACTGCTGTAAAGTAAAGACAACCTTTAGTCGGCTGTAACTTACTCTGTGATTGTTCATGTTAAATGCCAGTATAGCTGATTACACAGCAGAGCTGTTGTCATTAACCTGGATTTCTGTTGATTTTGTCAGACAATGCTATGATTCAGAAATAGGGACTTCATCACTGCAAATGCTGCTGGCGTAGGTAACAGGTGTCCTCTGCAAAATCTCACCTTCACAAAAAAACATTTCATGAAAAAAGGAGTGAAAATGAAGACTTAATGCATCCAGTGGAAGTAACGTAATACAGATGCACTCATAAGTAAAATGGAAAAAAACTGAAATCAAAGTGCTTAGATATCCCTGTGAGCACTTTTAGATTCAGTGGGAGAGCGGTGAAGGAAAAAGAGACAAAACACATGACTAGAAGAGACTCAAAAGAGCAGCAGATTTCAGCTGCTAGGAGTGATGGGTTAAGGTGCATTAGTCAACCACGTCTCCCAGAGAGGAACTGAGGAACCCAGTTGGACAAAATTTGGAAATCATAAATCAAAATTCAAAGGAGTGTGTACTGCAAATATTTCCTCGAGAACACTTCACAATGCCAAGTACTGCAAAATACGGTGGATGCAGTGTCATGACGTAGGTAGTCTTTTCTTTCAGCAGGGACATGACATGTTGTATAAAGTGTACAAAAACGAGGGAAGCCACCACAGGAGAAATTTTTAGGAGAAACTTTCAGCAGGACGTGGTTTTCAGTCGTATAGGTGTACCATGGTAGACAAAGACAGCATAAAAGCCTCAGCAGCTTTGTTTGTAAGATGCAAGTTTTGCAGGCTAGAAACAAGCAGACCCATAATTTTGTAAACCTTGTCCCAAGATCTTTATGAAGTTTGCCACAGTGTGCAATGTACCCACTGATTTTTCATACTGACCAAAGTATTTCTCTTATTACATCCTCATCTCTGTCTGAAGCTGAACCTACACAGTTTAAGACATGTAGCTAAAACAGTTAAATAAGGCTAGATGCGTCTGAGCTGGCTCATAGGAATTTGCAGTTACTCTAACATGCTCACTATGGTTAAAACAAACCTGCTGGGACGGTCAAAATACCTGAATATCTTTCTAAATGCTTATGGTAAGTTTTAATAAATTGCTCTTATTGGCTTTTTACTTGCTGATGTTTTATTCCAGTGCAGTAATGAGCATAGATGTTGTCAACTTGAGTAATATGTTTCACCACAACAAGGCTCACTCGCTCCTCCACGACCTCTCTGCCCTGCTGTCGACTGTGTGTGGAAGAGCTGAGCCCTGTCCTCTGTCAAACTGTCAGACAAAGAGCAGGGAGCAGAAGCCGCGTGCCCCATAAACACCAAATCATGTTTTCCTAACAGCTAATCTTTCTCGCTGGTCTCCAAGTAGCGACAAAATGCTCTGGGTTCTTACAAATTCTTACAAATTTTATTTAGAAATGGCAACCCTAAGAACTCAAGAGTTACTTGCAGTGGTGCACCCAATTCATTTTTAACATTTGCACAGTCTCATTCTCACTCGCTAATATGAGAGAAATGCTTGCACTTCAGAGTCCTGTAGTGAGTTGGTTTAGGGAAAATTAGGCTTCTGAAAAACAGTTAAAAGGTATCTAATAACACAATTTTATTACTCATCCTACTGAACCTAACACATTCATGTAGATATATATCCAAAATGACTTGGCTGAAAATATTCTCACATGTCCGTTAAGTTTGCATCCTTCAAATGCCCTGCTTTTGTCTCTAGCAACTTCCTCCTCTGTTTTTGCACTAGCTGTGTATGGAGCGTGCACAAAAGCTAATTGTGTCTGAAATCTCTTGTTCTCATTGGACTAGCAGAATTTTCTTTGAGTCGTGTCCAGTAAACACAAACCAATCAGTTGCAAATTCATTTAATGCTAAAATGGTTCTAGTTTGCTTCTCAAACACATGCACTAGTTGAGTTTTTTGAGTGCAGCTGTGCACAGAGGTCTCTACAGAAATGGAACATGGAAATGTTGGAAATGAATACATGGAAACACTATTGTCGACAAAAATTGAATTTTAATGTAGATGTATGTAGACATGTAGACATAATCTGAAAGGATGTTTATTCTCACTTGGCTCAGCAGTACTTGCGACACGTTAACATTACAGATGTTGAAATAAAACTATAAATGTAGGTTTATATGTCGATGGAAGCATTGAAAATACAGATTTGAGCATGTATAATATTAGTTGCACAGTGCCACTTACCTTCTTTCTGTTCTATTGTAAAGATTTTTAGTCAATGTTAAAGTGCCTTTTGGTGTATATCAAAAGTGACAAGTGTTTTATTCTGAAAAAATAAAAATAAAAGGTTCATTGGCACAACACCGGTGTCAAGAACAAGCAAGAGGAAGTTATTGGCAGCAACCAAGATGGAACGATGATGGAACAGCATCACAAACACTGTTATCTTTGATTTTCTTTAGCTGATTTAGGTTTATTGAAAAGTTTTTTTCTGTGTGTGGATGTTGCGGGTTGGAAATTTGTTATTCTTTTTTTATTTTTTACTTTTTTTTGTTAGGAATCACATAAATTGTTCACACCATCAGCGTGTACTATGTGCTACGGCGGTGTATGAGGCAGATCCATTTTGAACAACAACAATGTATTTATAATGTGGCTCCACTCTCAAGGGCACTTAAGTGACTGCATTATATTCTGTGGTAAATCACTGCAGTGGGATGGTATAGGCAAGGTCAAAGGTAATGACAGGGCAGAGTCAAATGAAATTATTAATCACGTTAAAGAGGGTCCGTCGTTTTGGAAAAAAAAAAAAAAAAGGCAAGTAATTGTGTGACTGATACTACTACAACTAATTGTGTGACTGATACTAGTACTTATAGTTCTAATCTGGGAGTATTCATGTGTGGATTTATAAATGCATAGATCAGGTTACACAACCCTGCACTCAACTTCATGAGGACATGGTACAGTGCAGGAAGGTCATGCCTCCACAAGTTTTAGAAAAAGAAAAAAAATCTCTCTGAGAGAGCTCTCTCCCTCTGCCTCTTGCACATAAAGTGTATTGTAGAGAGAATGAAAAGTGAAAGAGTGACAGGCAGGTATCAAGGTTCATCCACCAATCTCCGATTAGCTTTATTAAAAATGTACCAAGGACAAATGGAGGACAGGCCCTTGGATCTCTCAGCAGAACAGATGAACTCTGAAAGGCAGGAGCTGTCTTTCAGCTTTGGACAGCACCCAGGGCGTGCACATGCATACACATGCATGCACGCACACATACACACAAACACAAGCGAGGGAAAACTGCCTCAGCATACATTCTTTGAGAGGCGAAATGTGCCAAAGAGAGTTAGAGATGAAAAAGAGGTGACGGAGGCAAAGGCAGAGAGTCCCAGAGAGAGACTGAGAGTGAGGAGGAAAGGCACAGTTAAGAGAAAGAGAGACAGAAAGTCAGAGAGAGAGCACGAGAGGGGAGGGGAAAGAGAAACCGGAGGGGGGGGGGGGGTTCTGGAGAGGTTAATTGGAGGTTGTGGCATGATGATACGATTCAGAGAGATCATTAGCATTCCAGAGCTAAATATTAATGACGCCAGCGCTCCACTTCAGCCGCAGGTACACAGTGCTACTGCAGGTGAGGCCCCAAAGATCGAGTCAGAGGAACAGCAATGCAGAGTTTGCAGCACTAAGAACTATAAGCCATAAATGTTTTACACTATCATTAACATAATTTGATGGAGGCTTTTTGTCTGTGCATGGTGGGTGGTACTGAAAGTCATGCCAGGGTAAATTAGAGAAGGAAGCTTTCTTAATCATTGCGGGTTTTACAATAAAGTCATAAATTGTGGTATTTTATCACCACTCTTTTTATTTTTTATTTTTTTTTTTTTTACATACAAGGAGGCAAACCCCAGACAATAGGTTCTAGTATAAGCTTTGAACATGCTGATGTCGTACATGTATGGATATTGAGCTGAATGGCCCGAGAGCCTCAGTGGCACTGACAGATACGGTGCTGGAGTAATTAATCATAAGCACCAAGATCAAAGTTCCTCTCTAGAAACTGTTGCAAATGGGACTATTTAGTGTTTCTCTTGCATGACCATGCAGCTGTAAGCATGTGTTCACCTGCACGCATGAGCACGCACACACATACACACACACACACTTCCACAAATATCCCCTCCGGATGCAACAGCCTGCTATTGTGGGTTATTTATGGCAGTAGATTGAGGGCCCAGGCCTTTGAATGTGTTGGGAGACATGTGAACTACAGTAAGTGGCTTTGAAATCCTCAGTGGCGCAGTATTAAAGAATTTCTCCTATTAGTGAGCTGGCAAATGCTCACTGGAATGGCGACAGCTTACATGAATCACAGCAGATATTCATTGTGTGTGCGTCTTGTGTACGTATATGTGTGCATGAGACTGCGTCTGTGTCTATTTCAGAGAGCACTTTTAAAAGGGAATCTAAGAGGATGGAAGAAAGGATTGAAGAAAAAAAGGCATTACTCTTGAGGTAGCAACACAGGAGCAGATCTACAAAACTATTAATCTCTTCCTCTGCCTCTGCCCCCCTCAGCCGCCTCTTTCTATCTTTTACCTCCTGCCTCTCTTCTTCTCCTATCTCCTCTTTTTTCTCCAGAGCCCTCCTCTGCATTTATTTCATTAATCCAACTCTCCTATCCTTTCCCCTCACTCGCAGCTACTCCATCTATTTCTTTCACTTTACATCTCCTAACTCTGCTCTCCTCTCTTCCATGACCCCCCCCCCCCCCACCCCCCCCCGCCCTTTATCACTCTTTGTCTCCATCACGGCTTGCCTCCCTCCCTCCCTCCTGTCCTCCACCATATCCATATTTCACCATTTCCCTCCTCCTTTTGACCTCATCTCCTTTTTGTTTAATCTTTGTTTTTCTCAATCTTTAGTCTCTTTTTCTCTGTCCCTCTCTGGCACTTTCGATCTCCTGCTCTTTCACTCTCTCGCTCTCTCTCTCACCCTCTCTCTCTCTCTCTCTCTCCCTCTCTAACCCACTCCTACACACCGCTCTGCAGTGTGTTGCAGAAATTCAGACCTCAGCCTTGCATGTGGTTGGGGTTTCAAAGCCGCAGTTCCCACCACAGGTTCACATAAGCACACACACACACACGCACACACACACACACACAAACTTTCAGCAGTCGCAGCTGCAGTGGTTCTGGCTCGGTGGCTGAGGCTGCATGGGGTTCTTTGTGGGTGAGGAGCTCCACTGCAGCAACTTATACGTCGTCATCTTTTTTTTTTTTTTCTTCTCTCACTCCCTTCCTCCCTGTCTGTCTTGCACGCCCATCTCTCTTCACCCCCACCCTATCTCTGCCTTCCGTTGCCTCACATGCCCCCCCCGCCCAGCCCCCCACCTCCTCCCACTCTTTCCCCCTGCCTTATTATCCTCCCCCACACTCACAATAGTTTGTGTTTTTCTACTGTACATCCAGCTGTCCTCTCCCACACCTAGCAAAACCCTCGCAACCCCCGTACCTCATTTCAGTCCTCTGACATTCACCCCTCCCATTCTGTGGCCTCTTGAGTGTCACCCCCCACAAGACCTTACCCACCCACCCTTGGCCCTTTTGTCTGCAGAACAGAACGCGCCTCCTTATTATTCTCACTCTGCACCACAGCCCATTTTGACATGCACACACACACACACACACACACACACACACACACAGACATACACACACACACATTCATCCTCATCACTTCCCTCTCTCACCTCGCTAACCTGCGCCTCTCTGCCTGTGTATTTCAAGTACTGGCTTCATGCACACACACACACACACACACACACACACACACACACACACAGTCACACACTGACATGTCCTCTTCACCTCTCCCTGTCTGGCTACACACCACACTTCGTCTCAGGCCACTAGTTACATTGCGTCTCCAGTGATGCAGTCATGTGCTGATGCATCCCTCCAATGCTTCATTCTTATCTCCCGAAAGACTTTTTCTACCTCCATGCCTCTTTCTTCCCTTCTCCCCGTGACCACCTCCACCACCTCCGCCTGCTCCTCCTCCCATCACACCCCCGCTGTTCTTCCACCATCCCTACAAACAGACAATAAAAATCTTCTCATCCCCCTTTTTGCTCCCTTCTGACCTCTTTAATCTCCTCCAGCCCGTCTGTACCCATGGCTCTCTTTCACTATCCCCACCCCTTACCCCAAACACATCAGCCTGTACACAATGGCTGCAGTTTAATAACAGGTTTTTTTGTTGGTTTTTTTTTATGGAATGGTTTTGAAAGAAAAAAAAAAAATCACTGTAGAACTGGGTATAGCATATTAACTTTCCTACCAACTGTGACTCTTTTCTTTTAACAGTCAGCCTCAAATCAGCTTCTCAACCATTGCAAATCCCTGTGGCTGACATTGCCTGTCCCTTATTTGCTTCTTTTTCTCTGCCGCCCTTCTCCCTGCAAAAGTATATCCAATCATTCTCACTTTCCTTTGCTGACTCCCCTCTAATGATAAGCTGACTTAGAGCTTGTTTTTAGCTAATTATTCTCCTTTATTTATTTTCACGGTGAATTAATCATTTCCTTGAAACATGACGATCACATTAATGAAACACAAGCTGCTCCTGTTTCCAATTAATGGCCCTGTGTCTGTGTTGTGGTGGGAGGAAGAGTACAAATGTGAGGTAAATATACATAAACGTAACATATGAACAGTACATGGACATGAATGTTAATGTGTATATTCATAGGCAGGTTGGGGGAGGGGAGGGAGGGGTAAAGATGATAAAAACCAAAAAGTCAAAGTTCAAATCTTCAACAGCCGTACATCTTACTAAAAAACCCATTAGCCTCCTGCTACTCATTATTAGTTGCTATGACACAGAGTTGGAATTTTTAGAAACTTTTTAAATTAGAAATCTAATTAGTTGTTTTAGATAGGAAGAGTATTTGTTTCTTCAGTTTCTTTTCTTCCCTCTAGACCACAGTAACACTCTTGCTGTCCCTGTCACCTCTCCTCCCCTGCTTGCCCATTTCCTCGTACTCTTTGTCTCCCACTAATTCCTCCCCCTTCTTCTTCTTCCCTCCCTACACTTCCACCAGGCACACAGGCCTCCTTTACCTCTGCAAGTGCTGCATTATTAATTGACCTGCATCGGGCATATAGCAGGGAAAACACTCACAGTCTGAGAGGCACAGGCACAGACACACAAAAAGATCCAAACACAAACCATGCGCACACGTGCTGACAAATGCATTTGCACTTGGATATGTTTCTCTAGTGCATGTGACCCTGTTAATGTTGTTGTTGTTGTTGTTGTTTTTGTTGTTGTTGTTGTTGTTTTGAATACAACATGCATATATTCTATCTGATCCTGTCATACATGTTAAGGTAAGCCTGGGGCAACTCCCCTCTGAGGCTTCACCATCACCCCAGTCATGATCACAGCTTGGTTCCCTTGTGTGCATCACTACATTTGCCTTTGCCTTTGTCTGCATCTCTTTGTTTGATGTCTGCCCTGAATGTGAGTGTGTGCATGTTTTAATATGTGTTTGTTTGTGTCTGCCTTTGTTGTTCTCTTGTTTCTTTGTGTATGTGTGTGTGTGTGTGTGTGTGTGTTTGGATGTGGTGTTTGCCTGTGTGACTGATACACATGACCTGTATAGTAAATGTCTTTGGTGAAATACAGCCCTACACAATATTCTTTGTCATAAAATGGTTCATAAAAGCAACATGATGCGATCAAATCATCTGCTAATTTATTCCAGCCAAACCAGCAAAACAGACTGGTAACTAGGAGCTTATCTCCTCTAACAACAACTGTTGTCAGTGCCAGTTGCTGTGCACTAATTACTTATGCTCCTTTGCTTTTATTTTATTATTTTGTGAAGGGAATATTTTTTTTATCACTGGGTATTTTGTCATCAGGTTTAAACAGTTGTGTTTTTTAATCCCCACACAGAGTTTTGTATAATTTTTACAAATTCTGAATATAAATGATTTATGGATTTAGACATTATATAATCAGTGAGTCAGTTTATGTCTGAGCAAATTACTTAAATTTTATTTACCTGAATGCTTTACGATTGGTTACAGAGATTTGTGATTTCCATGCCCTGTTAGCCAAACATGAGTGTTTGAATATGTGACAGATACACAGAGTTAAAGCGTTTTATCCTCATTGGTCACGGCCGTAATCTTAAGTCTTGTGATTGGATACGGAGATATTGCTGAAGTGCTTTAATTGCTTGAAGGGTTTAACGCATGTGTCTTTTGGCCACATGGGAGTTTCCGTGTGTGTGTGTGTGTGTGTGTGTGTGTGTGTGTGTGTGTGTGTGTGTAGGCACTGCCACCATACAAATGTGTATACCTTTGAAAAGTTCAGCACGTGAGTCAATTCTTTTTTTTATCCAGCATTTTTTTTTTCACACACAAATACCCACCCACCCACACATGCACACCCGCATGCACAAACACGAGCACACACTAACACAGAAGTAAAGAGGGACGACAACAATGACAAAAAAGAAAAAAACACAACCAAGTAAAATAAACAGTGATTATTTACAGTGATATATTTACTGTCATTCAGATGAAGAAGCACATCACACACACTAAACGTGACACACAAGCCTACACACACACTCACAAACACACATGGTGTCACATTGGCAGAAAACATGAGTACAAACAGAAAATCAAATGCAAGCCCTGCATCCAAAAAAAAAAAAAAATAAAATCAACTGAAACGCACACATGAAAAACACAGGACACAGACATGGAAGCCCGAAGAAGAAGCCATCTGACTGACAGTAAGGTTTTCCGGAGTGATCTAATGTCCTCACTTTCACCTCACTCCTCCCTCTCTGCTTCCCTTCACCCCTCTGAGAGTGATAGAGCACTCCCTCAAATATAAATCAGTGGAATCAAACCCAGTCAGGAGTCAAACTCCCCTGTAGTCTCTTCAATCACCAGCATGCCCTGCCCACCACTCTGTCTCCATCTTCCTGTCTCCTTGTTTTGTGTCCTTCTTTGGCCACCTCCTAAGTGTTTTGGTTTTCACCGCATGAGTGAATCAGTGTGCAAGGTGAGTCACAGCGCACAAAGCAGAGGCAAAGTGTAGGAAAGGTTTACATCAATAATGTGCACCAAGTAGCAGGGAATCACTGGGAAATTCGAAAACCATGTTGCCCTATTGAGCTGCTGACATTCTGCCAAACTGTATTCCTGCTTCCAAGAAGCTAGAGTTGTGCGGTACAATACATCAAGGACGGGTTCCATCTTAACACTGCATTTGCAGATGGAAAGCCACAAACAAACAAGGTCAAATTTGAAAGTGATTGAACTTTGAGTTCAGCGGTGAGGCATTCGATTTGAAGGGTGTGCAGTACTGAGGTGGTGCTGCTGTCAGATTCAGCTTCTCCACTGTCCAAAGGAAAACAATAAATCTCGCCAGCACAAAGTGATTTTTGTTGCTGATAGTGTTTGGAAATCCTAAAGGTAATCTGGAACATTAAACCCACATTACTATGAATTTGGTGCTGCTCTGGACTTCTGGCGGATGTGCTGAATGGAGCTGCCGCCAGCGGCTAAATGATGCTATTAGAGCGGTGAGAGTGAACTGAGACAGCAGTTGAACAATGAGCTGAAAATCAGGCTGTAATTCTCTGTGTGATCAGATCAATTGCACATGACCCCTCTCACACTGTGACATTGTTTACACTTTGACATTTGATAAATCCTGATTATAGCTGCTTTATGTGACTTAAAACTTTTTAACATCTTATACTTAACATCTGATACCTTATAGTGACCTTAGAAAATCCATGAAGGTATTGGCTTGTTATTATTTTTATTTTCATTTTGAGAAAAGGTAGGAGGAAAAAAATCAATAGCACAACAACACAAAAACTTTTATCAAAATTGGATAAGCAAGTAGGAAAAAAATTATTTTTGGGCGTATACGGAGATAAAATGTTTGTGAAAATTGGTTTAAAGCAGTTGGCTCTTTTTAAACAACATGGGTATTTTATAAAACTGAATGTTTTTGTATGAGCTGAGGGGACAGGACTGTACCAGCTTTTCCCAGTCACTGGTTAGAGTTTGTCCAACCCGCTGTTCAGTGATTGTCATTGTATTATAAAATGGTTTGATAATGATTGAAATGATTTTGTGGTAGAATGGTGGTTGTAGCAGTGAAGCCTGAAAAGAATGGCTCTTTTTTATGGGTATAATGTTACTTCTGCACCAGCAGTCCTGGAATTTCAGATTTTAGTTTCAGAGCAAACTTCTGAGAAGGAGTCACATGTGTTACAGACCTGGAACGTGATGCCACCATGTGCCTCTGTTGTTGAGTTTAAATGGTTGAAATGTCCTGTGTTGTTTCTGTTGTCTTATAATACCCTGTTCCCCACCATACACATGCGTGACGGAAATGCTTTCTGCATTATTCTCCATCTTTATCCAATTTTCTCCTTCTCCTTTCGCACACTCCCCTCTCTGTGCTCCCTCTATCTCCTCTCCTTCTTACCCTCCCTGCTGCTTCTCTGCTCTGCTTTTTCTTCCTTCTCTTCTTCCTCTCTAGTGACATGGTAAGCGCTGCCGGTGATTCATGTACTGTAGATACTTCAAACACACACACACAGACACACACACACACACACACACAGACACACACACACACACACACACACACACATATTTATGTTGCTGCAGACAAGGACACAAGCCAGCAGGAGAGAGGTGATCGCTCCAGGCAGTAGTTTGTTAGCTACACATTACCTTGCCTGCACCCTAGGAGTCGTCTTACAGTGACAATATTTACATCTATCTCATGATATAACTCTGAAAACTTTAAAAGAACATCTGATAAATCAAAAATTCTCCGGGTAGACTTTAACAGGTTAGCAGACAGTCTAACAAGTCAGTGGGGTTTAAGTGCATTTGAATGTCGGACCAGTGGATAATCTCAAACTTCACAGGTATGGCATGAAACCAAATGTATTCTACACTTGGCGGGAGAAGCATTGGTTGCAGGAGTAATGTATAATATTAGACAGCAGGGAGCAATGAAAAAGCAGCAGTAAAAATATATGGTGAGATATGTACAGTAGCTATCCCTGCATCTCCACCTACAATTTTTGCCAACCAAGCTGTAAAAAAAAAAACAAAAAAAAAACAAAAACGAGTGTGTATATTGTGCCCTCAGTCTCTGATTAGAATAGCTTTTTTGTTTGTGTTTTGTTTTTGTATAATTGAGTTATTTTATTTTTATAAAATCCACAACAGCACAACAACATATTTACAGCAATATGTTTACAAAAAAATTTTAATGTACAAAGTGTGTCTCCAGCCTGTAAAAACTGCTGACTCAAATTTCCATTGTGCACCAAAGAAGCAAGCTCAGTGACAGACCTGTTCTAAGAAAACAATGCTGCAGTTTGTCTCTGGCGCAG
Source organism: Trachinotus anak (assembly GCF_046630095.1). Classification (NCBI taxonomy): domain Eukaryota; kingdom Metazoa; phylum Chordata; class Actinopteri; order Carangiformes; family Carangidae; genus Trachinotus; species Trachinotus anak. The sequence goes on along the minus strand of NW_027273870.1, from coordinate 15,655,641 downwards.
AACACTGTGTCACAATGATCTGGGTCTGGACCACAGGGAACCACCAGGGAATGAAGGCAATGGTTTGTGGGTAAGATGAGATTAATATGTCAACAAAAGGAATACACATAAAGCTCTTTTTTAACCATGCTAGAATGATAGAGACTTAATAGTTATTCGGGTGCCTATTGTGTACTGAACAACTGATGCGGTATCTAATTATTGTGGCTCATTAATTTCAGTGAATGTTCAAAACTAACTAAGCGACTCCCTGTGATTCATGGTGGGATAATTCTGTAAATGAACTACCCAATAGGTTGTCTAGGTAAGGAGCTCATGACAACCCATAGCTATGTTTAACTGTTACGTGACTTCTAACAGCTGTAGATGGGAGCAAAGGGGGCAGTTAGGTGACGTAATGTACAGAGCGACAAGCTCCGCAGCAGGAGGTCAGGGTAGATGGATGGGTTTAACACAGAGGTTTCAAAGAGGAGGCCAGTGAAAAATGTCCTCAAAGAACAGCGTGCACATCAGCGCTGTATTGTGTGCATGCTGCATGTACAACACACATTTTTAAATCTTGACATCTGATCAGACACTCTTATCATTTGACCAATTAGCAAATCCCAAATGTGCACACACTTGAGTGAAAATTTTATGTGTTTCACTCCTGTGAAATCAACCAAATGACATGGATGAAGAAGTTCAATGCCCTGTGTAGTAAACAGCTCTCTATCAAACAAAGTGACTGAGTTATCCATTTTGAAATAGACTTATGGAATTTCAAATAAAGTCCATTACAACATTCCTACAGAGAATTCTATCTATTCATTTTTTAATACTGTTAGATGGAGGTTTTTTTCAACTGTGGTTCTTTTTATGACCCTATTTTGTGTGGTGTTGTATAGGACTTAATTATATCGAGAGGTGTTCCTATAATATTTTGTCCACTTACCACTTATATACATAAAGGGGACAGAAAATGACAGTTGTATTAGATTGCATTAGATTATGCAGCTAGAACTAATGAGCCAGTATCTCACTGATGTGCCAGGACTATGAACAAAGCACTGTGCGTTTAAGAACTGTCATCCCTACTTTTATGGTGATCCTTTATTTCAAGTGCAGTAGATTTTTTATTCCCAATAATGAACTTCAAAGATCTGATTTTTTATCTTTCATCAGTTCATCAGTTTTTTTATGATCTGCTCTATTCTGTTGGGTGATTTTATGTTATGTTTAAAAGGGCTACACACATTTTCCAGATTCTATTCTGTTCTCTTCTATTCTATTCTATTCCTGCTACAGAGGAGTGGTTTTAAGTGATGCCATCAATTAGGAGGGAATGAGTGTGTTTGTACCGATTGTGACCTGCACAAGTCAATGACATCTTCAATTAGGCCTTTAGGCCTTTTATCAAATGGTCTTGACACATACGCAAACACACACATGCAAACACACGCATCCTGACACACTGCACATGCACACAGAGGCTCACTCAACACTTGGTCCATTTAGTCATTCACTAAGCATTCCCAAGTGTTCCTAACTAGCACTGTGGCAAAGTACCTTATTACACAGTATTGGTTATTGGAAAGCTAAATCTATCAATGGACCACATTTGCACTGTAAAGAATTTCATGTACGCTCACGTGCACACACATATGCTAGCAATTAACCGTCATATTGATTTTAGGTTTTTCCCATATGAGTCAGTGGGTATTGGACATTTGTAAGCATTTTGGCAGACAGGATTGCATTGCAAAGCACAAGGTGCTAAGACTGAGTTGTAATGCTGTTAAAAATTAGTGCTGACTTACATATCCATCCCCAAATCAATGCACATATCAGTGCAAAGTGGTGGTGCCAAGTCGCTGTACTAAATGTGTGTCTCTGATCTGATTACACTACATCACTGATTCATGACAGTGTCTTTGGATTTTCAGTGTGGTACATGAATAAGGCTGTTGATTATTGGGCAATGAAAAATTTGTGATGTGAATCTGTACCTCATGTCATCAATTAGGCAATTGGCATATTGATGTGTTCAGCCATATTCCACTGAGACTCAAACCAATATATTGCTTTTCCTTGAATCACTTTTTTCCCAATTTAGCCAGAATGAAATGACAGAAATGAACAAAAAGCAAATAAATGCAGAGAAACACAGATAAATAAAAGATGAGAGGATGAATCATCGATACCAATAAAGATATGTCAAATGTGTTTCAGGTTTTTTTTTTGGTTTTTTTTGTCTAACCCAGGATGTACCAATAAGTGAAGGCATCAGTCAATACACTGGGGCCGGGGCTGCTGGAGCACTGAAGCCTGAATTCATCCTTCAATATTTTGAGTAGTAAACTATAAACCTTAGTCAATTCATTTCACTTTAGCTTTCTCCCTTTACCCAACACATAACATTTACACCTAATGGTGTGTAACAGATTATGTACACATTGCTAAACATGCATCTTAAACACTCCGGTTTCACCTTATGCTAGACATAAGCAAACATATTTGAACACAGATGGCCTTACTTCCCATCCCCCAATAACCTCACACAACCATTCACTTCTGTCACAGTTGACTGAATTAAAGAGACATGCTGTAGTGCCGATGACTTTGAAAACAGATACTGAAAGAGAGAGAAAAAAAGAAAAACACTTCAAGTGGGTGTAATATCTGCATTCACATATCATTTATTAAATGCCTGCAATGTTGTCAAATGTGTTTATTTGCAACCAGCACATCTGTTATTAGAGCTGAACACTAGATACTAAATTCACACTAAATTCATATTGACATTGAAACATAGAAAAGTACTAGCAGCCTCTCAAATTTTTTTATGTGGACATTTTATAATCATTGCATAAAGAATAAAATCCTGGTAGATTGAAAACTGCAGATTTTCAGCAGAGATAAATAGAACGCACCATTTGTCTGCAGTGGTAAATTGAGGGACGCGTATAAAATCTATGTATTTCATAGACATATATTACATACTGTAATGTTGTATCTTGTATAAATAAAAAAAGTACAGATAATTCTCAAGACGAATGTTAAATGACTGTGTGTCTGTCCTCCTCGGTGTACTGAATGTTTCAATGACTTGTGCAGACAGGGTCAAGCTGTGCGGAGACTGATGTGAACTGAGTTGCTTCCTTGATATTCTGACGTCTGTACAGCTGTGTGTCCTGTCTTTCTGGGTCATTTCTGTTTCGCTCACAATCCCAGTGGACTTTACAGAGACGAGGCCCTGCACGATAGACAGTGGCTAAGCCCATGACTTCTTCTGCTTCATCACACACGTGCACACACACACACACACACACACACACACACACACACACACACACACACATGCACACACACACTTTGAGACCAGCTGACACACAGGGATGTTATTCATAAGTTTCTGGGACAATGTCGACCTCAGTAGAGTTATGAACACGGTGCCTGTGTGGCTCCCATTCCCACCGATGCCGTTTCCTCCTCTCCTCAGGTCCTTTTCTCTCGCCTCTTTCGTCTCTTACAACAGACCAACATTTCAAAGAGCTACCATATGCATATTTTGCCAAACCAAATAAAATTGATTCCATTCCACTCACAGGAATGCTTCTCAGCATTTCAGAGCTATATCAGGAGTGCCTGTATTTCTTGAATTCAGCTTTAAAATAAATATAGGCCTGTTTAGTGATGCTCCTCTTGCTGGTGGCATCATGCCCCCTCTTGCCTCCTCCTCCTCCTCCTCCTCCTCCTCCTCCTCCTGCCCTGTTCCTCCTGGGCATTCTTGGCATGGAGGAGCAGAAGGTGACAGATGTACACTCTACCTGCTGCACTCCCCTCTGACCTCCTCTCCTTCTGCAGTCCTTGCCCCCCCCCCCCTGCATTTCTTTCAAACCAACTCTCCCTGTGCCTCCTGCCACTCTCTACCCTTCCTGACTACCCCACTGCTATGCCAGCTATCTCTTCTTGCTCTTCCCTCCTTCTCCTCCTCCATCCTTCTGCTGTCCTCAATCTCCCCTTTCTGCTGTCTTCCTCTGACACGTAATATGAGACATATTGACTCTGTACTTTCGTGCTATACACTTCCTACCACAGAAACACCCACACATGCAGGGAAAGCAGTAGGTTTAACAGATGCACTCCTTGTATCGCCACCTATCCTTCTGTCTTCTTCCCACCTTGCCTTGTTGGTTCTCTTTCAAATACTGTAGCTCTGATACCTGATTAAAGTCATACATGAGCGTTTACGCACGAACACACACAAGCACTTTCACATCACAGCCATGCACACCCTCACACTGCAGGGGTAAAGATGACAGATGTATTTTCCTCTTACCCCTGTCTATTGCTCTCTCAGCTCCCCCCTCAACACACACACACACACATGCACATTCCCCCTGTTAAGGGGCGCAGCAGGTACAGTGGCATCTGTACGCCCAACCTGACTCATGGATATTTCATGTTGTGGAGCGTCACCAGACCACCCTGCACAGTTGTAGGTAGGCAGACCAAAGCTGCACAGTTGGAGTCACACCCATGCTGTGCTGATCCACAGTGCTCTGTATATATATTGAGGTTGCCTGTGTCGGATCAACTAGAACTGAGTCATCCGCTCTGCCCTGTCCTGCAGTATACACACCACTACGCCATGTCTATAGCCTTGGGGTGGAAAGCCGGTGTGAGGAGGAAGGAGTTGGGCTTAGAAGTGGTTATGCAGCGGTAAGACAGAAATACAAGCCGAGGGTGGTGGTGTGATGAACACTCCACCTACCAAGGTGCTTTAAAAAACTGTTTCACATCCAAAATTGTTAAATACTGAAAACATAGCTGTAGATCAGAAGATAAATAAAATGAAGATAACAAGCTAAGATTGTAGGAATTAAACCAATTCATCATGTTTCATGGATACACTGATCTTGCGGCACCGCATGTGTGCCTCTTTCAAACATGAAGCACTCATGAAGGTCAAAGAGCGGAATCAAAAGAGGAAGCGTCAGGACGGATCAAAAGATCTGGAAGAAGAAAAACACAGAAAAATAGATATTAAAACTCGTCCCATTCATCTCACACCTACCATCACCCTCCCCTCTTCCTCTCTCTTCCCTTGTTTCCGCCATCCACGGACAGGACCCCGGGAAAGAGAGAGGGAAAGAGAATGACACGTCTTCTGTCTGCCACTTCACATTAAATGGGAGCAGACATGGCCAGTCAAACCCAGATAGCCCCAGGGAGAGAGATTGGCGCAGTGTTCGGGAGACTTTTATTAAATATAGCCACACTGCCATATAGCTATCTGACTGCACTTAAAATAGCCCCTCAACTCGCTACTGCAGTGCTCTCACTGGAAATGGGATATTATGAAAGCCTGTAGACCATAAAGCACTTGCGATATTTAAATACTAGTGCTCTATCATAAGCTCAGAGATACTGTATGTAGGCAATTTGGGGCAATATAGAAAATATCATGGTGATATGATGATGACTAATGATGCGTATGAACACAGCTGAAAAGTGGAAATGGAGGCCAGGGAGATTTTGCATTTCAATATTTCTTCAAACCTGGTGTCGTTGCCTTAATTTAGGAGTAAAAGGTTAACCATAGCTGTGAGTCAAATCATTAGTGGTCAAAGATATCAATATCCTCATCCTATATTGATCAGATGCCGATACCTCAAGTGGTAAGCTTCCCTCAGTGGTTTTTGTTGAGTGAGGTGAAGGGATTTTTTTTACAACATAGCTTGCAGTGGAATGGAAGTAAGTGCATTGCTATTGTACATTTTAGATACTTGTGGTTAAATTTTATGCAACTTTATACCCTGAGCACTATATTTTTATATTATACTGCATTTATTTTACAGCTATAGCTCCTTTGCTGATTTAGATTTTACTCACAAGTGTATAAAGTAGTGAACATTAGCTACAGCTACAGCATTTAAATGCTGTTCACACGCTAATGAAACAGAAATAATAATTAAATAGAATCATATATATGCTAGCAATACAATATACAAAATACATAATTTGTCAATGACCTCTAGATGGATATATATATATATATATATATATATATATATATATATATATATATATATATATATATATATATATATATATATATTATCTAATTCCACTATTGGTAGGATGATATAATTTGTCTGTGCCTTTCAAAACTTACTGTTGCAAGATAAATTCATTTTATGATGTGACAATGCTGTGGTTAAGGGCTGGTTAGGTTGAGGCATAAAAACAACTAAGTTAGGTGTAGGTAAAATCATGTTTTGGTAAAAATTTAACTTAGGGTTAGTGGAGCTTTGCCGTCGTGGTTACATTAATAAAAACTTAGGGAATAACACTAACCCTAACGTTAACAAACAAAGGCATCAAAGAACTGATTCCTTTAGGGGAAGAGGCAAGAGAAAAGAACAGCCTAAGTATCTAGATGTGCTATTCTGTTCTATTTTAATTTTGAAAGCAGTGCATGATGGTCCATCCTGGCTTGCTAAAGGGGATAGAACATACATAAAAAACACTTGAAATGCAATTTTGTTGTACTCCCAGAAAGTTGCCTACTATGCCTTTTCTCTACACCCCACATGCTGACATACACTATAGAGTTCAGTAGTCCATCACTATCCATATACAGAGACGGCTCATAACACAGGAAACATATGACAACTACTCTGGCCCCTGGAAAAATAAACCAAGGGCATGAAATAAGTCAAGCCACTTATCAACTCATGCGAAAGCACAACAGCACTCATGCTTGTGTCAAAGAGGCACTACTTCAACCAGAAATAAGTTAATATTTATCCTGAAAGTGAGAGGCTGATAGACACAAAAGGATATCCTCTCCATATTCTATGCATAAATATACCACGTACATAAATCTGCCCTGTATGAACCGCATCGACAAGAACACTGCAACATTTTGTGTGGGCTGGGGGCTCATTTCCTCACTCCATCCTCACTCAGTCAGAGGAGCATATACATATATATATATTTATTACAGTATGTGATGCACAGCCGGAGAAGCACTTTGATACAGATGGCCATAGTCAAGTGTCTGTATGGGTGGGCCATACATCAGCTAAGAGATGGAGCCTCTTTCGCCATCCTAAGGAAAGCTGACAGTAGCAAGCTTGATAGAAGTCACAGCTTCACTCGAGGGATGGATGACAATAACATCAATGTGTGTAGGTGGGAGATGTGTGTGTGTGTGTGTGTGTGTGTGTGTGTGTGTGTGTGTGTTGGAGGGGTACCACAGTGCCATTTGTCATAGCTGTAGGATAATGGCAGCGGCACAGTTGCTGCAGAAATCTCACACATACACCACCTATGACCTTTGGTAGAACAGGGGAATGACACATCAAACATGACATAAATAAACACAGATGTTGGAACAACCAAGTCAAATTTTTTTACCTTAAGAAAATAGAACAAAAATGCAAATTAAAAGGTGGTAAAGTCTTCGCTGTTTGTTTTTTGTTTTTCATCAAATGAATGACTCTTGAGCTGATTATTGATCAGAAGCCGATATGATGGCATCCATCCTCATTTTCTGGGCACATTTTCTGATTCAGAGCCATAAGTGGCATTAAAAAAAGCCCAAATACACACTCTATGAAAAAGTTGGCTTTCCATCTGTTGTTAATGGAGTGGCTCCAGAATGCGTCTCAACATTGGCATGCTGAATTGTCACCGCGGCTCTGTAGAGTCCACTGTTGAGAGGCGCTACATTTTGCAAATATTTATTGTTCAATGTCAAAAGAAAAGCATATGTAAATTGTTATTATAGTGGTGCAATTTGTATAAGCAAAGTTCAGTACTTGAGCAGTATAAGTGAGGCATTCAAATACCCAAAGCTGCAGTTGGCATGACACTGAAATGGTTTGCAATTTGAATAAATACTTTAGCTGAGGGTAATGTAAAACAGGCTACAAAGCACACAGTATACGGCTGTTGCCTGCACAAAGACATATCCGCAGACACAGTCACACAACAGTTTGGCTCTGATGAATAAAAAAACCTCATCAAATGGAGGGAGATACGTCTCCCTGGTTAAACAAGCTTTCCACAAATGGTGCACACCAATGTCCACACACACAAACACAAACACACACACACATACAAGAGCATGGTAATATACTCTACCTCGTGATCACACGCATACACAGTGACACTGCAGAGCAATCAGTGATGGTTCAGTCATAGCGCAGTCATGCACTCGTTCCTCGGCCAACTATTGCGGCAATGGCTTAAGATCCTCTCACTCTCTCTTGCACCATTCTTTTTTTCCCTTTCCTCCTTCTCTCTGAAATACCCATTCACTCTGTCCTTTCCTCTTTACTTCCTGACCTCTTGTCATCTCCCTTTCCAAATCTTTCAACACCCCCGCCCCCCTCAAATCCCTCATTCCCTCTCTGTCACCTCAACCTGTCTCTGCCCTTCCCTGCTCTGCCAGTCCTCTATTCCCTGTCATTGCAGTGCTGCTGTGAATTTGCATTTAAACACTGCATCTATTCACTGGGTTACAATAACACCGTTGCTCCCCTGATCTAGTCTGAGCACAACAGCAAACAACCATCCAAAAAAAAAAAAAAAAGAAAAAACCACCAAGGAGACAGCATGCATGGAGCATGCGCGCACACGCTTGCAAACACAAAGGCGAGGGGAACATACACGGTTTGGCTTTGATTAAATGTGTAAACAGTGATGTAAGAGTGAAACGAGGAAAGTGTGTAACGATGATGGACCGGAAGCACTGAGGACACACACGCGCACAAGGACATATACACATTGAAACATGTGGCTCGGCGTTGTTAAGAGTTGGTAAACAGTGATGTGCGTCTGAAAGGGATACAGTGTCAGTGAGGTGTCAGCGCGGCACGGGCCACACGTCAGTCAAAGCAGACAATGGCCCTGAGTGGTTTTAATGTGTGTGTCAGGTGTGTGAGAGAGTGTATATGTATGTGTGTGTGTATATCCCTGAGCTGCTCCTTTAGGAGGGGATGCCAGTCAGCGTCGCAGAGGAGGAGAGCAAATGAAATATTGATCTCTGATAAGACATGAAGTACTGTGTCGACGGCTCCTCTTTGGTTTTGTGTGTGTGTGTGTGTGTGTGTGTATGTGTGTGTGTTTATGATCCTCACCAACACACGAATCTGGACAACTCATGTTCATGAGTCATAAATGTAGTCAGTGATAAACAAATGTGACAGGATGCCAAAGGTCCCATGTCTTGGTCATTGTAACACCTGCAGGGAGACTCAGGCAAAGTGCTTCATTAGACTACTGTTTGACAGGAAGGCAGATGCACATTTGCAAGTTAATATGACTGGCTTGTTAAGGAAATTAAAAAAGATCAGCTATTTATTTTGCATTAGATTTATGAGATCCGGCCTGATTCTGGATTTTTGAGGCTAATACTGATAAAAAAAAAAAAAAGGACAAAAAAGAAAAAGAAAATGAAAAAAGTATCTTCACTAGTTTTTTTTAGTTTCTTTTTCTTCAATTATTTCTTAAATTTGGTTGGAACAAGATGTGTCCTAAGGGGCCTGTTTTACAGTTGGTGGTTGGCGGTGTGTAACAGTGACAGTGAGTTTTTCTAATTTGAGTTTGAACAACATTGGTAGGCCAAATGGCAAAATGTAAGCCAGAAGATGTATCAGCTCGGCTCATTAAGTGGTGGAGGACCTTGATTTTAAGTCTTATCCCAAAATGGATTAATGACTTTATTTGTCCTTAAACACATGCTCATAAAAACATATTACCACATAAACCATGAGGACATCTACCTGAGAAAATCTATATTTTTGGCCTTAAACTACTGCAAAGCAATCAAAGCCTTGACCTTTAAAGCTGTAAGCCATTCTAAGTTCTGCCAACAGCACTAAATTTACCTAGTAATTATCAATGTAAAAATACATCAGAAATTATATGTGATTAATGAAGAGGAAATAAGGTAAAAAAGACAAGAAAATCTATACTGCTGCACTGGCCCCTGCAGTAGGTAAAGAAGTTTAAGGGAAAGAGAATACCTACCAACTCTCCACACACACACACACACACACACACACACACACACACACCTGCACACATGCAGGTGTGTGAACACACTGGGATACACAAGTTTAACGAATAAAGTAAAGTAGCAGTTAAAAATAGTTTGCAGAAGCAGCACAGAGTGTTATAGAGCTCCCTGCACTCTGTCTTCTCATCATCACTTCCAGAGGTTAAAGACAGGGTGTGTCAGTTTGTGTGTGTTTGAGTGTGTGTGTGTGTGTGTGTGTGTGTGTGTGTGTGTGTGTGTGTTTGTCTACAGCCCTCACACTCAGCTAGCTCATCATCACTTCCAAAGGTTGAAGAGACATTTTGTGAGTGTTTGTGTATGTTTGTGTGTGTCTCTGTGTGTGTATGTGTGCATGTGTGACGCAGCTCTGCTCTGTATTCATGTCTCGTGCTGATTGTGCTCTGAATGAATCTGGCTCCAGCCTGCTGGATAGAGGGGGGGAGAGAGAGAGAGAGAGAGAGAGGGAGAGAGGGGGAGAGAGGGGAGGAAGGGAGAGGACAGAAGGAGAGTTAAAGGGATGGATGAAAGCAGAGAGGGAAGGGAGGATTAGAGGGGGTGCAGGAGGATTGGAAAAGTGCGTGTGCTGGGGATTTTTCTTCCCCCCTCGATCAGGTGCAATGCGGAGAAGGTGTTAAGATCTGCTGAATTTGCTTACCCATAAGCCTTAGCAGGTCCCTGTGAATAGGTCACTGCTAGGAATAGGTCATAGGAAGTGAAGTGATTGAGAATGATGCTGGATGAAGAAAAAAAAAAACAACTTGCATTAATTCTCTTCAGCCTTTTCATCAGATAAAAGCCTATAGGGTGTTCGGAGCGATAGCAATTAACAGCTCATGAAACTGGTAATTCTTGGGACAGTACAAACATTTCTGTCTCTTATTAAATCACTAGGAGTCATTGTAAATGTTCCCCTGCAAGCATTTTATCATTTAGTTGAACCCATTTTAATTTCAGAAGAGTATTATTAACATCCAGCAGCAGTTGCTTGCAGGTCTTAATAGTTAGTTTTTCTGTCGTTCCAGTGTATATAACTGTCCCTGTATACATGGATGTAACCTGGAAACACTTTGTTGCATTTGTTGGTCTTGGTCTTTTGAGTATCAAGTACTGTACTCACCACCTGTGGGCTTGAAAGGTTACTTGAAAACTGGTAATCCAGCGCATCAACACTAAGTACTAGGTTTTTTTTTTCCAACCCAGTTTAGATTAAAACATGCCCACTTTCGTAATGGTTAAGGTTAAAGACGCTTTGGTTAGTCTGTCGAGCTTTCTGTCATGCGAAAATGGTGGTTTCATTCAAAGTGGGTTGGAAAAACAATGTATGCATCACAGTCAGCATTAGGTGGAGAGCTGCTCAACCATGCTCACTGCTGCCACCTGTGGCCGGAGGCTTTATTACAGCAATACTACTTTGTATGTTCTGTAGCTACACAGTGAGAGCACTTACAGTAGGTGACCGCTGAGGGATAATTCTCCAGCAAAAAAGACATCCGCACCTCTCTGGTCGGAGTTTTTTTTTTTTTCTTTTTTTTACTTGAATTACTTTAGATCCACCTAACATTGTGCTAGGATTTCCTGCCATCTGGTGAGCTCCTACTATAATCCTGTTACAAATTGTACAAGCAACTTAGTGGCTCAAATGTCCAATCCCCAGAACTGTAGTCAAGTTTCGTTTTCAGAATGGCCCTCCCCTCGCCCCTACCATCGTCTATAACTACTGTAGAAACATGGCAGTGCAACACGACGGGCTCTGTGGAAGAGTATGTAAATATGAAGGGCTTGTTCTAAGCTAATGAAAATACAATCTCACAAACCACTTCCAGAACATAATCCACTTTTCTACAGTATGTTCAGGATGTTAATTGTCTATTTGCAACTTCCCTAGGGGCCAAAAGTGTGTTGTGGAGAAAGTGTAAGTGTTTCTTGTTAAATATTTTGATTCTTAGACGTTTCATTTCAGTGCCTGAGCACAAAGAAGCTCCTCAAACTGATTTCTTGTATGAGATATGAGGAGAAAGTTTGGATTTGTATAGTCTATTTTTTACATATTGGTGCCGCATATTTTTTTGTTATGCTTTGTTTGTATGTTTTTTGGTAGACTGTTGGAAAGTTTAATAAAATTGTATTGGTGAAAGCCAAAGTAAATATAAGAAATAGACTGATGGCTACATGACTTTTCCTGTAAACAAACACATGCACTAAGAAATCAAACTCAGGCCCGCATATGTGAGCCTGACTCAGAGAAAAGAAAGTCTGAAACAGAAAGAAAAAAACAGCTTTCAGACTGAAAAATCCACAGATTGACCTTGTTTCACCAGGTGAAATCCAACTGCTCTCTATTTTGAATAAACTCTTGACGAACGACAATCACTGATGCCATATATCAGTCAGTTAAACAGCCAGATTCACACACACGGTGGACTCCAATCCATTTCTCAAGCAGCTGTATCTCATTGGTTCATTCATCAAAGCCCGCTTCCTGTCCTCTGTCTCCCACCGGAACCAATTTGTTCATAACCCCATGAATTCTGGCACACTCGCCCCAGTGTGAAGACAAGGACCGCTTCCTACATAATTAGTCTGTACCAGGCATTACCGTCACAGTGACAAAAACACGACCTTATCCAGGATGGTCTGTAATTCTGGTCTGCACTGAAGGAGGCACAGAGGGAGATGGAGGGCACACGAAGGGAGATGATAAGGTACGAGCAAAAACTGAGCGAAAGATTAAAAATTTGTTATAATTAGGTCGTGCTGTTAAGGGACCGAGGAGAATGAGTGTGATGGAGAAAAGAATGAAAAGAAAGATCAGGACAGGGCAGAATTAAAAAAGGAAAAGGACAAAAAACATAATGAAAACGTGTTGTCATGTGGAACAGAGAATGGAACAGTGCCTGAAATGTATGCATAAGCGCACGGACACACAAAAAGACACAAAAAACATGAGACAAAATCTCCAGCTAAGAGCACACTTGCATGGGAACAAATACTGAGCTAGATGAGTCATGTCTTCTGTATGTTTTTGTAATAAGCACACGACCGCTGCAGAAAATGAGGGAAATATACCTGTGAAGGACCTAAGACTAGAACAAGGAGAAAGCAGTAATAGTCACACAGAAGTACTTCGGTAGATTGTAAGGGCCTTTACGCTGTTGGGGGCAAGGATTTGGTGTTGCATTTGCTTTTAAATCTGACAACTGACTTAAATTCCCTGTACTCAAGACGTCTCCTTTAAGAAAAAACATAATTAGTATTTAGATTTTTAAATGCAAAGTAGCACATGGGTGTAGAAAACTATTTGCTTTCTCATTCTTTTACTCATAGGTCATCAATGTACCACCATGTACATGTTTGGAGTTTTTGCTGAGGCAAACTGAACCAGGATCATTCAATGAGTTTTTGAATGTTGTGAACATAAAACAGCATTAAGTATTTTCCCACTTTGTATGTGCTACTTTGTAACTTTTATTAAAAAAAAAAAAAAAAAAAAAAACACGTGCTGACTCTGCAGATACTCTCAGCCCCTTTCCAAAAAGGGACTCCTGGAGATGTGATCTTGTCCAATAGTGACCTGCTGCTTGTAGTATTTTAAGGTTCCTGTTAAGGGCAATGTTGACATTGACTTGAAGTGTTTCTAAGAATTGGCAGTTTGCCATTGGATGACTGTCTCTATTAAGCAACTGAGAGCCACTTGTGTGTGTTTTTGCTTTTTGTGGAAATATTATAATTACTTAACAGTCTAAACTGACAAAGAGGCGTATCTTTTTGTGTTGTCTCTAAGATGTTGGGGTCCAAAAGTCTGAGACCACTTTCCAATTCACTTGAATGTATTTTGTTCTTCATTCCATCAGTGTTTTGTGTGTTATTTCCACAGTGCTGAGTCTTTCATGAAGTAATATCTGTCACACCATTGGTTGCACTTAAAAAAAATTGTTATATTTCTTGCTGAGATTGTCCTGCAAGAAAAACAGCAGCTAATGCCCCCAAAAGTCATATATTTACATTCAAGTAGCACAGTCCTGTACTGCTTGTAGGAATTATGACTCCTGTCCAGCAGGAGAAATAGAAATAGCATTTTGTCAGTATAGCGCCACTAAGCCAACAGGGGAAGAGGTTGGTTTAGTTTAATGGGTTGACAAAACATTTGACTTGATACACTGAATTCCGTTTTCTACCAACAGACAATGTCAGTTTCTTTTAACCGTGACCACAATCAAAGTATTTATTTACACCCAAACTACAACTCTTCCTAACCCTAATAAGCCCTGTTTTTGATTAACAAACCTGTCAGACCTGAACCAAAGAAGTTTTAGATCAGAAAACAGTTGTATTCCTGAAACTGTGATTTGTAATGTTTTTTGGAAGGCAGCGAAACTTGTCCTGCTGAAAGCTGTGTTGTATCAGAAAATACATATAGTGCACATGTTGTTCAGGAGGGCAATGACAAACAATGTATTTTGTCATGTAATTCTGAGGACTTGCTCATGCTCTAATGTGCACATGAGGATGAGGATACTGTGACAGACATTTGTGACAACTGCAACGAGCAGTAATACAAGCTGAGAGTCTGTGACGGTAATACACTAAGAAACAAAGCAATGTGCCAGTGAAAGGCACGGAGGAAGGAGCCAACGTAAGCATGGATATTACACTTAGCACATAGAATAATCACTCTGGATCCTGGCAAGAAAGATCGCATTTACACAGTAAGAGAAATCATCAGAGTCCCTTTAAAGTCAAGAGAAGCTGATTTAATTGGCAATCTTTAACAATTAGGGAACTTTTTGATTTCAGGAAGAGGAGAAAACAGTATGTCCAAATCATTTATGCATTGAGACAGTTAGGGAGGGACAGCAGACAGCTGAGCACATGGATAGTAATGCAGAGAAACATCAGGGAAAACAACAGACAGGCGGATAGATCATCATAAACATGTACAAGAAAAGAGAGATGCGTACAGACAGAAACAGAAAGCACTGACAGAATGTACCATGCAAAGTGTTTGAGGACAGCGTCTGCTGGTAAAATGAGCAGTGTGCTATATTGGTGCGGAGTGGAGCTCTGAGGTAAGGATCTTGCTGTACATGATTTCCAGCCGCACACAAAGACGTGGCACTTCAGTCCACAATGACAGTAATGACAGGATGGTGCCGAGCCATACCTACCCTGTTATTAAAGCCTGCACATTCCCTTTGTCATGGGCTTAAGGTGACGCACATCCAGGTTCACGTGCACATATGGCAAATACACACACACATATACAGCAAGAGCACACATGCATTCCCTGAGAGAGGGCGAAATGCATCCTGCATCCTCATTACGGTCCTCTAAACATCAGTGAAATAAAAGTCTAATAAGGAACGAGGGTGGAAAAGGTTAATAACCAGCCTTATTAATTTTGGATTAAATACGCTTTAATGAAATCACAGAGCCGTGCTCAATAAACTGTTAAATGTTGCACTTCAGAAGAAGCACGCCATCGCCTTCTGATCTCTCCCTGCAGCTGTTGTCTTATCTGCCGGTGGAGGGCTTTTATTTTGTTTATTCATTTATTTTGGGAGAAAATGAAGGGCAATTGAAAGAGTGGATGTCATGTGACCTGGATGGTATGAAGCCATTGGTTGATGAAGTTGCCTAATTCCTGTTAAATGAACTTGAGTTACCTACTGCCGTGGTGACTTTTTGTGGAAGTTTTGTGGAAAGGTTTTCAGTGAGACGCTTCAGGGTAGATTGTGTGTGTCTGTGTGTTTGTGTTTATGTGAGTGCCTCTTCTGTATGTTTGTCGCTTGGGATGACTGAGTTTGATTTGCGAGAAGACCATTATTGTGAGTCACATTTTGTTGAAAATGTCAACGAGACAGTTTGGAGATCAGTGTTGTCCGATAAATATTTACACAACATCATCAGCGACTCATTTTGTCTAATAACAACAGGCTGAATCAGACCCAAATGTTAATGAGATATGATTGGACCTTTTACCTCCTCTTGTCCTTGACGATAGCATGCTACACGGACACAGGCAAAATGATAGCCCCCTGTTATTATTATTATTATTTTCATTACAGAGAAAAGAGAGGATGGCCCTCGGCTCAACCCAAAAATTGTACACAGTTTGTCCCAGATGCTTCAAAATAATTATTATTTCCACGTATAATCAATTCATGTTAGTAGGAAATGGTTCACATAGTTGTTCACTGGAAAAGGAGGGAGAACATTAGATGGATGGAGGTATACAGCCATGATCTTCAATGAGCCAGCTACAGGACAAGGTTTCATCATTTCACACACTCTGCTGTGTTTGCACTCACTGTTGTGTCTGTTTTGCTTGGTCATGATGTTGTGTCATCGACCTCCTCCATCCATTGAGATGGGCAGAAAATGATGAAGAGCGCAGAAAATGGCATTTTTCAGCATATCCAGTGGGTTTTCAAATTATCTGCCTCAAGACGCAGAAGAATGTTGTCAACACATAAAGGAAAACAGGCAAATAAAAGGAAAATAGTTCAGTTTTATCAGTTTTATCTAAAAATTTGAAATCACCACGTTTAGAGATACACAGTTTTCATTGGACAGCAGTGTTGGTCTAATAAAACTGAATAAAACTGACTTGAATAAGTTTCTTTTTTGTGCTTTCTCTCTAAATTATAACAAAGTTGTACAACAATTTTATTGGGCTACCAGAACTGGTTCCTGGTAGTGCCCTGTGAAACATTTCAGGCTGGTTTAACTTCAAAACTTGAAGTTTCTGTGCCACCTTAAACTTTAAACTTCAGCTGTATTAGACTTTTGTTCAGTCTCCTTACAAGTTGTTCTAGAGTAAAATCAAGTCAAGTCCGAGCAACTTCAGAAATCAAGTTCAATCAAGTTCCTCAAAGATGTTCAGTTAACAACTGTTGAGTCATGCTGACAAACATTACAGCCACTTTCGTTTGGTGTATTTCTTCTCGCAGTTGAAAGAGTCAGCTCCTCACTTGATACAAAACATTTTGAGCTGTTGCTGTCCGAGCCGCTTTGTACCAGAGTTAATGTAAAGATGTGAGCCTCCCAATGGCCTTGTTAAATCATAATTTACGTGTATGGAGGTAGGGACTAGATACCGACCTGCATTGTTATCATTACAGTATTGTCTGAACAAACAATATAATTTCCTTTATGTATTGAAAACACATGACAAGTTTCCATCATGTCCTGGATAGTTTTAACTCTTAAACGATTCATGTTGGGAAGTCCGACATTATGCTCATTATGTTTCTTTAGAAACTTAATTTGATCAAATTTCTAATCCCTAATTTTATCATTGTATCATTGTCAGAAAGTTTCTTTTCTAAAAATGATCTGAAAATGAAAAATAGAACTTATGCTTTACAGTATACAGGCAAATGCTACTGCAGTGTGTGTACTTTACACACTGCTGGTACAGTGTGGGCACATTTGTTAATTATTTAAATCCTCTGACACGTCACTGGTATCTGACAGTAACTGACCTTCTGTGCTTTTCTATGCACAGATGTAAGATGTTCTACACAGATTGAGGGTTGAGATCATTTGGATTACAGCCGCCGTACTCAGGATGTGTCCTCCATCAAAGCCTCTGCTGAGTCAGCAGGATTATTATGGGCTGCTCTCACTTTATGTAACTTGTTAACTTTTCTCAAAGGCTTCAGTCAGTAGGGGCATATACATGAGGCATGCTTATGTAAATGCACAGGTAAGACTATTAATGCAACTTTTTTCAGTCAATTAAGAAAACAAAAAAGTTGACAACAGTTTTTTTTTTACAAATCTACTGCACTGTAGCCTTAACTGCACAGATACTGTATACTTGCCTTGCCCTGTCATGGCTGGCTTTTAATGGCACTGACTTGTAAGTCTTGAAATGTAAATTCAGCATTACCTGCCCTTGAGAGCACATTTGTGGCTATGTATAAATTTACTTACTGCAAGTTGGGACTGTATTTTTATATTAGGGTCACTGTTGGCTATGTTATTGCCTCACAGGGAAAAACAGTGTTTAGTCAGATTTTAGACAGCTCATTTAACTGTCTGGTAAAAGGCAATGAAAGGAGCTGATATTGTTGCAATATTGAGATTAACTCTTCACCTTGTTATGAGCAATATTTTAAACTTTAATATATTTTTTATTTGGCCTAAGGGGCAGCTTGGGCAGGTACCTTAGGTTCTCATCTCCCCTCTTATGATAGGGGTAAAACTATGGTCATTTGGCAAATATGTCACTTGAGAGGCAATACTCAGGGAAAATAAAACCCATAAACATCCTCTGCAACTCGTTAAGCTTATTGTTTTGAGTGCATGATGATAAATAAAGGCGACTCAGGTGTCTTAGATCTTCTCTCATTTGGATTATGGAGGCAGGACAATGTTCAGAGAGACTTTACTAAGAAAATCACCCTGAAACAATAAAAGTGAAGGTGCCACATCCCAATTCCCTATGTGGAAATTATACCATTGTATATGACATTTCGTGCTCAAGCTCTGTTTCCTCCCTCCCTTTATTTTTCTCTCTATAAAATGACCTGTCTATAAAGTGGGCACTCACTTGGCAGTAAACTAACTCAGTCTAATTAATTCGAACAGACCCATTGGTCATACTCAAAGGCAAAATCCACCAATACAAATTCAGTCTAGAACACATGTTTACTTGAGTGTACCTCAGAGGAATAATCTTGTTTTCAAAGTTTTTTTTTTTTATCCTCAAGAAGCACTTTGTGATCGTCTTTATCTGATGAGTTTCCCATTATGAACAAGAAGACGATAACAGTGATAATTAATTGGTGACAAATGTGATCTGAGATATCTTCAGTTGAGATTAATTATCAATACTTTTAGATGTTTGTCTGTCTCTTGCGAGTTATTCGGTGAGGAACAGTCTAGAGAGATGAGAGATGTAAACCAAAAGTATGTCATTTATGAAGAATAAAGCAAAACTAATTGTCAGCAATTTGCCTATTAGGTTATTACCACTGCACCAAAACACCCAGATCTGAATGCACCGTCTCTGCGGAGCTTTTTCTTTGCAGCACCATTTCCTGATGCGCTGAAGAAGGATTAAAGATGTCTGCTGACAATGAAATGAGTCGTTGTCTTATACTGTATGTGCTGTCCTGTGCTACCCTATAACGCAGCTTGGCGATGCATCAAATGTTTAAATTTATTGAAGATGCTTGTGCCATACATCATGATAGTCCGTATGGCTTATCATCATATATAACTGCTGCCCTACACCCCTGCCTGTGATCGTAATTCTCCCAATTTCTCAAGTTGAACTTGAGAGGAAAATTCCTCTGCTCTCATCTTGGTGTCAAAACACGCACATTCCACAGTTTCTAGCAGGTGTAAATGTAAGATCTGTTTTTGGGTTGTGTTTTTTTTTTTTTTATCAAGTGTTAAAGCTGTGGATCCTTGTTGATTAAATTCATTCCCCAAACCTCCAACCTAAGGTTAATAGTGTGGTTTTATAAGCTTCTGTCAGTTGTCTTCATAGCTCCTTTTCCTTCCACTTATTTCTGCTGGTGTGTGGATGCAGTCAGTGTAGTTAAGGTATCAGGGCTTGTTTTGTTTCAAAGGAAGGTAGAGAAAAAAATATTATTATTTTTTTTTCTTCTGCTGTTTGAAAAACAACTTCTGCAGACTTGAAATTGCTTGTGCCTGGTAATCTATCACAATAAACAGGAAGACTTAATTTGGTTTTGTTATAGTTGATGTGTTATTGTTGTTTCACCGGGAGTTGAGTTTTGTTTCTATATTATTTCACCCCTACGCCATGCTTGCTGTCAATCATGACATCCACAGGAAGAAATGGAAGTCTCCACCAGAAAATAATCCCTCAGAAATGTCTCCTTTTAATCTCTGTGTCACATTTTTTATTTAGGGCAATTAGGACAGTCGGCATGGCTTGACAGCCAAAAACTAACTATGCACAGTATTCATTCCAAAATTATGTTAAGAAATGGAAAGAAAATATTTGAGCTATTACTCAAAGTGATTCCTCTGTTGTGCTTGGTGTCAAAACATAACCCAAACTTGACCCTAGTTCAGCATTTTTAATGAATCAGTTCTTCCTGCTTTGGAAATACTTGTCAAATACATACATTTTGAAGGTAATAATCAAATTCAATAATCATATTCTCTCACTGTTCTCCGGTTGAATTGTATCGCCTCTGAAATGTTCATTTCTTTCCATCCTCAAGGAATATGGTCATCATAAGCATAGAAACATAAGCAAACACGCACAAACTTGTACATATGTGGGCGAAATGTATTGCAAACAATACAAAACATTTATGTACAGTATTTGGGTGAATGGCTGTGTCAGACACACACTCATATACGCTGACAGATTTTCTACCTCCCACTGCAACTTCCCAAACACACCGAATTTTTATCCCTGACAATACTTTCTCTCCACCGACACGAAAGGTTGATGACACTGCGGCTGACTCAGCCTGACGGTAGAAAATCTTCATTGTGCTAATTAGATCCTCCGCTGTCTGTTAAAGACTTCTATCTCCCCCACATCTCCACGCCCATCTAATCTGACTTTATCTGCAGGCTCCATCTCAAGGTGATTGCTGAGATAGTCTCTGCCATGGAGTTAAAAGGAACACTATTGTCTGAGTGAGCAGAAATAGAATCTCATTTCCCCTCAGTCAAACTTGTCCAAAGTCAGGCTTCATGTTAGTGTTTGTGTGTGCAAGAGCCTGTGTGTGTGTGTGTTTGTGTGTGTGCATATGGGTTTTTTTTTTTTAATGTGTGTGTGTGTGTGTGTGTGTGTGTGTGTGTGTGTGTGTGTGTGTTGTCACCATCACCCTGGGGAAAACTCTCTGAATTGGTACAAAATGTCATTTTGTTACTGCAGGCCATCATGCAGCAAACAAAACCAGACACACACACGGTGGCACCCACAATAAAGTTAAATAAAAACACAGCTGGCTTGTTCAAACCCCAGACAATTGGTTTTGCTGCAGGATAAACAGTTTTATTCAATGCCACTACCAGATGTGTTCAGGTCGTTTTCATAGTGTTTATATGGTTTTCTGTTCACATTTGGTTTGTTACATTTGGAGCACCTCAGGGACTCAAACTCCTGCTTTCTGCTCAAGCAAACATTTCTGTGAAAAAAAAAAAAAAAAAAGGCTCCAGATGATTTGGATGAGGCGGTCTGACTGTGTGTTGACACTGCAGTGAGCATCCATTTCAGACAGCTGAACACATGAGACAAGCTCAAAAGCGGTGGCCATGGATTGCCTGTTTGTATGCGAGGGAAAGAAGTGTGCAGCTTTACTTTAGGCCAACTGTCTGGCAGGAGTAACGCATACACAATCTGACTGCTGCTGTTTCACCACCACTGGCACTTGAGGTAGAAAGTTCATGATCATTATGTTACTGCATTCAAGTTCTGCACAGTGGCTGGTAGTGATCTGAATTCTCACTGTGGTCCGAGCTCCCTGTAGGAGACCAAACCAAGTACGACTTTCCTTCCAGGGCAGAAAGTTAGGCTGGGTTTATACTGTGTTTGAAGCTCTATAATTCTCACACAGGATACTTGAAAGAATTTGAGTCATTGTCTGCATGGTGGGATGAAGAGACAAACAAGACGAGGGTTCTGCTTTGAACTGAATGCTAACGTCAGTATGCTAACATGCTCACAGTGACAATGTCAACACGCTGATATTTAGCAGGTTTACTGTTTACCGTGTTCACTATCTTAATTTCGCATGTTTACATCCTCACCTTTGTTAATTAGCACTGAACACAATGTACAGCTTGGCTTGATGGGAATGTCATTAGTTTTGCAGGTCTTTAGTCATGAGTACATTTAAGTCATTCAGCTTCATTTTCTGAGGACCACAGATGTCTGTAAAAATGTCATGGTAATCCATCCAATAGTTGATGAGACATTTCAGTATGGACCAATGTGGTGGACCAAACTACAAACATTTCATCTCTAGAGCCATGACAGCAGTGTGGCTAAAAATAACAAACCTTGGATGGAGTTATAGAGAAAGCATGCATCTGTTCAGAAACTTTTTAAGTTCTCTGTCACATTTAACACTTTGTTGAATGTGTTTTTTTATATTGCTGTTGCTGTTGTAATGTCATTGTTTTTGCATCTGTGGGCAAAGATACACAGACCAATCAAGCCAAATTTCTCATATTTCACTGTGAAGATCCCATTACCCACATTATCAGTCTGTGTTTATGATACCCCCAGCCACATGTGCACTGAAATCAGGATATTGCATCAATATGGCAGCATCTGTCCGTTCCTGAACACAACAACACAGTAGCTCAAGAGCAATCAAAAGTATAAACTTTACCCTTGGGATCATCAGTTGATCTTAGTAGGTTTAGTGGTATAAATGTGCATATTAGTCAGCTTAACTGATTTCTTGAAATGACTATGTCTCCACAGGGTTTGTATTAAGGTTGCACGTGAAGACAAGTGTATTAACATATTAATACATGTTAATTAATGCTTTAACTTGCTTGATTAATGGCCCCATCAGCATATCTGTCTGTCTTTAATACAGTATATCATAGCAATTATTGTAGGATATTAATGAGCTCATGTAGCTCTAAGCCTGTTATATATATTTCTATGCTGCTGGTGGCCAAAGTAACAATAAATGAACATGGTCCATTCTTGGATTTGTTTGATGTCCATCGTACTTCCAATATTTTACCACCTGCTGTAGAAACATTCCTTCAGCTGTGTCTTGTGATACTCTGATGGCCACATAAGTTTATGTCCTTGATCCTGGTTCCATCAGAGGCAGATACTTAAAGAAAACTTGACTTTTCTTTCCTCAGCACAACCTCTTTTATCTGTCTGCAAGCCTTTCATCCACACTTTTAATGGTCACACCTCCGTCTGAGTTTTCCCATTACACATCTGTCATAGATTGAAAGCATTTTAAATGCAAAGGGATAAAATGTGAAAAACTGTGTGCTGTCAAAGACCTGTCATAGTACACAAGGGTTAATGATAACAAGCACGGCAGTTTTATTTATTGACTTGGGTGAGGTATATGGTATAGTTCAGTGATACTGTAAAACATAACATCAATAGTAATAGAAAAGTAAAAGTTTATAGTATAAAGTTATATACTGAAGGCAGACAATATATTTTATAATGAACAAGAACTACTGTGCAGCACGAGACAATAGCCAGCTTGAATTGTCTGGACGAGTGGGCGCACACACATACACACACACACACACACACACACACACACACACACAGACTGAAACACCCAACTATTCCAGTCTAGCCCTGAGCACCCACAGGGAGGAGTACCTGCTGGGGAAAAAATGGATCTAAAGTGAGTTTATCACGCAGATTTAAACATTAATATCAAAAGCACAGTTGTGAGCCAAAATATACAGTATTCACACACACACACACACACACACACACACACACACACACACACATACACAGTCACAGCCTTTGAAACATTCAGGGTTTCATTTTTAAACTGACACATTTTATCACTGCTTTCTTTCTTCTTCTTCTTCCCTCCTTTACTCTGATATAGCATTCTCCCATGACAATATGCTTGCAGGGCTAAGCAGATGTTGTGACAAATTCAAAGACTGTGGTGGGAGTGTGCACTTCTGCATGCACACTCTGCAGTGAGTCCTGGTGCTTTTCATAATTTCCTTGTTTTAATAGACGATAACAAGAACCTACGTAGCAACACAATTTCACAAAGAAGTTTATAATATGTTGTAATTTAAATAGCCTACCTAGAATAAAGACAGCCATTAGCGCTGTTGCTACAGGAGCTGTTACCTCGGCTGCTCTCGTTACTTATCCTGTTATTGTTAATACATGCACTACCACCGCCACATCAGCTGTTTTTTGTGTTAGTCTTAAATTAGAAGATGTTTTAGTGGTACGCCCAAGATGAGTCACCACTCCTCATCCCCAGAATATATAATGTGATGTTCAAATTTCAGGAGGCAAGTGGTGTTTACCTCCTCATTCCCTGTTGGGTATCATGGCTGAATACCAACAGTGAGTTCATCTGTATGTAGTCTGGTCCCCCAGCCCGCCACACACCCTTATTCTCCACGCTTCCTCACTTTGTAGAGACAGCAGCAGTGGGGCAACATGTACTTTTCTTTGTTGAGGTCTGTGCTGCTGCTTGTGTTTTTTACATTAGCTAGCTTTAGTGAGGTATAAGAGTTGCTTCCGCGCGTATCGCCACATAAGCTGCGTCACTTCACAAGCTAAGTGTTTGTGATAACATGTCTTGGTTCTGTTTGGTCGGTGACTGTGTGCTTAGTAAAATAAGAGGGCTACGATGCTGCGTTATTTATTGCTCCACTGCCAGTGGTGGTAGAAATATTCAGGTCAATTAACTAAGAAAAGTTGCAGTGCCACACCATAAAAATTCTCCAGTAAAAGTAAAAGCTCTGCCTTCAGATTTAATAACAATACACAATAATACAATAATGTGTACTTCATCAAAAGTATCAAAAGTAAAAGGTCTCATTTTGTTGTACTATATAGTTATAGGATTGGGTCGTTATTACTTAGGCTTTAACATGTAAGTGTTACCTACATATTTTAGTTTGTCAAGGTGGAGTTAATTTTCTTTGTTTTATAAACTGCCTGGTTAGTTATGGAGCAGATTGAAACAGATCACATTTTGTTTGTAAAATGCTATTAAATTACTAATAACTATTGCATAAAAGTAGTTGACTAAAAAGTACAATATTATCATCTGAAATCTTTTGGACTAGAAATATAAAGTGGCTTGCTAAAAATAACTGTAGTTACTATGTACATATACCTTTAAAATTGTTCTTAAGTACAATGCTTAAGAAAATTAACAGGTCTGATAATTTTGCTCTTTTGCTGCTGTCATCCGCAGTGATGAATGATGTTAACCTTGAATGTATGGTGGCCCTGAGAGCTCAATGCACTCCAGCTTTAGACAACACACGCAAATAGATGAAACACAAGCAAATTCAGAAAACATCCTCATCAGTTTGACAACACACGCACTGCAATCACACACAATAAACACAAACATTTTTTATTTCATATTTCATTTGTTTGCAGCACTTTTGTCTATTTTGTTGTGTTGTGTGTATTTGCAACACGTGTTGTCAAACTGATGAAGATGTTTTCTGAATTTTTTGTCAGTCACGTGCATTGTGATGCTTTAATGCTGTTGATTTGTGTAGTACTGAAATAAACTATTGACTTTATGGCTACATAAGCAACCAAACTCTGTACACACACTTCTTATCCACCAATAAATTACTGATACACTGTATTAAAACTCAGAAACAGCGGAGCTCCATTATTCATATGGATTATATTCAAACTGCTGAACTCCTATTTTACGGTTTATGCTGCTACACTTCTTGGCCTCACTTATTGCCATTAAGCTTACATCCATGTACTAATGGTCATCATCATCGTGTCACGCTACATAACATTTGATTGGAAGAGAATGTCCTCTCCAAGCAAATATGTGATTTTAATATGTGTCAGTGAATAATTATCCGCTGTACTGAGCTTAATGTATTCTTGCAGGAAGTGATGATGTCAGAGCCGTGGTGCCAAATATCAACTCTTTGCATATTTTGATTTCATGTAACAATGCATTCGACGTGACTGGTCTAACTTAAAGTACCTTATTTTTCTGTGGCTTTGATTTTCTCAGAATTTCTTCTGCCCTGTTTTCTTTCTTGTCTCCCATTATCCTCTGACTCAGACACTTACACACACACATACACACCAGCACACAGAGGCACTCAGCAGGATGCGAGACATTAAGTTACAACAGTTTAAATGTGGCTCAGCATCTTTGCCAACATCATGTCACTCGAACAAAACTGTTCTGAGATGGGGACTTTGTCCCCCTCAATAAAAACATGCATAGTGGGAACACCTTGGATTTTGTAACAAAGCCAGAGTTATTGTGGAAACCTGTGTGTGTGTGTGTGTGTGTGTGTGTGTGTGTGTGTGTGTGTGTGTGTGTGTGTGTGAAATGAGGAAACTCTTATATCTTATTATCAGTACATAGTTGTAATGAAATGAATGATGTTGACTGACATAATTGGGTTATGGGTATTTATACTAGTAACCAAATAAACAAAATTGCTGCATCAAAGCTAGATACCAGATTTAGAGTATTAATTGTGATTCAAACATGGCAGCTAATATTTGAACAAAATCATCACAGAATGAATGAAAAACACACAGAAATTACATCTAATCCAGATACATCATCAGCTCACCTACAAGCTTATGGACTGACAGTTTATTGCTGATACCTGGTGATGTCCATATGCACACAGCACAGCTGACTGTGCAGGACTGGGACATGATCCAGTAATGTCCCGCTTACTTAAGTTCTTTTCCTCTGAGACATGTCTTACTCACTGTTTGAAGATCATCCATTGCATGTGTCCTCCACGCCTGCCCACCAAACACCAGTCACACTGGGCACCTCTCCACATCTCTGCTTCACAGTAATACTGAGGTCTGCTGAAAAACAAAATCTGTTGCTTAGATTAAAAGGCAACATCTCCTTCCAGACACAACGTTTCCACTGTACTGAATAACTTCAATACAGAGTAGATCATTTTGAGACTGTTGGTGGCAAGGATTATCCAGAGTAGCTTGGGCACTGATTCTAAAAGGATAAGTTGCCAGTGAATTTTTTCGAATATAATTGTTCAATGCTGTGAGCATGTAAAATGAACTTCAGTGCACCACTAACTGTACTGGAGTGGAAGCAGAAATCTTAAACTGTGGGCACATAAAAACAAAATTATCTCATGGCCTGTTACCCCGAGAGGTATGTGCTGCCTATTGGGCCAGTAGTAATTTCATAGACTGGAAATTACATTTCATGCCCTTCATGTACTGTATGTAAGAAAAGACATTCTGTACGGGGCAAGTCTTCTCCACCAAACACTCTCCGGTAAACTCACGTTTTAGGGGATGTGAAAGGATTTCAGAGCTGCACAGCTGGGCCAAAGTAGCACCTACAATGAATGATCAAAATTAAAATGATCATATATTGTTTAAAATCATTGGAAATGTATGATGCCACAGATCTCTCCCAGGTATTTAAATGCACATTGAAATGAATTCAACCTCACAGACATGAACCAGATCCTGTTGTTAGATATAAACTGCTGTTGAAAGTTGTTTTGGAGGCTCTATTGTTGTACAGGAAATAGCCTATAATGTCTTTCAAGACGCCATTATTCAAACTGGATCTATTATCCACTGAGGAGCTTAATTTTTGCGTGTACTTATAAGCAAAAAAGAACAGTAATTCACATAATTTATAGCCACAAAGGATGAAGCAATAAAATTGCAGTCATTAAATAGGGTTTTCAAAGATGAAATTAGTTTTCATGCAATTATGAGTCTCCACTAATTCTTGACACACAGGCACTGAGCATGAAGAGGAGGAGGCACTGTGCTTCAGCGACACACGCACACACACACACACACACACACACACACACACACACCGACGTGTTCACAGACGCCCACACGTGCACACATTGATACAGAGATGCTCACGTGCAAACACTCTTCCTCAGGCATGATTGAGTGTTGTTGGTCTTGTTAGTACCTTGTCGTCACAGGAGAAAGTAGTTAATTAAAAGTGCATGTGATGTTTATTAAGATTGCTAGCCATCCACCCACACTTCCTCAAACCTCTTTCTTAACTTCATTAGCTCGATCCAACACTCACAGCTCCACAAACACACTGTGGATGATTGCCTTCTCACCAGCCGTGTGCCCGCACACTTTTACACAACCTTGTATGAAATTGATCTTATTCTCATTAGGTTACTAGGAGTTTTGTATATGTGTATCTTTGTGCATCTTTGTGCGGCTATGTGTGTATGTGTGTGTGTGTGTCTGTAGGAGCATTATTCTGTGCACATGGGCTTGTGCGTCTGCATGTGTAAGTGTGAAGGTCCTTTGATTGAGGATGTCAAAGGTGGCCGCCCACGCAGCAATTAGAGGTGCTAGGAGAGTTTGTGAGTGTGTGTGTGTATGTAATGTGATTGTGGTTTCTCTGAAGGAG
The DNA here is from genome assembly GCF_046630095.1 of Trachinotus anak. Lineage (NCBI taxonomy): Eukaryota > Metazoa > Chordata > Actinopteri > Carangiformes > Carangidae > Trachinotus > Trachinotus anak. Next base: position 15,627,489 of record NW_027273870.1, on the reverse strand, counting down.
TTTTTAATAGAGGTGCAGAGACAGATGGCACGCATTCATTATGGCATGATAGGCTAACACATCTGAAAAGCTCCTCTTCCTATCTGTCTTGTCCCTCTCAATCAAACTTTCTCCAGCCTTTCTTTTTCTCACCGCGCGCTCTTTTGCTCACTGACACAAAACCTCAACAATCAATGTATTCAGTTCAGACACAAGACAGACAACCGCAGCACTGGCATCATATCATTTCCTCATTTACTGGAAGAAAGCGCCATGATCAGATACGATGGTATAGGACATATTCCACACAAAACACTCAAAGCCATCTTCAATACAGAAATAGGTTTCAGTTCAAAATTCATTCCCTGCTTTTTTAAAGGGATATCACTTGCACAAGGCAAACTGTGTAGAGGCTATAATGCAGTCCAAAACCATAATACCTCAATCGAGGAGTTGAAATATTAAAACTATTATTCTGCTGTGAAAAAAAAACTTATTGAAACTCCTGAAAATATATGAGATTTTGTCCATTCCCACCAGCCCACCTGCCCCTGTGCTCCAGTTTCCTTTCAGAAGAGATTGAAAAGTGTCTTAGAGTCTTCCGTCTCATTTCTACGCCTGTCAGAGATCTCTGTGGTGCAAAAAAAAAGGAGAAGAGTGCTAAGAAGGGTGCGTGTAGATCAAACACTTCATAATGTAGTCGAATGAAGCTGGGAACTCCAAACGCCATTACCCGCAATGACACGCTGCCAAATCACCGTCAGAACCTCCCTGTCAGCTTTTAAGGAAATAGACTTCATTTCATTCTTTAAAGGAAAGAGGGCTTTTGACAGTTAAGGGGTGTGGTGGAAGGAAAGGAGACTACGGAGAAGTAAAGTGATAGAGAAAAGGAGAGAGCAAAAGAGACAGAATGGTGGGAGGAGGCTCGAGATAAGATGAGAAGATGAGAGGTAATTGCCTCTATTATAGAAAAGAGGGGAAAGACGAGAGGGGGGGTGGGGGAAAGATATTAAAGTCACACCATCCGGCTTTGAAAGGTCACCTGTGATGTCTGTGCAGCTGTACTTGTCGTCTCTGAACACACATGCAGCCGTACTGTACACATCGGGGTGCTTCACCATCCACTGTCTGTCCTATAGTGTGTTTTCTTTATATGCAGTGTTCACATACAGTATTTTTTTTATCCTACACACAGTCAGCGCTTGTCAAATGTGAGCCTGTTGTTATTGCCCTGGATTCTAAAAAAAAAACAACTTTCTGTTTAAATGGAGAGAACAAAAGTGAAATGAGCATCAACCTTGGTGGTCAAAGTTGCCTCTGACCTCCCTGTATCTCTCTACTCTATCGGTCATGTATCTCTGATGCCTGAATGCATAAGTGGCGAACCTGTCTTCACCTCTGTCTTGCTTATTCAGCTGCCTCCTCTCTCCTCTTCCACCCCTCCTTTCACTCACGGCACCCGGAGGAGGTTATCAGCCTGCCTTTTTCTTTTCTGTTTTCTTATCGGCCTTCACTCATTTTAACTTCCTGTTAAGATCTCCCATGTTACAGTACTTTTTCGTTTTGTTCAGTCATCAACATTTCTCCATCACCTTCTTTTCTAGTTAATCTCAAAGGCTTGGCATCACTCTCCTTTTCCACTGGCCCTATTCCTTCCCTCTCCTCTCCTTTTCCCCATCATATTACTCTGCATTTTATACCCTCTCACATCTTCCCTTCCCTCTGTCCACTTCACCTCATCCCATCCTCTTAAATCCCCTATTTCCTTCTTAAATCTCCCTCTTCATCACTCATTTAGTACCGCTCAAATCCCCCCTTTTCTCCCTCTACTTCATCACTCCCTCAGCTCTGCTATCCCTTCCAAACTTAGCCCTCCTTTTCCTCTCATCTTTCTCGAGCCACCCCCCCCCCCCCCCACACACACACACACACCTCCTCCCCCCCACCTTCCTAAACATTGATCTTCAGTCGCTCATGCCACTCCCTCCTCACTCCTCTCATTGCCCGCTCCCATGCCCTCCCCTCGACTCTCCCTTCCTTCCTGTTCCTCCCTCCCTTTCACCTGCCGCAGAGCCACCAGTGAGGCTGTCTGTGAGATAAGCAGCCCCAGTGTATAGCCATCAGGTTCCTGACAAGATATAGCCCCACGTGTTCAGGCGTGACCCACAGCCAGGCAGCCATTGAACCTGTCAGAGAGAAACCAGCGGCTCAGGGCACAAGATGGCTGCCGGCGGACAAGGCAGGACTCACAGAGGGGACCGTTTGAAGTATGAATTGTTGTTTAGACACACCGGAGAGCTTTGACCTTGTCCACCTCGAGCATGCTGTCAAGAGTTGTAGACTGGATAGGGTTGAGCAGGGGGCAGACAGAGAAGGTCTTGGGTGGAAACAAAAGCACAAGCAGTACATTCACTTGTAGTAACATGCTCGCTTATTGATGCACAGACAAGGAAGACAAGTCACAAATTAGAGCCAGTAAGAGGATATGACAGACAATAGCCCACAACCACAGACATGACAAGGCTTACACTTACATGCAAAATAACTGTGCATACGTTTCATATTAGGGAAAGTCATCATCATTCTCACAGCGAACACATCCGTCCATACACATCCACTCCTGAATACTTAATCAGCCGCCCACCTACAATCACACACACATTCACGCACATGCACCAGAGTCCCTGTGGACCTGATGGTGCTGCATTTGTCTTGTAGTAGGGCCTGTGGCTCTCACCAATTAGCAGAGCAGAAGAGAGAGATTTAAAACATGATGACACCATAGTGTTTTTTTATCCCACAGGCCACCGAGGCCCCAAAAGCACAGATCACAAGTGATCAGATCACATCAAAGTGCTAACACAGGCCAGATGACACACACACACACACACATACACACAAACTGCATTTACCTCGTGTGCACACACCCTTTGGAGTAAAGTGATGCACAAAGGCAAAGTAAACAGGGATTTATGTGCACCTGCAATAGACTGTAAATAAAGGGTGCCTGCAAACAACAGAGAAATATATATTAGCAATATATAGTGCAGTATGTGTAGTACGGTTTGTGATCTGATATCTTTCCCTGACCAAATCTTTTTTTATACCTCACCAAATTTGTCAATTTATGAAACAGATATTTCTAAAGTAATTTGTAACAGTTTTGTGATGCTCAGACAAACGACGTCCTTGATAGGAGCGCTGAATCGGGAAATGCTCCTAGGTGTTGTTCAAGAGGACATATAATGTGTTTAATGTGTTTTGTCATTTAATTTGAAGGACTCGTCGCTTGAGCTTGAACTTCCGTGATAACACTGTGAAACCCTGGGAATAATCTATCAAAAGACAAAGAATGAAAACATCAAACCATAAATATCCCTCCAACTGAAATGTCTGATTACTGTGAAATGAGAGGAAATTTAGTTTTTAAAAATTTCACACTGTATATTAGTCTCAATGGGTTCACTTTCAAGAGGCTCACATAAAATTTTCCCAACGAACATGAGTTCTTAAATTTAGTGTCGGGGCTGAATTTTACTCACTTGAGTTTTATGTCAGAGAGAAACATTCTTATGTTGATGATTCAGTTCTTTTATTTTCGTGCAAAAACTTTGAGGTTTAAGAAAAGCAGCTCTTTTGTTCTACAAGTTGTTCTGTTGGTCAGTGACTCCAGAGTTGAACTTTCTAATTTACCTGATCTATCTTTAACAGTTTTTGTGGGCTTTTTTAAAAACATGTTTTCAGTTGCACACTTACAACAAATGATTTTTAAATTAAGAAGATAGAAGAAGCATTCTGTCAAAAAGGTCATTTTTAGTGGCAATTAAAAAATAAAATAGAAATAAAAAAAGCCATATGGCTGATTCTGATTTCTATCATCTCTTCAAGTGAAAGGTTGATGGTTTATTTTGAGGAAAAATGTTCTTGTGTTTGGAAGACGTCTGTGAGCGCTGTGATTATATGGTTCTGTTGGGTTTGCACATTTTCTCAGTGTCTCTGCAGATTAGATGCTATTTATCATAGTGCTCTGAGATTTGTTAGAAACGGCAAAAAAAAAAAAAAAACAACTAAAAACCCAAGAACTGAACACACAATTTTTTTCCATATGAATGCTCACAGTGGTATCTTATATTTATTCATGAATCCATTCTGTTTGTACTCCCTTTATTTATGTATCCAGATTACAGAAAACCGTAGAGGTGGCTACAGCAGGAGTTCCCAAGATCCCCTTCTGCTGACTGTCCCAAAAGCTTTGTTAACAAATATGGTGTAGAAATCTATCTTGATGCCTGCCCTCACTGTGAGGAACAGCCTGCAGGAAGATTTCAGAGTTAAAGAACGAGCTCTTCTCGCAGTTCAAAGCAGTTGGCGCAACTATGAAAGATGATTCTGTTGGGAGTTGTTAAAGCTTTGAATTAGTTTCTGTCAGTATGGCATTTAGATTGTACTAACCCCATCTCTCCCTTGCTCTCTCTCACTCTGTCTTTCACATGCTTGCTCTTCCTCACTTTCATTTCTGTGTTTTCTTTCTAGATGCATTTTTTTTTCTCCTTTACATGATCTACATGTCCTGCTATGTTCTCAGCTTGGCTTTCCTCCTATCTCAGCGGGAATACCCTGCTAAAATAAAGGCTGCACACTGACTGTGCGTGCCTGACCTTGTAAAGAGCACCATATGTGATCAGTTCACATGTTAAAGGGGTCCTGTTGAACTTGTGAATTGCATGTGTGTGTCTTGGTGCGTGTATGCTTGGCTTCAGTCGTGCTTGAAGGCAAAGTGCCCTGAGGGGGGGGTCACAGTGAAACCACTCAGAGGAAGGATAAATAACCTCCATCTTCAGTCATTACCCCTCTGTTGTCTTTCTCTACCTTGATCTCTCCATGATTCCGGAAGGAAGGCTTTCCATTCATCTATTTTTCATGTCTCGTGTAGTTTTCATCTGTGAAAAGGGTGCAGTCTAAGCTCTATGCTTCCCTTCTCCCCCTAAAAATAAGACACCCTTAATATCATCCACTACCTGCAACCCTCCATTAGCTCGTCTCCCCCCGCTTCGCCTCAGGAGGTGTGTGTGTAAGTGTGTAAGACCTTGTAGCCTGTGCATCTTTGTGTGTGTGTGTGTGTGTGTGTGTGTGTGTATTTGTGTTTTCCGAGTGTGTTTGTGTGTGTATGTCTATGTAGGAAAAACAACTCATCTCCTTACTCATCTCCTCCCGGAACAAATGCTTCCTGAGTGAATTTTGCTTTCAGAGGCGCAATCTCCCCTCCAACAATAGTGCTCCCTTTTAAAGATACCAAGAGCAACACACCAGCACTCATACATCCACACACACATGAAATCCTTGGTATGGAGACATCAGCCCTGGACCTCTGCTTGCCCTAGTTAAGAGGACACCATGTTCACTGCTCCTCAACATGTATGAGGAGGAAGAAAACATTGGTGTCATGTCAAGAATGACATTAGCGGAGCAGTGGAGTAGAAGGAGGGCAAGAAACGCGAGGCATTGTGTGTGTGTGTGTGTGTGTCTGGTGGTGTTGGTGGAGGGGGGATGAGATTTGCTTTTATGGGTGGATGAGTTTTCTGTGTTTCTCTCTTTAAGTGGAGATGACCATATGTAATTCCGCATGAGTGCTTGAGTTGTTGTCGCGTGTGAGCTGCGAGCTTTCATTCATTTCGTCGTTTTGCTGATTTTGCCACTTTGATGAGAGAAAGAGAATCAGTATGTGTTTAAAGCAATGGAATTATGGGTGTCCTGGTGGACAGGTGATTGAGCATATAACATGATCACTTCCAGCTTCACTTTTCTTTCTTTCTCCACCTCCCCACCAAAATAAAAAATCATCTGAAAATAGGACTACATAAAACCTAGTATATGGCTGGACCAAACCGTAGGCATTTTATATTCAAGTGTCAAATACTCACTGAAACACGAGTCTTCTTTAAGATGACATGTTAACCAGCACTCCCTTCCAAGCCATTTCCAAGCTGCTGCTCTGCTGCTACTGAAATCCTGATTTTATAACATCTGACAAGATTAGGACAACATAAGTTAAAACAATGGCTGCGCTGTGATTTCATCTTTACTTACTTGGAAAATGATCACTCAGAGAGAATTCACGTCTATGTCAGCTGCCATGTGGTCAGTTGAATGATGTTCATGAAATGTTAGGCCTCCACAAGCTGCCTAAACATCTTCAGTGCTCCTTGATATAATCTGTAGAACTCTACTGGAGGGGTGGATTGCCATTCTTCCAAAAGATGTTTCCTCTTTTTGCGTTTTGAGCACAGCGCTGTCTAACATACCGGTCCAAAATCCACAGGTGTTCAATTGGATTGAGATCGGGTGACTGTGAAAGCCACAGCATATGATTCAAATCATTTTCATACCCATTAAACCTTTCAGTGACATGCATTTGTTATGTTTCTCCTCCCATTTATTCATTTCTTTCCCTATAACTGTCAGTAGATGTATCTATAGATACCGGCGTTTGAATGCAGTGCCCCCTGCAAATACTGAATACATTCAAACTGTTTTCGTCCATTGCACCCACATGTTTTGTATATATAATGTGTTCTGTGTGTATGAGTGCGTGCATCCATGGTTTATTGGATCTAAGCAGCCTTCCTGCAGAGTCAGTCTGGTCATGTTGCCATTGGGCCGGCTAAGATGCCTTATAGGTCACGCCTTGTCTCTTCTTGTCAAGCGCATGCAGGTAACATCATGTAATGTATCCTTCCTCTCACTATAACCCTGTGGCCTAGGGATTTGGCACAACTTCTGACCGGTGTGTGCAGAAGCGCACGGGCCATCCTCCCTCCTAATTGAATTATCGGAGTGAAAAAACAGGCATCAGACGGGATTCATGTCAGACTTGCCCCTGAGCATCCAGCCAGCCAGCCAGCCAGCTAGGCAGGCCGGCATTCTCTGGTTATTCAGAGAAAGACAAGCACAGTGTGTGCGGATGCATGTGAGTCCATGTGTTAAAAGCAGGGATGTGTGTCTCTGCATGTGTGTGAGTGCACATCTGAGGATTTGCGCATGTGTGTGAATGTGTGTGCCGTGAGGCTCCAACGAGAGCACTCTAATTTCCGTCTCAGAGGAAAGTTTGATTGAACACAAACCCTTTCGCCAGCGGGTCGAAACAGTCACATGCTGCAACATCACAAGAGGAGATAAAAAAGGAGAAGTCTTATTTTGTCCTTTATTTTCCCTCTACTCTGTCTTTACACTGCCCTTTCAGTTGTTTTTTTTTCGGCTCTTTCATCTTTCATTTTCTTTTTTCTAATTGAATACCTTTAGCCTTTAGTAGTATATTCTTTCTTTTCTATTATATTTCCGTTAAAGTAATACTGTGCATTGAAAGGTTCAGTAAATTTACTGTATTTCAGATTGCTTTTCTTTGCTGTGACAATTAAGGCTTCCGGGCATGCTTGTGCATCTTTGTGCATAAATGTATGTGTGTATGTGTGTGTGTGTGTGTGCGTGTGTGCGTGTGTGTGTGTGTGTGTGTGTGTGTGTGTGTTGTGGACCATCTGGCCACGGACCTGACTATGGATACAATCACAACAGATTAGAATGAGGTGGAGGGGAAAGCTCCTCTTCTCTCCTTCATTTAACTCGTCCCTCCTTGTCTCCCTCGCTTCATTTAACCTGCTGCACTTCTTTGCTTTGTGTATGCGTGTCTGTGCATGTGTGTGTGTGTGTGTGTGTGTGTGTGTGTGTGTGTGTGTGCAAAGCATCTGAGCAGCTGTGAGCGAGCTCCATGCCAAGCTTCTTTCGGAAATGTCGCTAAGTGTCATTATCTTGTATCGATCAGTAAATGAGAACAAGTCACCTATTGGCTGCTAATGGGACGCGTTTAGCTTCTGAGACTGTGGTTGACATCATGACCAACCTGCTGAATGTTAATCCCCACTGGTTCGGCATGTGGCTAACCCTCATGCTAACGAGTGTAAACACTTCACTGATTAAAAAGATTAATAAGGCTAATGGGTGAAAAACAGCGTCAGTTTAGGCTGAAACACTGAGACAAACAGACATGAGGGGGATCGGGGGCGTACACAAAGGGAGGCACTGATGGAGAGAGAAAGAGAGAGTGAGAGAGAGAGAGAGAAACAGAGGGGAAAGAGAGAGTGTGTGTTTGGGCTCCTCTCATCTCTTCATCTGCTCAAGTCTGTTTGGCACTCATTCACCACGAGTGGCTGTGACCCCAGTTTTGGCATGCCGCGAGAGTAAGCTGTATGAGTGAGAGTTTCTATGCATGTGTGTGTGTGTGTGTGTGTGTGTGTGTGTGTGTGTGCTCACTTGTATTATAACACCATGGGTCTATGGCTCTTTGTGTGTGTGACTGTATGTGTGTGTGTTTGTTTAAAATTGGCTCTGCATGAAAGGAGCGAAGTGGGAGTCACCCAGAGAATGATTTTGGGCAATTTGTCTTGTGTGTCTGTGGCTCCACAGTGACGTAGCCGCTGCAGAGCTGTTCTGTCCTCTTCTCCAGACGGCTGAGCAGGCGGGCCATGAGGACTGAACGTGTCTAACCGATGAACTGATTCCACATCGTTAAAATGTGCATTCACGAGATGAGGCGTGCAGTGTACTTGAGGTGAAATGAGAAAGTGCCACAAATTGACCTTGATGGGATGTCTTGTTAGGAGGAGTGGCTTTTGGCCCTTGTCTTTATCCTTCCCCCAGGAGAAGTGCTCGGTACAGCTATACACTTGATTTTTGATGTTTTATTTATTGATGTTGGTGAATCTTGTAATGATGTATGGTTCACTGGGTATTGTGGGTGCTATATAATATATTTCCTTTTTGGCTGGACCACAACAGCAGGGACAGCGCTATAATCTGGAATGTCCCTGACTGACTGACTGAGTGATCACATTTCCACTACTGGTCAGCCAAGCGGCATGTCACTGAGTTGGCATTTCTGGCAGAAACAGATTCCAGGTGTTTACAGCCTGTAATGTTGCCAACTTAGCACGTTGTCGTGAGATATAGAGACTTTTTTTTTCAAATAAGACCTGGTACATGGTTGGACCATGCATGGATGCCAACCAGAGATTCTTGTTACAGGCAGTCTACTGAGGTGCTCTGGTTTCCCAGCTGTTCAGGAACTACAGGGAAGCAGAGGAGCGCTTCCAATACACTGAGCCTCCATTACAGCAAATGAACTACTTTCATTACACGTATCATTATTGCTAAAGGAGGTAGGGAGAGAGAGAGAAATCATCCATAACTGCTTAGCTAAAGAAACTAGCATAGCTTGTAAGCAACATAAACACCAGCAGCCGGATATGAGACAATATGCTTACTGCAGCAAAGCTATAAAAGCAATCTCTAGTAATCTCTACAACAGTGTTATTCCTACAGACCTCAAATATGCAGGTCACTAAACTTTAGGTTGCTGCTTATGTCAGTAAAAACAAAAAAGCAATAACATTTTTTTTTTTTTTTTTAAAAACCCTTATTTCTAAAATTTTGGTGCTAGCCCTACATCATGCAAATTGAAGGTCTAGCACTGAAAAGTGCAGGATTTTTTCATTGTTACTTTGGATCCATTCATCCTGCTCCTACACACCTTCCTCACTGAATGGCTCTTCAAAGAAAGGTATGAACCATAAAAGATGAACAAAGACAATTTCAACAGAAGTGATGGATTCATGATTTTTTCTTGTCATAGACATCGCCAAACCATGCACACAAAATTAAATGGTACTTATTCACTTTGGCGTAACCTCAGGTGCATCAAAATCAAGTAGCATTATGCTTTGCTTTGTGAGCAGCAAAAATTCATCCACAGAACAACCTCCACCTCAAAACATTTAACTGAGGCATCTATTGAGATTGCATGGATCGTCCAAGGACAAAGAATCCTTCTCTGAAGCACAGATAGTAAAATGCTGCTTTTTAAACCTACGAGAGACATAAAGAATTAAGACCTTGAAAAACAAAATGCGATTGTAGGGCAAATGAAAGGAGTAGAGTTGTCGGATTCAAATATAATGAAGCAGATAGAAGGCATCAGTGGAGACATATGAGACCAGCTAATGAGTCCGTAAAGTTTTGTTTCAGAATCATAGCAAGTGAAAAGACAAATGTTACCGATGGTACCGATAGAGAACAATGTTTTTCAAAACCAGAGGTGAGGATATTCTGAATCAGCTTCTTTGATGCAGCATCTCCACTACACAGGGGAAAAAAAAGAATGAGCTTCATTATCAAAAGAGAACTTCAACTTTGCAACTTTTCACTGCATCATAAAACCAGAGCTCTTTGCCTTTTATATCTCAGATTTAATAATGTGCAAAATGAAATTAGGGGTGTGGTGCAGTTTTATTGTCTTGAGTGCACTGAGCCACTGACCACTGTCCTGGAGGTAATTTGAGATGAAGGATCATGACTTCAAGATGCATAATGAAGTAATCACCTGTATTAAGATTTAGAAGCAACAGATTGCATTTGGGCTGGCAACACATGCTGTTGCCTTAGTTATCAAAAGTTTTCATTAATTTTGCACAGAAATGAGAAGAGAAAAGATATTGTATCAATATCAATATTGTAGCAGATTTAGTCGTTTAATATTAAGTTTCTTTTATTTCAATGGTCAAGTTCATTGTCATTATAACACCCAAGGATGTTGCACCTTGCACCCAAGTTTGATAAGTGTTTTTGAGACTGTAGAGATGTGCCAACTCAAATCAGCAATGATTTCAAAGGCAAAAGTTGTGATGTTATTATGCTGCATTGTAAGGGCTTCCTATTCTTTTGTTTCAATTCAGAGCGCTAAAACCTCAAAAAGAATGAACAAAACCTGGATGATTATAGCTTCCGAAATTGCAGGGATCTTGTATGATGCACAGAACTGCCCAGGTATGCATGTTATTATGTCCACCTCTGGTATTTAACTTTCTAACCCAAGATGTATTTTTGCTCTGAGTGTCAAGGTACAGCACCATGTAAGCATTTAGATTTTGACAGTTTTCCAAGCGTTTGACCAACTGCTTTCTATCTGGGTATGGGTAATGGGTTTATGGTTTCCAGTCGACACTAACTGGAGAGGTGAACATTTACATTTAAAATTGTGTTTGTGTGAGGTGTTCACAATATTGCTGTAAGTCACACAAGTATTAGGTGACATCAATACAAAATACTCCCAACGGCATTCAAGAAACCATCCATACATCCATAAGTGCATGAATTGTATATGTAATGACAAAGTAAAGGTTGTAATTAAGCTTGCCCTTTCGTCATTATATGGTTAACTTCATTGAGAGTTATTTTCATATTGCACCACTAGTATACAGTCAAGTTTAATTATTCTTGATGTACAAAATAAATTTTCATGCTATAGGGTTGCAAATAACACCATGCAGTGTTAAATGGAGATGAGTACAGTGACTCAGTGTGACAGATGTACTAAACAAGCAGTTTGTCTCTAATGGCCTGTATAAACAGCCACATCGCCATCTAGTGACACTGATAGGGAATGCAAGCTTGAACATTGAAGTTACATTAGCAGCTGCTTTAGTGCAGGGCATTGCTGACCTTGTATATGTCATTGGGGATATAAACATCCATTCAGGTATTCTACACACATACAAGGTGTACAAACAAATGCACATATCACACACACACACACACACACACACACACACATTCACATATCCACATAAAAGACACTCAGTGTACAAAGAAAGGAATGCAACTGTTTTCTATAAAATCATCCTTACACAAAAACAAATGCTCAAATGGTACCTGCGGAGTCATGCAGAATAATGCTCTCGAAAAAAAATGCAGATTGATAAAACCACATACAATAAAAAAGTGCTTTAAATACATTTCCTTCCTGATGGATGTCAGTGAATCCTTTGAAGCTCTCATTGACAGTCCGTGAAAGAAACTGAAACTAGTGTTGTTTTACATTTAAAAAAAACGTGCTGAGCTTCTTTAACCACCCAAAGACACATCCATATCTGTCACTTCTTCATTTCTAAGGCTGTAGTGCCTCCCATTATATCTCTCCTCATATTTATAATAAAACACCAACAATGTCAGGACTCTCAGGAGTCCCTGCTCTTGTCTGCACCAAGGCTAGGTATGGAGACTGGTAAAAGAGCTCTCATGTGGGCAGCTTCATTTTCTTTGAGTTAATTATACACTCTATTGACCTTGAATGCTTTTAAACATAGACTCATAGACTTTTCTGATGACTGAATAATGCAATGGTGTGCTTCTAATAATCTTTTCTGTTGGTTTGTAATGTTGGTTTATAACATAATTTTGCTACCATTTTGTCCAAGATTATCTCGAAAAGAGATTACAGTCTCAACAGACCACCCCGGTTAATTAAAGGTCAAATAAAATAAATAAATAATGTGCACAATAATTAAACCAACTTCATTACACTGACAAGACAGTCATTCTGTCAGTGATGAGTTATGTGTCTCAAACAAATGTCTAAATGTTCACACTGCCCTGCAGGCCTGAGTAAACAGTTTCCTGTGTAGCTGCAGTTGCAAAACACACACATACACATACACACATACACACACACGCACACATACTCACACACAAACGCACACACACGCATAGATGTACAGACACTCACACATACAAAATATATGCACATACTATCAGAGCACTGCAGTGGTTGAACAAGCAGTTGACATTTGACAAGTGGATGGAAACAGTTGTGGTTTTCACAGGTCCTGGCCCCTCCTTTGATGCTGCAGAGGGGCTTGAGCTGAAAACAACAAAGCTGAAAATCCTCTGGATAACATCTGCAGCAACACGCATACCAACAGTGTTGTGAAAATAAACGCACACTTGCAGAAACAGACACACACAGCGAAATATAAGCTGTTCTGAAAAGCTTCCTTTCCAGCCTGTCTTGGATTTTAGTTGTGTTAATATTTCAGCCCAGTTTAGTTCATTTTAATCAGCATCATCTAATAAGTCTCCAGGCAACAAACTGTCACACACCATTTCTGTTTACCACTCTCCTTGGACTGCAGTTCAAGTCTGATGTTTTTGTAAATAAACTCTGCATGATGATACTTTAATATCTTATTGTAAAAAAAAAAATTAGATATCATTCAGATATACACAGTTTATTTTAGCCTTAGGTAACACTGTGAGCATGATGCCAACAGTGTGTTCATTTTGAGGCCTTTTCTTGGATATAGCTTCCAGGACTGAGCAGCTACGGCTGCAAAAGGTCTACTTTAATTTCAAAGAGGCACATAACATGACAAAAAGTTTGATTTCATATTCCCAGCAGAAAGAGTGAGCTGCTAGCCGCCCCGCAAACTGTTAAAAGCCCGTTTAAGTGTCAGAACCTCCGTATGAGATGTTTTGATCTCTGATTGTGTGTTTTTAAAACTTTCAGAGCTGCAGCGGTGTTTGTGGTGTAACAGCGCCGTGCTGGACAGGTGACAGGCCTGTGTCTCTGTGCTTAGAAAGACGTTACAGTAGGGAAAGAGGCAAAAAATAGTGGGTCACCTGGGTCCCGATTGGAGCCAGACCCAATGAATACCCACATCTGCTGCAGAGTCTTTTGACCCGGGTGTGAATGCCAACTGAACCCTTTTCTATTGCCGACAAAAGCCCGATATTAGCGGGTCTTAGCGGGTTTTTTGACCAGTGGAAAAGGGGCTTTAGTTGCAGTGGCCATTGGGTATACTGGGACAAATCCTACTGGGCTTCTGAATCGGTGGGTTGGTGGGTCATCAACATGTCCCTTAAGTTCTTACCAGCACCCTCTGTGTACCTGTCATTCAGGGTGCACATGAGAGCATGCTGCATGCAGGTTTGGGGAGTGAGCTCAGTGGTCACTCACAACCACGTTTCAACCTCACTGTCACGTTGAGCTAATGTTGGCTTGAATAAATCTAACCTCAGCATAGGTTTACATTGCACTGGACGGTACAGTGACTCACTATCACCTCTTGAGGTACAAAGTAGTATTACGAGACTTCAGTAGCTATCTCTGCAACATGAAACATAGACGTCTTTGACATAACATCATTTCTTCACATTCAGTTAATAATCTTAATGTTTTAAAGTAAAATATCTTCCCTAAAGTGAGCAAATAGGATGAGATACTCTCTTCTCTTTATTTCCCCATCCTTTATTGCAGGGAGGCCAGGTGTAAGCAAAAGTCAGCTGCCAACTCAGTAAATAAGCTGCCAACTCAGCTGCTTTGGTCTTGGCAGGTTTGGTTTTCAGGTTCAAAAGAGATGTCTATGAAATCATTTTGGTATGTTTTCATGTCAAGAATTTTGTGAATCCGTATACCCGGTTGTCTATTATATTAACACAGAGCCTCATTAATTGCATTTGTGTTTGGTGTGTGGCCAATAGTGTCATCTGTGTGTCCCAGTTTTGTGGGGCCTCAGTGTTTGGTCAGCGGATGTATTTGAATCAAAGCCATTAATGTAGATCACTAGATCAGAATAGACTATCTAAATGATACAATAGTAGAGCCGTGGGTTTAGAATACCATCAGTCAAAAACTCATTTTTGTTACGGGAAATAAATGACCTTTGCTTTGATCACAATGCACATTTACATGCTGCAGCTTTATTGGTGTCAACCCTGTCCCCTCAAAATTATTCCATTCCACTTATGTCTGTGTGTGTGTGTGTGTGTGTGTGTGTGTGTGCAGACTGACCTGAAGACATGAACAGTCAACTATGTTATGTTGTAATTTTGTTTTCAAATAACGGAGTGTTCTTGACAAACACAGAAATATGTCTGATATCATCAGGGGAGGCTTTTGTTCTCATACTGACACACCAAACCTCTGAGCAGCTTATATGTGGTGAGTGTTGTTTTAAAAATAACACAGCATCAGTGGCTGCACATATTATGCCACATAAACTCACTGACACTGTATGCATTGTTTCTATCACCTCACCTCGCCAGGCAGATATCTTCTGGGGTGATACTTGCTATCAGAAACAGAGGAGGTACAGACAAAAATACTTGTGATAGCGTTGTGATTGGCCAAAATATCGAATATCCAAACTACCAACGTTTTTGTCATTTTTGGGCAGTCTCTTGGGAAGAGGTTGGCATTATGTTCTCTAAAAAGTTGTATTTCATCCCATACAGTGCCTCACTAGAGGATCACCTATCTCTGGTTTATGTTCTTCAGAATCTCCATGTCTGTAAGAAGATGAACCTTATGTACTGCGCTACAACAAGTAGTGCCAGCATGAACTCTACCGTGTAAATTGTAACACATCACTTACATGTCAAGTTGTAGTGGGTCTTAACTGAATATATGTCTCAGGGCGGGAACATCAATGGTCAAAATATGTCCTACCATCAAACCAATAAAAAACAACCACAGAAGAAAATGTTCCACTTGACTGGCCAATCACGGCGTATGCTGCCTTTCATGGAAATTTTGCACAGGTCATGATATCTGAGTAAAATGTGTTTTGCTCTCTTTCAGCTGTCTGTCGTCGTCACACATGGACGGGCTGTGCATTTTTCTGCTCGCTCTCTTTGGTAATTCTTTTGATAAAAAATTTGATGAGTAAATTACAATTGTACTGATTCCATTTTTAAAATAATTTATGTCTACATACTTACTGTTGTTGTTTAACAGAAACATGCACTTTCTGTAACACTGTGCACTATTTAATCTACTTTTGTGATTGTGTTTATATTCCAGGAGCTGTTTCTTTCAGTCAGGATCAGATTTCCAGCTCAGTGTTGGAGGTGACAGTCCGACCAGGAGACAACATCACTCTCTACTGTGACTGCAAATTATCAACTGGAGTTTACATAGTGTGGTACAGGAACTGTTCTCATGAGAACCAGCCCACTCTTGTTCTTAAAACAATAGATAAATCACGAATAGCAGGCAGTAACATCAAAAATGTTCTGAGGCCTTTCCCTCATTTTGAATTTTTGAGGAATAGTTCTTCTGAAACCTACGACCTGCTGATCATGAACTTCACCGACTCTGTCGAGGGTCTCTACTACTGTGGAACAGAAAAGATCAAGGTGGAGAAGAAAGACATCATCACTCCCAGAGACATTTACACTTACGGGAATGTAATAACAAGGATCATATGTGGTAAGTTCTCTTTGTGTGTGTGTGTGTGTGTGTGTGTGTATGTGTGATAGTGGTGACAGTGATTGTAATTGTAATGATTGTATTTGACTAAATGATCATTGTACAGTTGTAAAATGTGCTGATATTAATGTGCACTATATGCAAAAAAAAATTGTTGTACCTAGATCCTCCAATGTGTATGTATAATCATTTTTCTCCCAACTCACAGACCTTTTAGATCTGAAGTGTTGTGAGTCACCCTTAAATGTGCACTTAATAAATTTACTAGTGACATCTCACATGGTCCGAACAGGTGGAAAAAGTTACATATTTGCTTGAATAAATAAAAAATTTAGTGACAAGAATAAATATGAATATTTCCTTAAAAGCAATGTTTCTATAGCACTAAAGTTGAAAAAGGTCAAACAACAAGCTAAGCATGAGTCTTGGCAGAAAAAAAAATGTGAATTGTATTTTTTTTCTGCTTCATAAAAACTTGAGTCTCCACAAAGTCATCCCCCCCGAATTTAAATTTAAAACTCTTTTCAAGAAAAACAAAAAACAAGCATGTTTTGTAATTGATACAATTGACACAACTTTGTTTTTGATCCAGGCAACTCAAGTGATCCTCAACATCTTGAGCCTCAGCATCAAGACTGTAATTTGTGCTGGACACTGCTATTCACTCTGTGTCCAGCTTTTGCTGTTCTTTCCTCTCTCCTGTCCTCACTTGTGGTTCATCAGCTCTTTCAGAAAAAAGGTATCTACCGCATCACTTTTGAAGCCTAACATTTTAATATCAGAAATATCCTTAGCAATTAATCTATAAAAATCATGTAAACCATTAAGATAAGCCATATTCAGATACATTTATATTTTAGATTTATTGTTTAGGTTTGGGTGTAACAACTATAATGATGTATGATGATAATGTATTTATTCCTACAGCTAGAAAACCTCAAGTTGATCCGATAAGACCAGGCCAACCTGGACCGAATCAGGTACTTTACAATTTTTTTTTTTACAGCAGATGATGATGAATCATAGTACTGAATCAGTACATGATCATGATTCTAATCAACAAGTGTCAAATCCTAGGATGACGAGGTGTGTTACGCTGCACTGGAAATCCGTCAGGCATCACAGAGACCAAAGAGGAAGAACACCCAGAGTTCAGACTTCAGCACGTATTCTGCCATCAATGCTTCTAGGATGGAGAGAAGCTAAAAATGTAATAAAATAAATTGTATGATGACGAGGAATTGTATGAGTAATTTTCGAGGGGTATGTGTGCACCATTCTGTCTCTTAGCTGAGCTACAATCATCTTTTTTTTTTCGAAAGTGAAAATTAATGATTAAAGAGTTGATGCTAATTAATTGCTTCAGATTGGTTTGGACTATCCACACTGTTAGTGGCATAAAGTGTATATTTATGCAGTGTATATTAATTCAGTCATTCTGGAAATAATATTTCCTTACACCACCTAAATAACAGATTAAAAATTGATCGGATGGATAAAGAAATAAATAATCTCCTGATAGAAAGTTTGTCTGTTGTTGCTGAAAACAATTTGCTTCTTTTTTTTAGATTAAAAATGACCTGTAATATTTTGTAAGGCTCAGGTCAGGCTGCCTGTCTGTAACAAGACACGGAAGCTGTTTTCAAGCAATTTCCTGTTTTTTAGCTCAAGTTTGCCATCAGCCTTGACCCATATTCAAGTATTTCTATGTTGGGACTAATTCTGCTACAGAGAGTAAAACTCAAGGAAATTACTGTGTATTAAGGACATACATGAAAACCAAGCTAGTCCAGCTAATTAATACCCCGCATGCCCCAGCTACATCTATTCTGAGAAGTTACAGGACATTGATGGTAAAGTTCAACTATATTATATAACACCTTTTGATGAGTAAAGCTCACAGGAAATCCACAGTGACAAACAGGCCCCCATATGACTGCAAAGCTTAACATGCAAACAGACTGAACCTGCAGATTAGTTTCATTCCCTATACATGGTGAGAACACAGATCATAAGATCATACTTCAAAAAGACACAAACACACACAGACATCAAACCACAGACAACAGAAACGCTCCTGGTCTTGTGCAGTTCTTTTTTCCCTCTCAATCGAATACATTATTTGAATTTAAAAATACTTTAATCAGTTTACTAATCTTCACTGACTGCTGAGCAGAGCGATGTTAAAGCATGTACAACACAGCCAGAGGATAAGCAGCTCTGCAGCCACCACAGCTACATTTGGAGGTAGAGTGTATTTCTGGCTCTGCGTCGAATCAGTGACCACAACATAACTTTGTGAATTCAGTCACAGCAGCTGCACGGTTTACATAAATATACTGAGTGGTAGTGTGGTTTCATACACATATATTGAGACACAAATAAAGTTTTGTGGTTGCTTTGCATCACTCTATCCAAATAACAAACATCTTGTGACTTTTTTTTCTTTTGTTCAAATTAAAATATCCATTTTCACTTGGTCGCTCAACGACAGATGCAGAGACACTTAGGACTTAGGAGTGCTTTGGGGAAATGCTGATGGTGTAATCTCTGTGCAGTTGGCACCAACACAGCTCCAGAGGGAACTCTCCTGACCTCTAGTGGAGTTATGAGTCAAAATTGACCACATGTACTTTCATATGAAAAACGTACACCTGTATATATTTTCATATTTCATGCATAACTGTTCTTTGCATCACAAGCTGCCCAGATTTTGATGCCATATTTTCCAACCACACTGGGAATGTATTGTCTAAATGGACAGTGACCTCTGATTGGGACCAGCTATTCATCTACCGTGACCTTGGGTCCTGGAGCACTGAGTTTTCCACCCCATTTGTCCTTCTCACAATGAGCCAATCATGTCTCACGATTGCCAAATTGAATAATTCTCTAAAAAATACAAAAGGGTTTGAAATGGCATAGAAGTACAGAAATAATCCCAGCCTCTTTGAGCATCCTACAAATTGAAGTGGACTTCTATACCCCAGCAAGTATCAGCAGCTCCATGTGAACATGGAAATGACAGGTTAGTCTCCCTCCAGCTATTCCCAAACACTCATCTCTGTTGGTCATGTCAATAATGAGGTTTACTGTAGGCTGTGGTATAAAAAACTCAAAGGCAGATGTGAGACTGCATACTGATTATACTTTGTGATTGTCCTCCACCCTGCCTTTCATAGGGGGTTGACCGTGTTGTTTTGCCATTTTTTGATGTTATCATCTTTCTTTGAGCTTCTGAGTCATTTGAGTCCTCTTCCTCATCAGACCACTCTTCACTCATGTAGTCTGAATCACATTTACCATTGTCCTCTATTTCAGGCACTTCCTCCTCTATTTCACATTCATCCTGCACTACCTGTTCCTCGTCATGATAAAATATATAACCAAGAGCTTTTTGGGCTGTGAATCGATCTTTAGCTCATGTTGACAGCTGCAGATGCTGCTTCAGAATGAGATGTGGGTAAGGCCTCAAACAGGTCGTCCTTATAGAGATTTCTGTGACCCCTGAACTAAAAATGAAACATTCAACACCTCATCTGCAAGAAGTGCAGTGCAAGTGGTTCCAATTAAAATAACAACATAAATGTATACAAAGTGACAAATCAAAGGGTGTTGTCTTGATTGTGTGTGTGTATGTGTATGTGTGTGTGTGTGTGTGTCCGTAACTTTTGATGTAACTTTTTTTATGGGCATTTTAACAAAAGAAAACTCAAAATGTCTTTTATTGTAATCACTAGGCCATTATTGAGGATGTAATTAAGTCTTGTTTTGATCAAAATAAAATTAAAAGTATGTTTTACACATCTAAACCTTGACCCTAACATAACATGATGGTTAATGACCTCAGCTACGCGAAAAAAACAAATACTCATTTTATTTATTAAACACAGTCGGACATAAACCTCTGTCTCTCTCATCAGCAGGTTGTTGAGCAGATCACATATCCCCACCAATATAGGCATGAACATACTCAAGCAGCTCAGCTCTTGGTGTCTAACCTATTGAGTTTAAAATGTTTCATCAAGGGTTAAACACATTTCTCAACAGAGGAAATTAAATGAAATTGATAAAATCCATAGTGATGTACAGCTACCTAAAAACATTTTAATTTGCATGACCTACTACTAAATATGATATATTTAATGCAGTCAGTTTTAAACAACAATACTTTCATACACCCTCTAGTGGACAACTTCTCTATTGTCACAAACTCATCTTCACTTCTTGTTTCATGAATTTAAAGCTACCGTCCATGTGTGCTTTTCCATGATTGAAAATCTTAGAGTGACAATATATGGAAAACTTACAGTCTAACTCCATTACAGTACATTTTTATGGTAGATTGTACACTCACCAGCCACTTTGTCAGGTACACCCGTTCAACTGCTCATTAATGAAAATATCTAATCAGTCAATCACTATCAGCAATTCAATGCATTTAGGCATGTAGACATGGTCAAGATGACCTGCTGAAGTTCAAATCGAGCATCACATTGTGGAAGAAAGGTGATTTAAGTGACTTTGAACAAGGCATGGTTCTTGGTGTCAGACGAGCTGGCCTGAATAGTTCAGAAACTGCTGACTTACTGGGATGTTCCCACACAACCATCTCTAGGGTTTACAGAGAATGGTCCGAAAAAGAGAAAATATCGAGTGAGCAGCAGTTCTCTGGGCGAAAATGCCTTGTTGATGCCAGAGGTCAGAGGAGAATGGCCAGAATGCTTTCGAGCTGATAGGAAGGCAACAATAACTCAAATAACCACTTGTTACAACCAAGGTGTGTAGAGGAGCAACACGTCGAACCTGGAAGCAGATGGGCTACAGCAGCAGAAGACCACACCAGGTGCCACTCCTGTCAGCTAATGAGTCTGATGAGTCTCGAATTCTGCTGCGACATTCGGATGGTAGGGTCAGAATTTGGCATCAGCAACATGAAAGCATGGATCCATCCTGCCCTGTATCAATGATTCAGGCTGGTAGTGGTGGTGTAATGGTATGTGGGATATTTTCTTGGCACTCTTAGTAGTAACCGAGCAACGTTTAAACACCACAGCCTACTTGAGTATTGTTGCTGACCATGTCCATCCCTTTATGACCACAGTGTACCCATCTTCTGATGGCTGCTTCCAGCAGGATACCACGCTATGTCACAAAGCTCAAACCATCTCAAACTAGCAAGGGGTACCTAATGGTACCTAGTGGCCAGTGAGTGTATATTGGCATTGTATGAAAGCTTTTCAAGCATACTTTTGCTAATCTGGAAGTTCTTCAGTTGGAATTTACAACATTTTTGGTTTTATTTGACCATTATCATTCAGTGCCTTCTCTTCTTATAAATCCAAAGAAATAAACCAGTAATCCCCTCCCTCATTTTCATTTGGAAACCAGTCCTCTGAATCCTATGACCTGCTGATCATTAACATCACTGATTCTGATGAGATCCATTACTATTGAACAGTTGAAGGTGGGGGATAAAGGATGCATCACTTCCAGATATATTTACAGTTATAGCAATATCACAACAAGGATTATATTTAGTATTTTCATCTGACTTGTTTGAACCTGAAACATATACGTGTAAATGTGATTGTGGTTTGCCGCAAATCCCATCATTTGACTAAATGGTCATCATACAGTGGTAAATTGTACTCTCGTAATAATGCACTTATAGTATTGTATGTGGGTGAAACATCATGAAGTCCACTCTACAACAAACCTAAAACATGCGTATCAACAACCCCCAGTGGAGATTAAAACACTGTTTAATAGTTTTTACAAATTATTCTTCAAAGACTCTTGGATATAGTGAATACTCCAAGGTTAGTAATGGTAAGATTGATAAAACAACACCATCCTGAAGGTAAGAACAGGAATGCATCATTGCCAAAGCCAAGAAAATTACCAACAGGTGGTAAGTGACAGACTGCTCTGAACACTTCGTTTCTAACAGTTCCTTCTACTTCAGTGATAAGATGTCTTACTTAGTTCCTCACCAATTCCCCAGAAGTTAGGTCATCCTTTCGTCAGAAGAGGCATCACTGGGAACATATTTGGAATGGAAGCACGGATCCATGTGTCCCTATCCAGATGGCAGTTGGAGTAATTTCATTTACAAAAGGCATACTGAACAACAGCACATAGGTACTGTGAAACTATTTCTGTCCAGTTGGAAATTAATGTGTACATTTGTTTTTTTGCAAGTTATGAACATGGAGTTTTGACACCAGAGGAACTGGTTTCTGGAACTGTTTCCTTTGAGCTAATTACAACAGCTGTTAGCCCTCTCCTGTTTTGTCTTTTAAAATGGCAAGCTGCTGGAGAGTGACACAATAATTGACAATACAATTCACAGTCTAGACTAGTACATTGTACCAGTTATGTGGTGTACCGTATTTAAGTGAAGCCTCCTGCCAGAATATCAGAGAAAGAATGCTGCTTGTGTCTCTCTAGCAATCTTGTATAATTTCCAGTCATCTTCAATGTTCAAGATAAAATGCAATTTACATGCTGTAGTATATTTTGTACGGCTCAGTGTAGACCCTTCCCGACCTAAGACTGAGGTTCAGGTAGATTAACTTGATTGTACTTTTCATCAACTGTAAAGATCACCACATAGCTTCACACATATAGAAAACAACCACAGAAGAAAGTGTTCCATTCAACCAGCCAATCACCGCTTTCATTTCCTTTAATGGAAATGTCTGCACAGGTTATAAGCGACATCTGTGAGAGAAACCTGTTTCGTTGTCTTTAAACTTCCAGTCGTCATCGTACATGGACATGCTGTGTCTTTTTTTGGCCTCTCTTTTAGGTAATTCTTTTGATGAACTTTTTGAAAGTGTAATTATAATTGTCCAAATTATTTCACACACCAGACTCCGTGTCTCCGTGTTGTTACACTTCACAGGAACCTGGAACTGGCCACATTTTAAGCTGCTTTTGTAATTGTGTTTGTATTCCAGGAGTTGTTATCTGCAGTCAAGAATTGATCTCTGGATCACTGTCTGAGGTGACAGTCAGACGAGGAGACAACATCACTCTCTACTGTGACAGCAAATTATCAAATGGAGTATACAGAATAGCATGGTTCAGGAACTGTTCTCATGAGAACCAGCCATCTCTTGTTCTAAGGCTGGAACACAATTCAGTGCTTGACTCCAGTGTTCTGAGCCCTTTACCTCGCTTTCATTTGGTGAGAAATAAGTCGTCTGAATCCTACGACCTGCTGATCATGAACATCACTGAGTCCGATGAGGGCCTCTACTACTGTGGAACTGAACAAAGCAAGATGGACGACAGAGCTTGCATGAGAGACATTTACAGATATGGTAATGTCATAACAAGGATCCAGCTTAGTAAGTACTCTGGTTATTTTCATCTGTAAATTATCAGTACAATTAATTTCACTGTTACTTATCATCACACATGAGCCATAGCTCAGTCGACCATAAAATCTGCCTACGCTACTGTGTATCATTAAAACTGTTACAAAAAGGAATCTGTCAAGGAACTGTTAAAGCAGGGTTCAAATTAATCAAATCAAATGCAAATATAACTTATTAGTGTATAAATGTTTAAAATAATCAATTTTCAGTTCACAGATCGTAATTCCATGGTAAAATACTGACGCTGGTGGTAAACTACAGATTCCACAGAAAAACTCCATCAGTTTAACACCCAACCAAAATGTGCAAAGCAACTAAAACAAATGCGACATTGCATCCGGACATTTGCATAGGGAACTGTAAAAAAATAAAAATAAAAAAAAAGCAGTTTGATGAGCTCAGAGTCACAAAGATGCATTCATCATGCTTATTGACAAAACTTTGTTTTTTGATCCAGACTCCAGTCAGCCTCATCACCATAAGACTCCACAAGACTGTGGTGCATGCTGGACACTGCTGATCTCTCTGTGTCCAGCTGTTGCTGCTCTCTCCTCTCTCCTCTCCTCTCTTTTGCTTTATCGCCTCTGTCAGAGAAAAGGTACCTGCTTTGTATTAAACTCAGTCCTTCTTTTCTCAGTTCACTGTATTGTTTTGATGATTAAATTATCTTCTCTTTACATATTCTTGTTAAGATTCACTTGTTAATGTGGAAAGATTTTCACTATCTTATCTGCAGAATTAGTTTTTTATCAGATGAGAATGAAACCGACAATTTCCACCTATTAAAGGTATTGTGTTGTGTTGTAATGATGTATTTATTTCTGCAGCTGCAGAATCTCACGCTGACAAGAAAAGATCTGACACCAGGAGGTCTGTACCTAGAGACAACCAGGTAATTTAAAATGTGAATTTTTATCTTATGTATAGATCTTTCTCATATGAAACATTTTTATGTTCGAACATGAAATAATAGATTAAATAAAAAATAAATAACTATCGATCTTGTCTTGTCTAATAATGACCTACTCTAATAATAATTAATATATCAATAATGGTCTATGCTTTATCAAATATGAAAAATCTAAATGTCTAATGTGATGAATGCATAATGGTTGGCATGTAACAGAGTATTATAATAGCATATCATAATATTAAATCAGTATTCTAAATGACCAATGTTAAATTTTAGGATGAAGATGTGTGTTATGCTGCACTGGAAATCCGTCAGGCATCACAGAGACCAAAGAAGAAGAAAACCCAGACTTCAGACTTCAGCACTTATTCTGCCATCAGTACCAGGACCTAACAATTTGATATTAGAAAACGGTACAATGAATTAATTAGTAGTGGTATCCATAAACCATTGTATTATTGAAACCCCTCTGTAAATCAGCAACATAAAGCACACTGCAAACACACACCCTGTTTTTCTCCTGTTTTAAACAAGTTTAAACACAGTCCAATTTTTAAACAATCATTTTGTACTAAGATACTGTTCAAATGTGACATGAATACATTTAAAATGTTTATCTCACTGCATGTATTTGGGGGCATTTGGGGGCAATAGTAGCAAAAGGCTTCATCGCACAGTCTACAAAGACGTTACATTAACAGGAGTCACCGATTCCTTATACCTTTATCCTTTAAGTGTGGCACAAGTGTCAGCCCACTGTGATGTCACCATTGGTTTGTGAACTGAAGCTTCAAGTTTGTAATTTGTCCATCGCCATCTCAGTTTTTTGACACCAGAAGAAACCGTATTTGGACAAGAAGCTGGAGCTGAGGAGGAGTGAGGGGTAGATCCGACCTGCTCTGTACTCTATCCTGATCGTCAGGCAGGTCGTTGTGTGTGGTACAGTCTGTCAATTACATGGTAGCCCCGCCCTAATGCATACCCTGCTTTATGGTCTATTTTCCTCTAAATGGAACCATAATTTAAAAAATGAACATCATGTTGTATTAAAGAAGACTTGAAAATTGAGACCACAAACTAATTAGGAAAATGTTTTCTGAGGTAATAAATTAAGTGAGAAGTAGAAACATTTAATCACAGACTTCAGTACAATCAGAGTTCTTTCTACAACCAGTGAAGTCACCCTCTGATGGTCATTAGATAAAATTCAGGTTTAAGGCACTTCAGCATTGGCTTCACTTTTCAGACACAGAGTCTACGTCCATTTTTATATAAAGTCTATGGTGTGGCAATATCTTGAAGCACCCAGCAAGGACAGCAGTGACAGTTCTGACTGCTTAAAAAAAGCATCCAGCTTCATAATAATTTTGATGACTTATAATGTTATGTAATAGAGAAAATATTATTTTATCTGTCTACACTGTGACAATGCAGCATGGACAGTACAGCTACCCAGAACTATCATGTAGCCCGTGTGATCAGGCTCACAGGAAAGCCACTGCAGAGCTCGACATGTAAGTTGAAGATGTTTATGAGCGGCCTGCTGAAGGTGTTGGTGCACCGCTTCACTGTGTTCATTGTTTATCTGTGGAAAGGCAAACACACGTTCACACACACCGCACCAAACCACAGATAACACACACTGTCTGTACACATACTGAGTGTGATTTGCCTGCAGAGAGATGCACTTTGTTGTTTCAAGCAGAGATACCTGTGTCAGTGAGGATTATTAAACTTGCACCAGCTTCATTTTTGACCTCTTGACGGCAACACAACAGGATGTAAACACGACGCTGACATATTATCACCTTGTAAAGTTGATACAGTGAACATGTTGGCTGATGATGACTATTAGCCTCACAGGAGGTTTCAAAACCTGGATGTAAAATGATGTTACATACTTCACATACGTTACTTTAAAGTTATAATACATAACTTCTTTACATTAACTTATCTAAAAATGACTAGATGTGTTTTTATTTGTTTTTTTTTTGTTTTTTGGGGGTTTTTTTGAGTACGTAAGATGCACTTACATTATCCAATATGTTTCCAGCAATACACAACTTTAATCATGGTAACAGTCCATTTAATTTCAGTCCGTTTCATTTGAATTTTGTCATATGCATGTGCAACGGCGTTGTGGTTGCCTGCCAGAAACTCAAAATTGACTTAAATCCAGTTTTAAGCCACATTTTTCAGATACATTTTACCTTGGTTGTTTTCAATTATATATTTTAACCAGATGAATGATTTCAGTCATTTTAGTTGCACATCTTAGGTTATCAGTGAAAAAATCCAGGCAAATGTTAAGCAGCTCTGTGCCCAACCCCTCGGAGACTCCACTGAGGAACATCAGTGAATCACTGATTTTCAACATGAAACTTCAACACTTCATGTTTCTACCAGTTTTAATACCCTGGTCTGTTTGTCATGGAGAGGAGGAGACCTCTATGGATAATTCATCTGCCAGTAAAAACAGTTACTCTTCCTCCAAGACGTTACAATAAAATACAGAGTGACAAGAAAGTTTACCTCTACCACACTGTGTAGCCCATGTGATCAGGCCCACAGGAAACCCACACTGACAAACAGCCCCTCATGTTGGTGGACTGAAGTTGCACGGTAGTGGGCTGCTGCAGGTGCTGGTGCATGGCTTCACCCTGTTCACTATTTGAAAGTTATCTTATGACGTGAACAAAAGGCATTCTGCTGATCATACGATTGTCTAGCTGCAAAGATTACCCCTTTCTCTCTCTCTCTCTCTCGCTATCTCTCTCTAAGATAGGAATGACTTAAACATATTCTAACTAAGCAAAGAAAACCTGCATAATCTCTCATACACCACATTATAGGATTAGGGGTACTCTCACACCAAAGAATACATCACACATTTTGGCAAAGTAAATTGAAGACAACATGGATTTATACCTAACATCTTATGCCTGGGTTGAACTGTAAACGGCCACAGAGCTGGAAGGATCAGAAGGACATAAAGCTCATGACCCTTGACCCACCCCCAAATGAGAGAGTAAGACAACTGCATTTCCCATTAGATCTAAATGAAAAACTCCTTCATTATATTTGTCCAGTGCAGTCCTCCAGAGAGAGTTTCTGATGTCAACAAAAAGGCACAACTATCCCATCACACCAAAGACAAGGAAAGACAATCCAATCTTACCAAATTACTGCAACAGGCCAGTAATGCTGGGGCAGGGGACCATACCTGGAGGCAGAAAGAAAGTAGTTTGACCCCACAATCAGCTTAACCACCCACATGGTTTTTTCCACATAAAAAGTAGAGCTGGAAGCACATGTGGGCTTACTTACATTGAAAAATCTGGATCAGTCCTTCTGCCCTGCTGTCCTTCTGTTGTGATTTTATATAAATAAAATTGGCTTGACAGGCTGACAAGTGGTAGTGGCTGCCACATATTTGAGCCGCAGTCAGACCAAGACTCAGATAACAAGCCTGTTGTGCAACAAAATCGACGATTAGCAGTCATATCAGAATGGTCAGCACAATTGGCATCTTTTATATGTTTAAGTTGTTTAAGCTGTTTATTGTAACTGTCAGTGGCTGACACGCTGTTAGTTGTTGTGCTAATGCAAACCATAGCTCTCTGTTCTGACAAGGTTGAATTTTGCCCGCCTCCTGTCCTGCAAATTGATGTTCCTGTCTTTCATGATGGTTCTGGTTGAAGGGTTCCTTAGATTATATGACATATGAAACCCTGGCTGTCTGAAACCGTTTTTATGAGACAGCCATTGGTTCACTGTAGTGGAAATGCAAAGTCATGGCACTGACGGCTTATTTCGCTCATATGTCTTGTATTATATAAAAAACGTCATATGGACATGTTAACAGATGAAATCATGGTGTCACACAATGTTACCTTTCTTTTATGAGTATTTCTTGTACAAATGTAGTGGAGACTGAAAGTAATAAAAAAGAAATATCTGGAACAGGATAACAACCCCAGGTCAGCCAAGATCGGGTTCATGCCCAGCTCGACTTCTGCTTAAGCAACACCTACTTCATATGAAACAGTTGTTTCTACAGCTGCATGTGTCTAACCTCTGCATAACAGAAGTGGAGAGCAGATCCCTGAACTCCTTCAATGAAACAACACATAGCCATTAGTTGAGGGTATGGACCATTTGGTCAAAAATATGACAAGTGCAAGCCCTTACAGAACATGTCAGCTCTGTAAACACTACTATTAAGTTCACATGGGAGGCATTAGAGACAATAGACTGGCTTTCGTAGACTGACTGATGAACATTCAACAAGACTGAAGACTGAAACCTACTCACAACCATCAGTATTCACTTTACAGCTCTCATCACCCAGAGGGAAAATAAGAGACCGCTATCAGACCCCTTGCAGGCCATGAAAGTGCTTTCAAGTAGTGAAAGAGATGGAGAAGATAAGAAACACCCCAAAGAAGCTGTGAAAGTTTGTGACTAACCAAACTGCACCCTTGTAAATACAGCAAGAAGAATAGGCACAACAAAACAGCAACTAGCTTTAACAAACATCTAATACCTAAACATAAGAACATACACTGGGAAGTCAGGCTACTGCTGAACAAGAGTACGGCCCAACACATGAGGAGCAGCTCCTCAGGTCAATATTGAGCAGTCCACTTACATCTGAAGGACAAGGCTATGTCATTCCTTTGAGGGAGGAAATGAATCTCATAAATTGGAATAACTAACATACTTCCAACATTCTCAATGGTATTAATGGTAGCCTATTATTTCACATGGTTGTGCACATGAAAAGTGACAGAAGTCTGGTTCAGTGAGAAAAAAAGAGCTTGAGATAAGTTCAAACTCTACCTCCTCCACACCTCTGCACACTCTGCCAACTGCTGCATAAAGTGAACTTGATTGTCGGTTTATGCAGTTAACTTCATAAATTCACCCCACTTCAACAAACTGTGATTAAAACAATCAGTTACGATTTATACGATTTATATATTACAAGTACATTTCATAATTTTTTCGTGCTGACAGCATGTGATCGTTAAATGTTGCAATACCAATGGACTGATAACGATCAGAAACTTTTAGTCGCTTTATCATGTATATATATAGTTGGCATAGGTATTAATGTGTGATATCCTACTTATTTTCATCTAAAATCATAATTGCCTCAAGTGTTTTTCAGGAAAGGAGTTATTCATGTCTGAAATTATTTTTTGTATGGGGTTTATCTTGTGACATCTTGGTCATAATCCAGCCAATTGCGAATAAGCCTGCACCAAATACAGTATACAAACTACAAATACATACCTGTAGGTAGAACTATATACCTATAGTGTAGGTAATCATCATTACATCTCTACCCAAACACGTAGTGTAAAACTCCAGTTTGCAGTGTAAATTAACACCACAGTTGGTGGTGTTGGTTTCCTAAATTCCTTCTAAGGAAATCTAAGTTAATCTGCACATCATTGGCTAGACCATCATGTAGCATCACACCAATAGAAAACAACCACAGAAGAAAATGTTCCATTCAACTACCCAATCACCGCTTACATTTCCTTTGATGGAAAAATCTGCGCAGGTTATCAATGTGTTATAACTGACTATATGACTGTCTTTCAGCTCCTGGTCATCATCACACATGGATAGGTTGCATATTACTATCATCCTTCTTTTAGGTAATTATTACTATTTTGTAGTTTTTTTAATTTCAATTATTAGGTTCCATCTTAAAAATAATGCATTACTACATTGTCATTGTTATTGCATTAATTACGATTTAGTGCAAAATAAAATGTTGTAGAACTGACAAAATATTGCAACTTTCTTTTGTGTTTTTTTTTTGTGTTTGCCTTCCAGGAATCGTTACTAGCAGTCCAGTACAGATTTCTGGATCGGTGTTAGAGGTGACAGTCGGACTAGCAGACAACATCACTCTCTACTGTGACTGTAGAACATCAGTTGGAGAATACATAGTATGGTACAGGAACTGTTCTCATGAGAACCAGCCTTCACTTGTTCTAAGAACACGGTACCCACATGAGGAATTGTGGGAAGACTTTTACAGCAAAGACTTTCTGAATCCCTTCCCTCGTTTCCATTTGGTGAAGAACCAGTCGTCTGAATCCTATGACCTGCTGATCATGAACTTCACTCATTCTGATGAGGGTCTTTACTACTGTGGAACAGAAAAGACCGAGGTTGAGAAGAAGGAAAAACTTACACAAAAATATGTTTACAGATACGGCAATGTTACAACGAAGATCCATTTGCGTAAGTACTCTAGTTTGAAATCTCTTTGAGCATTGGTTAAGTATGCAATAAATGTGACCAATGTGACTGAGTAATCCCTAAACAATAGGAAAATATGCTGCTTGTATTATAGCAAAGAAGCAGGAAAAACCATTATCATAACATCTTCAGACTACATGGCACATACAAGCCACATTTGAAAATTGCTGCATGAGTATTATCTGGTTGTTAATTCCTGCCAAATCAGACACCTCTTGGATCTGAAATGTGTTAAACAATTAAGTGTTCCTTGATATTGTGCATTTGATATTTCAGGAGACATTTATGTTGAGTGCAAAGTTCCACCTACTGTACACAAATTGCAGGAAACTGACACACTAACACACCTTGTTTGGGGTTATATTAATATTAAAATGAGGATAACTGGGGATACACTATGTGTACTCGATTGTGATGGTAGCCAAAGGTGAGAGTGTGCATCAAGAAGAAATGGGCTTATACTCATATACTTGTAATGTTGTTGGGAGCTCAGATCACTATGAAAACACAAAATTAACCAATAATAAAGTCTTTTACAATTTAATTGAGAACTATCCACTTTATCATGTATTTATTTATGAAAAAATGGGTGTAAAGGGATAACATACATGCAAAACTTGTGTGAAAAAAAAAAAAAAATCATTTTCATGGTAGTGCAGTGAGATTAGAATCATGACCCTCAGAGAGCTAATTGACTGAATTTTTTGTGTTAGTTTTTCCAGTTGACTCCAGTAAGACTCAACAACACTGGTGTGTGTGCTGGACACTGTTGTTCTCTCTGTGTCCAGCTGTTGCTGCTCTCTCCTCTCTCCTGTCCGCTCTGCTGGTTTACCTCCTCTGTAAGAAAACAGGTACTCGCTGACACTTTTACTCTTTCAACTCATGTCTTCTTCCCACAGTTCTCTGTATTGCTGATGATTTGATATTGTCTCTGGGAATATATTTTTTTTATTTTTTTTGTGAAATAATTTCAATTACACAAGAGGAAAACGGGCTTATGTGAGGTTGGTGATGATGTTATATTCATTTCTGCAGCTAAAGAACCACGAGGTGATGAGAACAGATCTGACACCAGAGTTCACAAGAGGGAAAATCAGGTAATTTACAGCAATTGACTTTTCTCCATTTCAATGTGTATTGTGTCATTATATCATTGTTTCACAATATATACTTCACACATGCAACACAGAGAGGACACAATAGCCATTCAAATAAAGCATTTAGCAGTGTATTGTAACAAATTACAGTACTAAAGACATGATTGTGATTCTAAACAACAAATGTCAAATCTCAGGATGAAGATGTGTGTTACGCTGCGCTGGAAATCCGTCAGATATCACAGAGACCAAAGAAGAAGAAAACCCAAAGTTCGGACTTCAGCACTTATTCTGCCATCAACACCCATCAGATGTAAAGGGCCCTATGAGTATTGGTATTTACAGTTCATTCCATCATTTAGCTTCCCCTGGTAAAGCAAAGCAGTAATGCAGAGCAAACTGCAAACACACACCCTCATCCTCTTTTTGTCATCAGTGAACATCATTGATGTGTTTGGAATGCAGTTTCATTTTTTTGTATTTTTAATCAAAACAACTATGTTTGAGAGAAGAGAAACTGAGAAACCCAAAGTGCCTAGGAGCTCAGGCTGAGGTGACGAACTGAACTGCTCAGCTGAGACGACACCAAAGAGACATCAGAAAAAATGTTTGACTGTTCTTGCAAAAGTAGTTATGGTTGTAATCTGCATAAACCTAGGTGAAAGTAAATATATGAGAGTATGTTATGGATGTATGGATATGAGCATGTACATCAGCTGTGTATGCTTATAACTGCATGTTCTCCCACACAAGGAGAGCATGCACACCCCCCACAGAAAGGCCCCAGCTGGCTGGAAGATTTGAACTGTGAGGCAACCACTGCCACAGTGCTGCCCATTAAATAAGGATGTATTCTAAAAATACATTTCTGTAATGCACTGACTATGGAAGATGCCACTGTAACAGAAGTGAGTGACACATGGAACTCTGGAATTTTGTGTACATTTCCCATATTAAACTGCAGTCCAAACTTAATTTAAAATATAGAGACAACACAGTTCGCTGATGCTGATCTTTTAGTCTGTCAGAGCAGGAGAGAAGTTGCAAGGATGAATATCCAAATCTAAATGTGGCCAGTTGGCTGAAGCTGTCTCAGAGAGCGATGTCTCTAAAAATGAGTGGATAAAGCCTCTGAACACTTTAATATACTTTCTGAAAATCTGCATCAGCTCAATCATACAGAGTATATGTAATAATGATAATAAAAATCAACATTTCTTCACTTGCTCAGTTTGCTTCTTTGATAATGGTATTATTGGAAACATACAGCGTAAAAATATTTAATTTCATTTTAAATCAATAACACAGATGTTTCTGTTCAGTTTTGTTGATCGTTTTAAATTGTCCACACACTATAGTTGGCAGTTTGCACCACACTGAATTTATTCATTCTTGTTCTTGAATATTTAAAACAGAAAAGACATTTACATTTACTCATTTGGCAGACACTTGTATCCTAAGTGGCTTAAAAGTGAGGGACATCACTAAAGCTTCGGTGCAGTAGGAAACCCTGGCATAAGTATTGGATACTACATCTAATCAATAAGTGTGAGGATATCAAGTAAAGAAGTGTGCTGAAAAAGTCCGTAGTAAGTGCTAGTTAGGCATGTTAGGGTGTTAAATGTGTGGGGAGAGGAGGTGATGTCAGAAGAGATGAGTCTTTAAGAGATTCTTGAAGCGCCTGCTCTGCGATTGCCTTGTGTGCAGGGATGACAATGTCAGGCATCATCTTGGAGGAACGCAGTGGCCGAGAGGGAGCATAAGGCTGTATGATTGAGTTCAAGCAGACGGATGCAGACCCTGAAGTTACTCTGAAGGAAAGCATTAGTGACTAAGGTAAGATAGAGGCTTTATGAGGCTGTACTAGAGGTTTAGTTTAGTTAGTTTAGCATTTTAACATGCTAACATTTGTTAATTATCACTAAAAACATAAAGTACAGCTGCGATGGCGCTGCATGAAGTCAGATATTCACGATTCAACCTGAGCGGGACAGCGGGAGGGTAATTTTAAAGATTCAGTCCATCCTATAGCTGTCAAGGTATTTCACACAGAATCAAAAATGTCAACCTCATGGTGACTCTAGAGGAAATTGTCAGAGGTTCATCAAAGTCATTAGAATTCATTATTTAAGGGCCATGAACATCTTCAAGGTAATCCATCCAATAGCTGTTGAGAAATTTCAGTCAGGACCAGCCCACCTATGTTGGCAACCATGGAGCCACACCTCCAGCATGGCTAAACATTGATGAGCTGCATAAAAAGCTCGGTAAAAGGTGTTTGTTTGCTGCTTAGTTGCTGTAAGACTGAAATCTGTTACATTTCATTAGAGGAATAATGGAAGTCTACAGCAAAACACAGGAGCTGTTCTCAGGCCATTTCCTGTTGTTATCTCAAGTAAGTGATCAGCCCCAACCCTTTACCAGTGAAGGTTTACACTTCTCCAATATACTGGAGCTGATTCTGCTACAGAGAACAAGACTAGAGGTTCACAAATGTGTTATAAAGAAGTATCACAAAAGACATTTCTGAGAAGTATCAAGGAAGTTAAGACAACACGGTGAAGACAATGATCACTGAGACCACAGGAAACCCACACTCACAAACAGCGCCATAAAGGACTGCAGACAGAGGAAGTAGCACAGTATGGTCGCAAAATGATATGTATCAGTTTAAGAATGATTTCAAATGGGCTCAGTGATTAGCTGTGGGGCTGTGTGGCGTTAAAGCATTTGTAGCTACAACAGAGCAAAAAAACTGATTGAAATTTGGGGTCTCTGCAGGCACCACAGCAACATGATGCCTTCCATCTTCACAGGAGATAATCGTTTCATCGGTTCTGACTTCAAGAGAGATTTCTGACCCCATCTCTTCACACGCAAGTGTGCTTTCTTTGCAGAGTGATGCAGAGTGTGGTTTCATACACATTCTTGCGGTATCATTATTTTCCATTTTTAAATGGGTGATTATTTTATTACAGAACAAAAAAGGCCAGGTTTAGCGTATTTGAAAGCCCTCAAAAACATTTACAGGACAGACAGGAGGGTTTGTTTTTTAGAAGGTGACTGTGTTATCTGAGACACAGTAACATTTATGCCAGTCTGGCTAGAAGTACATATGGTATTACTTCTGACCAGTTTGAAATAAATGTGTGCAGCCTCGACATAAGTGAAGAATATAATATAATAAATATATTACCTTATAATTTATAATTTTATTACTTTATTTTACAGTGTTGGTCTCTTTGTTCCCTAGAGGCTGATATGTATAACTTAATGGAATCAGAGATTTGAAGTTTTGCCAGCAAGGCTGGTTCAAGAGTTATTTGCTTGAATTTTTCATCTAGACCCAGCAAACCGCTGCCTTCCACTGAGCAGTGTATTTACGGTGAGCAGAGAGCAACTGTAAATCAACAAGGATCTGTGGTTTCCCGGCAAATCTCACCTCAAACATACACACAAAACCCTCATATGCATACTGCAGCACGCAACAGGAACAGGCTGCATCAGTGATAGAATAGTAAATCTATGCTCCACTGAAAATGAAACAGTGCTGTGGTTATTGCAAGTTATGGTCATTGAGCATTGGACAGTTACTATTCTGTTATCTCACCTTCAAATCCTCTTAAATGTATTGCCCGTGTTGGCTGGAGACAGTAGGTGCAAACGAGTGAAGTAATGTAAACGTGAACTTTGAAAAAAAACTCTCAAATATCACCAAAAAATGTATATGCTTACATGAGGTGGTTTTTCAGACTAATGCAATGTTTTGCAAAATTGACAAAATTGAAATATTTTTTCGCATTCATCGGAATGATATTGTGAGACGGGAAGACCCAGGTTTTTTCGCATAATGTCACTCATTGGAAATACAGACCACTTGTATTTGTGTTTTGTCAACCTTTGTAAAAAAAAAAAAAAAACTGCAATGGAAACCTGCACTGTACACAAGGGTCCAGGGCTTTTCCTACAGTTGTCGACATTAAACAACATTGCATGTTGCATGTTGAAAATGTGTATGAAAGAAAAAACTGCATCACGGTTGTGTGCCTTCGCCACTCAGACTAGTTTCAGAATCCAAGTGAATGTTTGTACCAAGAAGAAATTTCTTCAAGGTGTTATGGAGAAATTGGGTGTACAAGGCCAAAACCTGGTTTTGTAAGGTCACTGTGACCTTGACCTTTGACTCTTTTTCAGTTTTTGTTTTAGTTGTCATTAAATACATGTAGCTGATATCAAACACTTTCCTGTTTTTAATTCATCTTTTATCTCAGGTTTTTATACTCTACTTCCTAGCAGTGTGCTCTACTCTGCTCCTCTGCTACAGAGATCTGCTCTTAGTGTAATGAGTGTCCTTTCTAATCACAATGCTGAAATTCAACTTTAACTGTCTACTGTTTTTTTGTTTGTTTGTTTTGTTTATTTATATTGTTTGCAAGATGTGGAGACGGACTTACAATAATGTTAACCTCAACCATATCATGAAGTCTGTGTGTTCAGTAAAGGTCACAGGAAACCCACAGATACTCTCCACACCCTTTATAGGACTGGGCTCCACAGAGTCATGTTTTGTTTGGTGTGGGTGTGCTTTGTTTGCTAAGAGATCCAGCGTGTGATTACACTCACAGCTGCCAATGTCATGTATATTTGAGATATGCCGTTTGTCTGCGTCCATATCCTGTAGTTTGATCACAAACATTTTGCAGACATTTATTTACTTTTTTGCCTGTTGCTGTTGGTATACTGTAGAACAGATTGATGTTCTTTTTGAGCAACTTCTTTGTTAAAAAAAAAAAAAAAAGAGAGTTCGAGGACATTTTAAAGCAGTGCTGAACTTGAAAAGTGACGTCAACACAAAACCCGGGCGAAACCGCTCATTTTGGCCTGTTTCCCCACTGTGACGTCTGTCGGGGCGCAGCTGAGGCACAGACACGGGCCTGTCAGCTGTCCAGCACGGTGCTGTGACACCACAGACACCGCGGCTACACTGCGCTCAGGGGCAGAAGAGTGAGCTGCAGCTCTGAACATTTTAAAAACACACAATCACTGATTGAAACACCCCATATTGAGGCTCCGACACCAGTTCGCAGGGTGGCTAGCGGCTCACTCTGCCTCCACTGCTTCTGCTCTAAGTGCAGGAGGTGACATCACTCCTTGCAGCTGTGTCCTCAGTCCGAACAGAACTGCAAACTGGACTGGCAGCGGAAAAGGGGTCAATCGACTTTTATTATATTATATTATATTATATTATACCCGCTAATTTAGGTAGAAAAAGGGTATATGTGGGTCTGAGTGCAGGGATCTGCCGCTGAGAAGGTCTCCCCTCACCCTCAGAAGTGGTGGGGGATGGGGAGGGGGCAGGGGGTAGTTTGACCACTGGCCTCCACACTGGATCAAATATCCACTTCTCTCTCTGTACAGTATCAGTATTAACCATGCAGTTGCTGGGCAGATTTCATGTGATAATGTAGTAGGAAAGCAAGAAAAGTCCGTCTTTTTAGATGGCAGCTGTGTTTTGTCTGAAGTGTGAAAGTGTAATAATTAGGTTCTCTTAAGTGTGTTTATCTATTTGTGGGATGAAGGATTTGTGTATATATTGTGGCGACCCCTATGGTCGGTGATGGTATTGTACACCTCTGGTCGTTAGTGCTTTCTGGTGACACCTGGGCCCAGTGTTCACCAGCCTATAAAAGGCACTTCCTGTTACTCATCTCTCTCTCTCTCTCTCTCTCTCTCTCTCTCTCTCTCTCTCTCTCTCTCTCTCTCTCTCCCCCCCTCTCTCCCCCACTCTCCCCCTCTCTCTTTGTAGGCCTCTCCGGTGGTGTTGGGAGCTGCTCTCGGTCTTCTGTTATTCATTTGTTTTTATGCACCTTACAACACTTACAACCATGTCCATTCACACAACATACACTTCACACTGACTTACTGATCACACTCCATGAGGGTTTTTTGGTTAGGAATTATGATTTTATTGCTTTGATTCTTTAATAAACATCCTTGTTTGATGTTAACATGGTGTGTCTCCCTCTTTGTCATGGCTGTGTGAGCCAGGCTGTGACAATATATATATATATGTATATATATATACATATATATATATATGTGTGTGTGTGTATGTTTGCCAGCCTTAACTACTCTGTCCTTCATTTTGGTTTATCACTTCTGTCAGAAAACAGGTATGTATGGTTTTCTCAGAGTTACTTACTACTTTATGTTTTTGTGGTATTTCATATTTATTGTCATATTAACATATGAACACACACACACACACACACACACATATATATATATATATATATATATATATATGTATGTATGTCTGTATGTATGTATGTCTGTATATGTATATATATGTATATATATATATATATATATATAAAGAGAGAGAGAGAGAGAGAGAGAGAGAGAGTATTTATTTTTCCAAAACAATCATTCTTTTAAGGACTTAAAAATACATACCATCAGATTGTTATATTGTTTACAATTAGGGACTACACTGAAATAGTGTTGTATTCAGATCTGCAGATTTTGCAGACCAAAGACCAGAGGACAAACAAGACAGAATCAGGTAACCAGCAGAACATCATATCTTCAGAATCAGAACTTTATTTTATTTTTTTACTACTGGCAGCAATTTCTTCACAATTGTAGTTGTATTAATGTTTTAAATCTTCAGATGTAACAGCACAATAGTAAGCAACAGCCTCTAAAATAGCAAATGTTGAATTGTTTCTCAGGATGAAGATGTGTGTTCAACATGAGCTGTGTTGAAGGATGGACAAACACACCAGCATTTGTTTTTGTTTTTTTCAGGGTTCAGGTATCAGGGTTGTTATCAGCCAGTTTGAAACGGACACATACACATTATCCATTGTTTTAAATGTACTTTTCCTAAGAGAATTGTTTAGACTTACATCTTGACTTACACATTGTTTTTATTTTCATTAGTTATCATGAAGGAAACAAGAATGGTCAAAATATCTCTTACCATCAAACCAATAGAAAACAACCACAGAAGAAAATGTTCCACTTGATTGGCCAATCACGGCGTATGCTGCCTTTAATGGAAAAATTGAATTGCGCAGGTTTTTTGTTTTGCTGCCTTTCAGCTCAGTTGTCGTCACACATGGACAGGCTGTGCATTTTTCTGCTCGCTCTCTTTGGTAATTCTTTTGGTAAAAAATTTGATGAGTAAATTAAAATTGTACAGGTTCCATTTTTAAAATAATTTATGTCTACATACTTACTGTTGTTGTTTAGCAGAAACTTGCACTTTCTGTAACACTGTGCACAATTTAATCTACTTTTGTGATTGTGTTTATATTCCAGGAGCTGTTTCTTTCAGTCAGGATCAGATTTCCAGCTCAGTGTTGGAGGTGACAGTCCGACCGGGAGACAACATCACTCTCTACTGTGACTGCAAATTATCAGCTGGGGTTTACATAGTGTGGTACAGGAACTGTTCTCATGAGAACCAGCCCACTCTTGTTCTTAAAACAATAGATAAATCACGAATAGCAGGCAGTAACATCAAAAATGTTCTGAGGCCTTTCCCTCATTTTGAATTTTTGAGGAACAGTTCATCTGAAACCTACGACCTGCTGATCATGAACTTCACCGACTCTGTTGAGGGTCTCTACTACTGTGGAACAGAAAAGACCATGGTGGAGAAGAAAGACATCATCACTTCCAAAGACATTTACACTTACGGGAATGTAACAACAAGGATCATATGTGGTAAGTTTTCTGTTCTGATTTCTCTTGGTATGTTAATCTACAGCATGTTCTGAACCAGCTGACTGACTCCTATGATAACAACAATTTTCTTTTACCATCATCATATTAAAGTTTGTGAACATCATGTTAAGTCCAATGTACAAAACTGTGAATACTCCATCAGAAAATGGGCTATGTTATGAACAGGTTGAGAGGTAGAATCCAGCATAATACAGTCACCTCTTTGAAATTAAAGGCACAAAGTTACAAGGGATTTCTTCCAAATCAGAGACTGCTTGGGTTTGTTCTTAAAGGGCAATATTTCCCACATTAATCTTTATATGAACCCTCGATTTTTGGAAAATGTTTGCATTTGCGAAACCAGGAAACAGCTTAACACGTAGAATAAAAATGTTCCAGATTTTACTGTTGCTGGCAAAAAATACATCACCAATGAACTTTGTTTAGATATAGGGATACTGACTGTTTTTATATTGAACTAAACTGTAAAATAGGTCAGAGCTGGAAAACATCCATCAGTGAAAGAGCAAAACAAAAAAAGAACAGGATGAATATCAACCACGTTACAAGTCAAACATCAAAGTAGTGATGCATACATGTATCAAGATGCAGGAAAATAAGATAAATCAGACAGAAAAACAGGTAAAAAATGTTTTAAAAATGAAATCCACGTATGTATTTGATCCAGATTCCAGTGGTGGCAAATCAAGCGGTGTGCCTGTTGTGCCTGTTGTGCCCTGGGCGATGGTGGTGTTCACGCCAGCCTTAACTATTCTCACCTCTCTCCTTTCCTTCATTTTGGTTTATCACTTCTGTCAGAAAACAGGTACGTCTGGTTTTCTCAGAGTTACTTACTACTGCATGTTTTTGTGTTGTTTCATATTTATTGTCATATTAACATCAGTTTTTCAGTCATTT
The DNA here is from genome assembly GCF_046630095.1 of Trachinotus anak. Lineage (NCBI taxonomy): Eukaryota > Metazoa > Chordata > Actinopteri > Carangiformes > Carangidae > Trachinotus > Trachinotus anak. Next base: position 15,587,085 of record NW_027273870.1, on the reverse strand, counting down.
TGGAGAGTATTTATTTATTTTTCCAAAATAAATCACTCTTTTCAAGGCTTAAAAAGACATACCATAAGATTGTTATATTGTGTACAATTGTTGGCTACTCTGAAATAGTGTTGTATTCATTTTTGTAGATAAAGAACCTGAAATTCATCAGAAAAGATCAAAGACCAGAGGACAAACAAGACAAAATCAGGTGACCAACAGAACACCATATCTTCAGAATCAGAATTAACTTTTTTTACTACTGGCAGCAATTTCTACGGTGGCCCTGAGAGCTGAATGCACTGCAACTTAAGAAAACACTTGCAAATAGACAAAACACATGAAGCAAATTCAGAAAATATCTCCATCAATTTGACAGTATTTGCAGTGTAGTAAAATTGATGATGTTTTCTGAATTTGTTTGTGTTTTGTCTATTTGCATGTGTTTTCTTAAGCTGCCGGCCGTCGAGCTCTTAGGGCCACCATAGATTTCTTCACAATTGTTGGCCTAGTGTATTGAGGTCATAAATCTTCAGATGTAACAGCATAGTAAGCTAATGATTCTAAATGTCAAATGTTAAATCACTTCTCAGGATGAAGATCTGTGTTTAACACGAGTTGTGTTCCGGGTTAAGGATGGACATACACACCAGTAGACAGAGCAGACAGCACAAGCACATTTGCTTCATTCAAGCCGAAAACAAATAGAATTAAATGAGTCCAATTTCAAAAGGTTTAAATTCAGGTAGACGGTTTAACTTGTCATTTCCTCTTGTATCTCTGTATTCTTGTATGTACGTACATCCTGTGGTTCATGACACACAGTTGGTGATCCTAAACCACAAAGTGTGTGAGCGCTAGCTTTGTGGCCGATTTGGTATCAAGGTTGTGATCAGCCAGCTCACAATGCGCACGTACACATTTTCACAGTTTTAAATTTACTTTTCCTATCAGAGCTGTTTCACATCTTGACTTACATATTGTTTTTGTTTTTTTTATTAGTTATCATTAAGTAAAATGAACTTGTACTGTTTTTCATGTAGAATATGTATGGAATATTTTATTAAGTTTTCTAACTGTAAATGACTCTTTACTTGTCATTATTATTGTATTTTAAAACCACTTACTAGCTGAATTCTCTTTTGTAAGCTGTAGGCCAATAAAAACGATATTATCAAAAATAGTAAAAGGCTTCTTTCTCACTGTGTAACATATTTCATTTATTTATTTGAGATATTATTACTTAAATGTTATTTCTGATGTTATGTTGTTATTTCTCTCCTTTGTCTTTGCTCTGTTGGGTGTGCAAACAACATATAATAGGCTATATTATGTTTTTGATTGGCTCCTCTTTACTTCAGTAGTCTCTGTTCTTTTACAATGGATAGGCATTATTAATTTGCATTTTTGTATAAGAAATTTAATTTCTTGATTGTTCCATCTCAACTGGTCTTATTTAACAATTATTCAATGTAATTAAAATCTTAGAGCTATATTTTTAAATCAATTTATCAGGAACAAAACTAGGAATTTAAAGCAAACACATGAGATAGTTTGTACCAGATTTAGCTAATAGCCACTCAATCTACAGTATTGTCCCCAAATGTAATGATATAAAATAAGAACAGATGTATAATTCTGTGCTTAGGGGTTTTGATTAAATTCAGGTAACAACTGATTGATACAGTAGTATATTATTTATAATATAAAGGATTAAGTAATTTAACTAATTGGATTGTGGTTGACATTTACAGTCAGATATTTGTCATGCATACCTGCACAACATTAGTCTGTCACAGAATAAAACAAAGAAGCAGTGACAAGAGCTGAATTTTTTTATGAATTCTCTCTTATTCTACAAAGATGGCCTGGATAAAATGATTGCTACCCCTTAGAAGTTGTGATAAGTCAGTGGATTGGTATCTGCATTTCAAGCAGAATATTGTCTTCAGTTAGTATCACAGGTGCCTTCAGTCCTATAATCAGTCATTCAGCCTATTTAAATGGAGAAAAACCCGCACTGTTCACTGCACTGAATATGGACAAGAGAAACAAAAGAGGAGAGAAAGAGGAGATAAGGAAAAAATAATTTCCAAGCATGATCACGGTAAAGACTGCAAGACCATAGTATTATTAAGAAGTTCAAGGTCCATGGGACCATAGCCAACATCCCTGGATGCAGCCATAAGAGGAAAATTGACCCCAGATTAAATATAAACATTGAATCTTCAAAACAAATACAAGCTCACCTCCAAGATCAAGGCATAATAGAGTCCAGCTGCACCACACAATGCTCTCTGAATGAAAGTGAGCACCATGGAAGAAGACCCAGAAAGACCCCATTTTTGAAGGAGAAACATACAAAGGCCTGACTGGAGTTTGCTAGAATGCATGTTGACAAGCCACAATGTGTCTACGAGAATGTCGTGGTTAGGTGTCAGATGAAACCAAGCTGAAGTGTTGTGATAAGTCACAAAATCTAATTTCACGGAAGAAAAAATGAAGCTGAAAAGAAAAGTACACCACCCAAACGTGAAAGATGGCTGAGGCTCAGTTATGTTGTGGGCTTGCTGTGCTGAGTCTGGCACAAGGGCGCCTTGAATCTTTGGAGGGCACAAAGAAACCAGAGGATTATCCAGGCATTCTGCAGCGAGACATACTCCTCCAACAGGACTGGATCTGAACTGGTCTGCTGTGAAGTCTGATCTTAAACCAACTGAACATTGTAATTTTTCTTTTTTAAGCAGAAGGATACCAACACTGACACTGGCAGTGAGTTTCCAAAAAGGTACAAGACAGTAAAGAGTGTACAATGACTCACACACAGCGCATGTTATCGGTGAAGCTTTAAAGGAAACCCACACTGACAAACAGTCCCTCTTGCGACCACTGAGCTCAACATGCAGACAGAAGCTGCAGATTAGTGCCCAGCTGAGGGTATTGGTGCATGGCGTGTAGAGAGAACACAATTTATACTTTTTTTTCCTTCCAAATTATGTTGCTGCAATTGCAAAACAATTAAAGTAAACACTGATTAGAACAGCAGCTCTGCAGCACCTTAGCTCAGTATGTAGTTGTTGTGGTTTCATACACATACACAAATTTCTTTCAGAAACCAATGCCACTGAAGTTTTATTCAGGATACACTGTTCCTCTGCATATTTATTTACATATGTGAAATTGGAAAAGTTTGTTGGTACAAATAGAGGAGAGGGTGTGATCTCTCAACATAGCCTCACTGGCTCTATTTGAGTCACTCCTGACCTCTAGTGGAGATGACAAGTAATAAAGCAAAAGCAAAAACTGACAGGACTTTCTTTAGGTCTTCGGCTGTTATCATGGAGCAAAATTGTAATTAAACTATTACTCAGCACAAATTGATCATTTTGCATTAAGCAATTAGAAATCAGAGGATGTATGTTTCCTGTTTAAGCTCATCTGTGCCAAAAACCAAAAAGATTTTCCTGCTGGAAATGCTCAGACAATTTATCTCCTAATGTGACCACCATGTCCCAGTTTTTTTACAAATTCTCATCAGCCTTCAGTGTATCGTCAAATTGTATTTGCCGACATTCATGTGACATTCAAAGGCACAAGCTTAAACACAATCCTTCATAATCCTGTCTTTTACAATGTACACTATTATGACAACACATTTGATCTCAGATAAATGTGTGGGTTTTTTTTTCCTCATTCAGACATTCCAAACTGGCAGCTGTGGTTGGCAGAGCACATCACACCTCCCATGTGCTCACCATCATAAGTATCATTGGTAAATGGCAAGTGTGTTCACTGGGATTTCAAGAAGGGATCATGACCAGCAGATATATATGGGCTGAGTCTTTTTCTCATTGTTCTCCTAGGTACTTTTCTGTGTAATGTTGTTAGGTTCCACTTTGAAAAAAAAACTTGTGTCTACGTTCTTTTACTTTATTATTTGAGTTATAAGCCGCATTTATGGCAATGTGAAATACTGTAACACTGTTCACCTCTTAAGCACCACTGGCCCAGGGACGGGCCATTCTGAATGTTCTGGTCATGTTTTGAATGGGTTCTCAATGAATAAATGCTTCAACTTTTGTCACTATAGGCATGTTAGATCGGTTAGAGTCTCCGGAATTAAAATATTCCGTTCATTTTGCGCCTACCACAAGCACATTAATATGATTTCACCTGTTTGAGGGTTTAGAAGCTATATTTTCTGTCCAGTCCTCCATTATTTGTAATCCATTATTCCATAAGGGTCCACAGATCACAACAATAAAAGTTTTTTTTTCATAAAAAATGAATGTCCTCACAGAAGACAATAACAGATTACCTCCAAGCTAATGGCATTCTGTCTCCTTTACTGTTGCATCAGCGCTGTGTCAGAGGGGGTGTGCTTGTTCATTAGCTCTCTGTGAACACACTGGGAGCCTCCCTATAAAGATCTGATCAGATTTCATCATCAGATTTCAGGAGGGCCAGTGAAGACACTGAGTGTACCTGAGCGAAAATGTAATGACAACAGTCTTTGCGTCCAAGAAAGCTCTGCTATTGGTCACTGCCTTTGGCAAGCATGCTAGTTTGAAGACAGATGTCTCACGTTTCCAACGAAACCAAACAACAGGGGGATGGGCACTTCTAAGGCAATGCTAAAGGTCCCTTAGAGGGGAGAGAGCGCTCTATATCTGTCAATAAGACAGAGTTTCTGACAAGATGTAGAGGTAATATGAAGCTTTTCATAATTCTTATATAAAATATATCCTAGTTACTGATATCAAATATCACTTTTTTTTACACAGGACAAAAAAATACCATGTATGAGGTAATGTAGTTTAGGTTGAGTTTTAGTCACACAACTGAGACTAAGACCCAGACTACTGTGACTCCAATCTTTGCCATGTTATGCCAGGTGTGAAGGTGTTCACTACAGCCTTAAAGAGGACTTATTGCCCTTTTGCAAAATCTCCCTTTCCTGGAGTGTGTTCCACAAAGTCTGAAGGCCCAAAGTATGAGCCAAAGAGAGTAGCCTACCTTTGTAAGGGCAAAACCCATTTTTGTCATCAGCATGAAACACCTCGCTGGGGGTTTAGGTCTTATTTCCTAGACCTAATGCTTGTTAGGCAGCACAGCACACAACTACCTAAACTGAAGACTAAGAAAAGTTTCAAACATTCCACAAGTTTGAGTTCCAAACATTGTACTCCAAACATTTTACTCTGAGCCTGACACTTCAGTAAGGACTGCTCCAAGAACCTGTGCACAGTTCAATGCTTGGTTTTTGCAGTGATCATTTCTGAAGGACAGGGCAGTTCCCACTTTTGCGCCCAATGGGAGACTCAGGCTCACAACCCTGAAGTATGCATTATTATTAGTTGATTTATGATGTTTTACAGAGTCACTGACCTGAGTCAGTGCAAAGCAGCATAGCAACACACACAATTATATAAATGCTCAAACGTTTGTCAGTATGATTCCAAACTATTAAAATAACCTGGGTTTCTGTCTTAAGACTTATGTCTGGATACATCTGCAATTATATTGAGAAGCCATCTTGATGCCCACAAAGAAACAGTCTTTGAAATGTTGAGATAGAATATTGTCATTATTTCTTTTTCTAGAGGTTATTTATAATATTTTACATAAAAAAATACATATAATTTTTTTGTTGACCCCCTGTTGAAGTCACTGTTTCAAAGTTGAATATAATGCTTAATATTATGGACATCCAATTATGCATTTTCAGTTCTGGCTAATCAGAATTTTTTGTAGTCAATTGTTAGAGGACACGCTGTTGGTGTGTCCCTGAAGTTGGTCCTCATTTTAATAGTTGAATTTCTTATTATGTGGGTTTCATTAGGTGTAAAATGAATTATTCTTTGCTTTTCTGAAAATGAATAAAATAGTTTTCAAATGGCAAATTAAAGTGGAAAGAAGGTAGGTGTAGCTAGTGTACAATAATTGACCAGTCAAACAAGTTATCATATTTCATTATTACTGAGCATGGGATTTCTATTGTTCAACTCATAATATATCAGAACTATATTCATTATTTAAGCAGAAATTTACCATTTCACATTTCTTTTCACAAAGGACTGACAGAATTTATAGGTAATGATTAGGGTTTTTTGTATTGTTGAACAATGCACAAGATTTCCTTATTTCACATTGTTTATTTCATCTATCAACAGTTGTTAATCAGTAGATAACAACAGCCCACAAAATCATATTTTCATACTAAAATTCAGCAGTTGTCTTCATCCAAGACAAGGGAAATCATTTAATCATATTCCTTACTCTTGACACTCAAACAAAGAAATTAAATACATGAAAAAACGTATACCAATGAAAAATTTTAAAAATCAATTATAAGCTACATTTTTAATTATTTGATTTAAAAAAATAGTCAAGGTTGTGACTTTATTACTGTAAACAATAATAGAAACATAAATAATCCTGAAACATGAACAATTCAAGCATTCAAAATATGCATTTAAATGCAGTGAAAAAGGATAAAATATAGTATTTTCACATTTACTGTTTTAGCAAGTAAACTGCTCTTGAACATCTTTCAAATCCAGGATGAATATAAACTCAATAAATTTAATTCAATAAAACTTGGATTGTCCCAAACTGATCCACAGGATCAGGATCAAGACTGATCTTTTGAATCAATATTGGCTATGTTAAGCCTGATCCATTTCTAAGCTTGTAGGCTATTTGTTTGTTACTGATACACCAACTATCAAAAATGCCCTACTGCCCTTTTATAAAAATACTACCACCACTCTGTGACTGAGGTTCTCACAAGTGAATGGTAGAGCCCACAAAATAAATAAATAAATAAATAAAGGCTGTCAGCAGTTTCAGTTATGACAGTCTTTGCTTCAGGCGACAATGTTATTTTGTGTCTATTTCAGCAACTTTTGCAAGTGAATCACACCTTAAAAGTGCTGATGTTGGTTGTAAAATGGTATTTGGACATTTGATGATGCTTGAGATAAAAAGAGGATGTTTATAACCCTGTCCGACACCTCTTTCCATACAGATTATTGAGAATTTATATAAAATATTATATGAAACCATTAAAGGGAAACATTTTTAGTTATCAAATGAAGTATTATTTTCTACAGGCGATGTTTTTTTAGCGCAGACAAACATATTTACGGCCCCTGGTTTTAAATCCTACACAAATCAAACAACAATAAAATGTAAAGTTAAGAAAAATACAAGTCTAAAGGGGTCTAAACCTCAGAAAATACTTGGGTAATCTGCTTCAGTAGTACTATATGGGTTTTGTTAGATTATTTAATGGTCAAACAACCCAACAACTCATCAAATTTTGATTAAAATCTTGTTAAAACCTGCTTGATGCAGCTATTTCCACCTGATTGGTAGAAATATGTGACATCATCTTTGGAAGTATGGAAAGATGTGACATCATCTTTTTCCAACTGAGCCCCACACACAGAAAGAAAAACACTAATATAGAAAATCTCATGTGAAATAATAAACTATTCTGAATATGGTGTAGGATTCCATTATTTCTAGTCAAAAGCTATTTTATGAAATTGGTTTTCAGGGCCTCTAAATTGCCTTACTAATTTTGTGCATTTTGTACATTGCATTTTGTGTGCAATGTGCAGTTGTATGAAACAACAACAACAAAATGTCTAACTTTAAAAAAATGTCAGACCAGACAATTTTTCATATTTTATATCATAGGATTCAAATCAAGATCAGGGAAAAAAATCTGTTATTGAGACATTACTAAATTTAACCAAATTTCTCCTCATTTTCTACTGCAGTAAGTGTTGTCATTGGAGGTTTAAACTGAATTCAAGCATTGCCTCTGTTGTACAGATGAGTAGCATCTGTTTATCATTTAATCCTTCAACCATAGCATCGGCAAAGCATCAAAAATCTGCATCTAAAATTATATATGGTATCAACCATATGTCTACATAAGACTTAATAAAAGAAAATATCTTCAAATATAAAATAAGTTAGGTAAAACTCTCTACTGAGCCTCATATTGATCTCCTTAGATATGACTGACTTATGTGCCCAAATGTTCTTAACATTTTTTACAGGCAACATTACACATGATCATGATGTATCATGATTCTGTCAGTGCTTTTAACACCAAACTCAGAGAATGGAAACAGCAGTATCTCAATGAGATTCTGAAACTTGCTTGGTTCAATAAAATGTTAACGAAAAGAAAAAAAGAAAATATTCTTGGCTGATTGTCAGAGTTTCTGAAGACCACTTTGATGCTTCTCCGCAGTTGACTCATTTTTCTTTTTAAAAAGATTTTTGAGCTTCAAGGATTTCTTACTCTTTTCCTTATCCTTGGTCCTATCATCTCCAGTCTCGTGGGGCAATGCAGGAGATGGCAAGGTAACCCTTGGTGGTGGCAGAGGTGGCTCCATCTCTGCTAGCAGCCTGCTCTGAGGCAGGTTAGGTGCTGAGGCAGAGAGGCTGGTTGGGGTTGTTTCCGTGGAGTTGCAGGACTTTTCAAGGATTCCATCATACACAAGCTGGCTCAATGGGCCAATGGTGAAAAGGTCTGAAGATGACTTCCATGGCACCTGGGAGGTTACCATAAGATCTGACTGTCCAATTCGACCAGGAGATGTACTTAATTCAGATGCTCCCAACTCCTCCCTCAGTGTTGATTGTTTATGTATTTCCATTGGAACATCAACTCTATCCCAAATTTTTCCTGTGGGATTGTTCATGGAACTGTCATTATCATCTCTTGGCATTCTTGGTATTCTCCTTCTGAGAGAACCAGCAGACAATTCCAGTTCATCTCTCAATATCTTCCTATTTGGTGATGGTTCTAAACAAAACTCTTGCTTCTCTGTAGAAGACGAGGCATCTAGAAGTGCATCAAATTTTTCTCTGGGTAGCATCTTTAGGGAAGCAATATCTGGACTATACTCCAGTTCCTCTCTAGATATCCTTCTTGGTGGTGTGCGAGTGGTCTCAACCATTTTGTCCATCGCTAATGCCCTTACAGAGGAATCAAGCTGGCATTCTCCTTTACTCCGTGGAACCCTTTTACAACTTGTCTCTAGGGACATCACCATTGAATCTCTTGTAACTCTTCTGGATACTGAGTCAAATAAATGCTCGGCATCATCTCGTATTATCTTTCTTGAGGCGCTGTCCACTGAGGCCCCCATCATACCTCTTGATATCTTCCTTGTTGCCTGTTGATCTGTTGATGCTTCTAATTCATTCCAACGAATCTTTCTTACATCCAGTGGTAAGTCACTTCTTTCTCTGTACATATTCCTTGAAGCGGTGTCCATAAAATCCCCTATCACATCTCTCTCTACTTTCCTGGATGGAAATTCTGCATCCAATTCACTGGAAAGCCCCTTTCTAACTGTAACATCCATGGAAGCTTCCATCCTGTCTCGGGATACCTTCCTTGATGTAGCTTCTACCAATGACTCTTCTTTGGACATCTTCAAAGAAGGGGATTCCAAAGAAGTATCCAGCACTTTGTCTTTTGCGATCTTCCTGCAGGCAACATCTGCAGAGGCTTCAAGCTCTGCTATGGAAATTTTACGAACTGGAGACTCAACAACAGCTTCCACTTCTTTACTCAAAGGCTTTGTAATGGAGCCGTCTGCAAGCAGCTCAGTGTCATCATGATAGAGCTTTTGACAGGAGGCATCAACAGTGGGACTACGCAATATTTTGCTGAGAGGAGGTGAAGTCATATAATCTGTGTCTGAGTACAGCTCTTGTGAGTCTCTTTTAGTTAGAGAAAGGATAGGAAGAATAAGGGGAGGAAGAAACAAAGAAGAAAAGAAGGAAGGAATTAAGGATTGAACAAACAGGTGTTGCTAAAACTTTGTAAAACAAAGTGGCCATTAAAAGTTGTGGGCAAGCAGACGTACTGTTTCTTTAGAGTTTTCAAGAAGAGCTCGTCTTCCTCATCAAAGCAAGGGTAAGGAGCTCGAATGGGAATGAGAAGGTCAGGGTCTGGGGATATCATGGCAGCTGGTGACTGAGCAATGATACCAGAACGACGTGACCGACATATGGCTGATCCCCGTGTTCGAGGAGAGCGCTTCAGTGGTGGAACTGGAACTAGAGGAAAGTGCAAGATGAACCAATCAGCAAAAAAGATTAATCCATACATAACATGCAGTGGTGTAGTGGTAGCAATGAATATGTATTCCTTGTTTTCAAACTTAAGTGTCTGGTAAAACAACACAGTGGTGTTATATATTTGTAGAAGCTCAGTGATGTAAGGACTACTTGTATGGCTAGTTGGTAAACTACTGTAGCTGGTGAGCTAACCACCAACATGCTATAAATTTGTATGTGGTTCACATGCCATGGCCCATAAAGGCACGTGATTGAACACTTTGTGGACACTGATGGGGATCCAAATCGACAAAAACCCACATATCCTGTTATTTACCTGGCATCTGTTGTAAGATTGGTGAAGCAGACTCTTCTAACAGATCCTCTATAGATCCATGTACAGAGCTATGACATGAACAAGATGGCTGGGGCACTCGGGGCAACCCCAGGGCAATTGAGTCTGTGTAAAGCTGAGCAGTGAGGTTTGCTAGACCAGGGTTCCTGATGATAGAGAAGCCGCAGAGGCGCTCAATCTGCTGCCAGCGATGGAGGCGTTCCCGTAGGCAGGCTGTTACTTCAGACAAGGCATTCCTTTGGGAGACACAAAGATGTTTGTCACAAACATTTACATATTACATATTTACTGGAACATACATACTTGCACAAACAAAACCTGCACAGGTAATTTTGTGACTCACTTTGCTTCCAGGATCTTGTGGTCAACCTGGTCTAGAGAGGAGCTGTGAGCAACATGGAGAGTCCCCAGCAAAGAACTTCTCTTCTTCTTGATCCTCTCTGCCTGCAAGGAAGTATAGGCTATGGGTCAGTCAACAGGAAGTGGGTGATTTAGGTCTATGATCAAGTGCAGATCACTCCAAATGTCTCTCCATTATCCGCAGTGACACAATCGTGAAAAATTGTGAGATGGACAAAAAGATGAAGATAAAACATTGCTCAATATATTCCATGTATTTAGATTATTCTTTTCTCTCTTTCCTCTTCATGCATTACCTCTTCCTTAGCGATGGCAAGCTGTAGTTCTGCACTCTGCTTCTTGACATTGTAGTACTGGACCTCTACCTCATGTGTCAGCTGCAGCCACTGCTGGAGAGCCTCTGAGGCAGTCCAGCTTGCCTGCATGTCCTTCTCTGCCTGCTTCAGTGCCCCACGCACCTAAAGGGACGCCATCACTCAAATGTTAGACATCACATCAATGCTTTCAAGAACTGGTGAAAACTGGCTACAAACTACAACAAGGATTGTGAAACGCTTGTTTCAGCAAATGTTAAGTTGTTTCCTCGGGTTATATGTTATAGTTTCTACCTGTTCCAGCTCCTCTTCTGCATATCGGAGGCGGCTGAGCTCAGTGACAGCTCCCTGCCTCAGCTCATGTAGACGGTGTGCCTCCTCCTGTGCTCCCATAATCTCATCCCGCATCTTCTCCTCCAGGTTCTGTTTCTCCTCCGCAACATTACGCTTCTCTTCTTGGGCTCGCTCCAGTCTGAGAATGTGAAAATGATATTAGTGCAATTAAGATGTAATTTTGGTAATGTACAGCAGGTGACAGACAAAGGAAAACCACTTAATGCTCACTGTTCTTGTAGATCTATGAGACTCTGTTCAGCCCTCTGGAGACTTTCCAAATCTTTCATCATCTTGGTTACGTGGACTTTACTGGCTTTGTTCTGAGCCTGTGCAAACCAGCAGCCTCCAACTCCCATCACCACTGACACAATTAGCAGCAGATCCTTCATGTAATTATGGGGAGGACCTGTGGTGGAATGGAAGGATGATTATTAATCATGGATGCATAAATGATCATAGTTGATGGGATAATGGCAAAAAAGGGTGATTTGAAGGACACAAGGTTAGTTACATGAAGTAAGCCAAAATCACAGATACATTCAGGAGACACAGAACAGTAGGGAGAGTGTATGGACTTGTGCTTACGTGTAGGCGGCCCAAACAGCACTACATCCAGAGCTTTGATGTTGAGCTTCTGTTTGTCTCTCTGGTCCTGAATCCTCAGATAGCCACTCAGGAATGAAGGCTCATTTGCTGCAATCCTGCACATAGATGTCACAGGCAGTACACGTTCAGCTCTAGTGACTTGTTTTTAAAGTGACTTGCTCTGACAACAGGACACAAGAGAGTCAGTCTTCGTTGACTATAGCATCCTCATTGACTATTCTCACCTGGGGAGTGTGTTTCCATTGACCTTAAAGTCTTTAAAGTTTCTCTCATACTGGGGCAACTCAACAAACTCCTTCAGCCAGCGAAGCACCTCTTCTTGAGTCCAATTATGTACTGAACATTGAAACAAGGAAAGAAAGGCAAAAGTCAGACAAAGTAAAGCTTGACACCTTTGGAAAAATAAAACAATACACACACTTCTCTCTGTCTCAGCCACACGCACCTTCAGATGACTTCCAGCCTCGCCAGAGCTCCTCGACTGTGATGTGCTGGTCTTCTCTATGCAGGTTGCTGTGCTTGTTGGTCTGTTGCTGCTTCATGTCTTCAATTATGAACTGCATCAACAGAGCGATACAGGAATAAGGACTTTTTTCAGACACAAATTTGAAATGCCAGGTTTAGGGGGTCACCAGCACATTAAACTAGCTGAGCACAAACTCTCAGCCTCCATGTCCAAAATAAATTGGGTGGATGTTGCAGTATGATATGTCCTTGGATTTCAGTCTAGGAATAATGAGTGTGTGTTTTGGGAGTGTATTTCTTTAGAGTGGATGCAGGAGCATGAATGTGTATTGCAAACTTCAGTGTGTATGTAGTTGTGTGTGTTAGTGCTGTCTTGGAATGTGTTCTTGGCTGTAAACGGAGGCTTCATATGATGGCTGGAGGAATCTTGGGGCTGTGTTCTGTTGAGTCCAGGCCCCTCCCCTGACATTTCTATGGCAACTGCAACCTGAGCCCCTGGATACTGTATCCTTGCATTGCATTCTGGAAGGCAAAAGCATTCTGGAATTCTGGGTTTACTATCAATGTCACATACATCTAGAGACTTGCAGACTCTCTGGGCAAAATACTTCTTTACTCTCAAGACTATTTACTCTGAAATATTAAACTGAACACAAAAAGAAAACACAAATCACTAAGGCACATTTGCACATGTGCACAAACATGTTTCTACATGCATTCCATATGCCTTTACACATGTACAGAACTATATACAGACCAGATATCAGACTGATTACTTGTTGATATGACTGACTAGAAAGGTTTTATTAATGCCAGAACTATTTTAATTTTTGGCTTCTCAATTAAATTTTTCTTTGTGTTATAGACAAAAAAAATATGTTCGGAAACTGTAAAATATTATAGATTTGCAAAAAAGCAACACAAGTCAAACCTTGCTTTGCAAGATAATTTTGTGGTATTTAGTAATTTATTTATTCATTATTTCACAAAAGAAATTTATGCAATTAGCAAATTCAATCAAATGAACTTTGATAAACATTTCTTCTCTCCTTTGTTTCCAGATGTTTGTGAAGAATATGAGAAGGGGGAGTAAGGAAACATTAAGAGGAGTTATATTCTTAAGTATATCTCTGAAGGTCACCAATGTTCCAGTATTCTTTCAGTCCAAACCAATTTTGTCACTGAGCCAAAAGCAAAAGTTATACCGTTGCTATCCTTGAAGTAGCATTTGACTCTACCACCAGCCAGGACACCTGTTGTTGCACTGCTTTACCCTGCCTGCTTCCTGCAGGCAAGAACATACAAGCGCTGGGATTTACAACAGCTAAGAAGATTAAACATTTGAAGAGCAAGTTGTACCTCCACACTCTCCTCCACCTCGATCCCTCCATCTTGGTCATCGTCCATCATCTGATGGATGCTCCGCAGGGCCTCCAGGCTGTAGCGATCTGCCTCGCTCATACATGGTGGAGACACCACCATGCAGGGGTCTACATGTGTCAGGAAGGCAATGACATGTCATAAATCATTACTTAACTCAGCATATCCAAGGAGTACCTTTCATTTATTCATCAATCCAGCTCACCTGATCAGATACACTGATCTATAGATTGAGCACGATCATTTCTGTATGTTCACTGCTCCTTTTAGAGCAGATACAAAGAAAGCTTCTCTCATCTGCTCAGTGCTGAGTGAATTTGATTCTTTTGGCTTATACAGGCAATGCACAATTTATAATGTGCATTGCTTGTATAAACTTGTGGGAGAAACACAGACAGACAGACAAAATGAATGGCCATGGTTTCTCTTCAAATACAGCCTGGGCCCAAAATGATTTATTTCATGTTTATCGAAAGGTACCTTATAAGGCTTTCTGTCAATTCAAACGTTAAATGCCCCAAAATGTCATCAAAGTGCAACCATTTCTATCCACATAAACTAGACAAATATGCACAATGAACCAACTGCACAATCAGTGTAATCCACTGACAAAAATTGTTTTGTCGACTGCTGTTTCCAAGGACAAGAACGAACCTTAAATCATTTGTTATAATACCATGTCATGCAATATATTATGTTTGACCTATTAAAGCATTTTTACCACCATTATCAACAGAAGTGTTAGAGTTATAACTTTTTTGTTTTTCCAAGATTAGCATCATATCAGAGCCCAGTGTCCAGGCAGTCTACAACCAGAGTTCTAATGTACTTTTCCTATTTACTCTTGTGTAGTTATTTATTTGTATAAGTTATAATAGGTGGTAGGTTTTGTCAGTTAAGTCACTATTTGTTCCAGTGGCCATAGATCATGTGCACTAAAACCAGGAATGACCTGGCAGATGTTAACAGACAATGTGTACTGAATGTACTCTGTCACACAGCAACAAGGATTCTCTGGAAAATCAATCATCGTGGCCAAATCAAATGTTGTATTGAGCCTTTAAATCGTACAATGTGTTCAAACCATAAGTACAATACAGGAATACTAACGCATGGCAAGGTGACACACAGCTTTCCGTCATCTGTGAGTCTAGTGAGTCAGAGCCCATTTCTGTCTTTGTGACTGTAGAGTTTCGGTGCTCCAAGTACCTCAGGGGACTGGGGGTCAAAAGTCTGCCACTATCAGCTTCCAGCCTCAGTAACACTAGCTGCTCTTTGCCAACAATGTACGGAAAAATAAAACTATGAGAAAATGTGACTTGTGGAAAAAAGTAAATTCTTCTGGACCATAAGAGTCTGTTCGTGCTAGATGATCCTGCAACATGGATCATTACACTCCTAGATAAGCATCAGATGTGCCCAAGAGAAGGTTCCTATAGATGCACAAAGAACACAAATTGAAAATAAGGGGATGCAATGACCTGCAATGATTAATCATTTCTTTGTTTGCTGCTGTCTGCATTGGTTACATCAGCCATAAACTTTTTTAAAGATAATTATTTGGTATGGCAATAATTAGTCAAAATTCTTGACAATCTGCTGTTTCACTTGACATTGTCAGTATCCTGAAAAACATGAAGACCTTTGAGGGTAAGTATCTGTGAGAGTGATCCATGTCTGTCTGCTCATTCCCACAGCAAGGATATGTAAGCTGTACCACCAATGTACAGAGCAAGACACAGATCCCCTGGTTGATGACAAAACTTGTATTCCTTAATAGAGCAGACACCTCTCAGCTGGATGGGATATCAAATACCAGTGGTGTATACAAAGGTCCTCTGAACAGTGTGTATGTATGTGTGTGTGTCCCTGGGGGAACTCCCCATATGACATGAGTTAAACCTTTTCCACAGGTGAGCTGAAGCTGATGTGCTGGGCACAATATTGGAATAGCTCGATTAACTACTGAGTCTTCAGGACAAACGAATCCCTTGACAATGTCCTGCAAGAGTTAGTGGCATCATAAAATATTTTATTTAATGTCAGGATGTAAAGAAAGAAAGGAAAAAAAGCATTGTTTCCCAAAAATGAAGCATATGCAAGATTCACAAAGACTGAAAACAAAACTTAAAGTGTTCTGATAATGTGAGCTGTTCTCTCAGGGTGAGTCGCCTGCTGAATCACAGTGCTTTAACACGTAGTATTATCAAAATGGGCTGAATTGGCAGAAAAATAGTCAAGCAAAAAATTCAAGATAAAAAACATTTTCAAAAACCTACTTTAAGGCTGTGTACCTGTCCAACTAACATTGGATTGTTTTAATGCAAACTTGGCATGGCTCAGATGTGAAATGTGCAAATTAGACTGATATGCTGCCAGCCAATGTCCATTTGCTCCTATTTGATTGAGTTTGTCTTTTGTTTGCATCTTACAGCACATAGGCCTACCTGTCGGGTCAAAGCCTGCGCTCCCACCGGGGAGGGTGAAACTCTGGAGGTCCCCAGCGCCTTGCGCGGCCACAAAGACCGCGGCGGGGAAAACGAGCAGCAACAGAGGGGACAGAGGCAGCATTTCAGATGGCAGATAATATTGTCGTCCAGAGTTTGGAAACTCCTCAAAACAAATGGAGAAAGAATATATGCGGTACCAACCCCAGTTTAGGAGGCAACTGTGTTAGTCTGCGCAAAGCGTTAAGCGATCTGTGTTGCTATTACGGGTACAGCCAAGAAGCGAGATGTGATACTGATGATTCACTTGGGAAATCAGGCAACCTGGATTAGTGTGCACCCTGAAATGTATAGTAGCGAACAAAAGTTTCAAAACACTAAAAAAAGAAACTTTGCAGTAATGATTTGCAGAGTCATCCAAACACACGAAGGCTGTGCGTAAAAGTTGTCCAAAAGTGGGTAATCCGGAAAAAACGACAGATCCCGCTATGATAAATCCATGCTGGGTCTAATAAAAACATCAGAATAAAAGGTCCTGAGAGTGATCCATCCTTATCAAAATCCACGCAATTACAACCACACGGACAGGACTCGGGACTGTGAGGGCGCAGGGAGGAATATCAGGTTAGGTCAGAAGGTGAAGGAAACATCGGTTTATAATCCTGCTCAGGGCGCATACACTTTCCCTGTTCCTTGTGTCCAGTTGGAGTTTGTTTTGTGTCGGCAGCTGGTCTCTTTATATGCCAGATAATCGTACTGTCCTCTCTTCTGTCAGCCCTTTCCCAACAGAGACGTCGAGCTGTGACGTTCTTCCTCGGAACTGACTGACACCCCCCCCCTCTCTCAGGCCACAGGGCCCCCGACAATTTATTATGTTTCCTAACCCAACCCCACTCTCCAACCCAAATATACAGCCTACATGGAGGTCAAAATTCCAGTTTTACTACAGTGTCGATCCAGTGACCTCCATTTGCAGATTTAGCTTTTTTCGACATCCATTTGTTGCAGAGCTGAATTACGCATTATGCTTACAATGCACAACACTGAGAGGTAACACCACCCCAAGAGCCACGCCAGCCAGATCATTTACTATCCTGTTTTTTTTTTTTTTTATGGCCTCACTGGTTCTAGTTTAGCTGGGGGATCAATTAAGGTGCCTTAAACTTCACTGTGGGAAGTGTTGCTTGAGATCAAGATCATGCCAGGAATAGCACGTCATATGTCATGTAGTGGCCTGGCTGTCTGCGTCCGACAGTTGAATCCTTGTTCACAGATCTTCATGCTATGTAGATGGACTTAGCAAATGTTTGTACACCTGTTTGGTTTTCTGATGGTGTCTATATGTGGCTTGTGATTGCAATGTCGTCGACACACTTTTGCAGAAACCATTGGACACACACTGTGGCTGTCTGTCTCCTTAAAGTAAAATTATTAGTGGAAACATTAAAAGTGTGAGGGACACAAACCGACCACACAACTACACACAACACACACACACAGGCACATACACTAAGAGTAACAAAGTGTCAGATTTCATTCCAGCAATCTGGCTCCCAGTTTAAAAATAGTGAGGCAGATTTGACCTCTACCCTGTGGAGCATGCCCAAGTGGTAAGTGTCCAATAAGGCCTCAGCAGGACCTGTGTAAGCATATAGTGTATGTGCATTTTGATTATATAGAACCTAAGTCCTCGAGCTCCTGCTCTGCTAATTGAAGATGAGACAGAAAAGAAGAGAAATGGGAGTGATGTAGAAGGAGAAAAAAAAATATTAAAAATCAAATCAAGATGCTCTTAAATGTCCAACTCTGTGAAACAAACAGACACCTTAACACAAACCCAAGTGACCTTGAGCGTCAGTTCATTTTTATTCTTGACCTTTCACTGGCAGATCGATTTACTTGCTGTATGACAGTTTTACACCAGACTGAAAGATGCGGATAGCAGACAGGGAGAGAGCAGTGGAAAACAAAAGGCAGGATATGAGAGCAGAGACACTCACTGCCCAAACACAAGGTCGATGAAAAATGCCCATTAAGCCACCAGTCTAATGACATGATGAGGTTGTGTTAGCATCCCAGCTCACAGCTGACCTCCTGACAGCACTTAAACTGCCTCCCACCTGGCCTTGTTGACGCTGAGTGGAACAATGCGTGACCTGACTGACCAAGCCAAAGCAAGGCACGGATGAGAAATTGGATACAAAGGAGAACATGGTAGATTTGAGATCCACATTACTGTGACCAAAATGTCAATAATTTGTTAATAAGTTGTGCTAATGATACAGAACATCAGAGACCTCCACAGAGCAGTGCAGAACCTGGCAGAGATCAGACTACAGTGTTGATGTAACACTGACAAGTGAACAAACCTTCTGTAACAGAACTTAGATGACGGTTTTCTATCAGTCAAGTGATGACTCACCTACAGTGTACTGCATTAACCAACTAGTGTCTACTGAGAGCATGGGAAGAAAACAATGGGAGAATGGACACAAAGACTGGAGCTTGATGCTGCTGGATTGTTGTGATGTAAATACTTACCTATTCAACAACAAATCTACTTTTAGGTCTGCTGAAAATACAATTGCAAGAACTTCGGTGATTCACATCACTGTCATGAAAACTTTAAATTGGCAATCCCCAGGCCAACCTGCCACATTTCCTTACCACATATTACTTTCATGACAATCTTGACATTCATTTCATCTCAAACATGATATAAGGCATGATACAAAAAGAATGATGCAAATCAGGACACTTTGTAAGTAATTTTAAGCAGGACAAGTATTGCAGGTAGTGGTTTTTAAGGCAAAATAAACTGTCATTCTTGACTAGCTTAGTAAGTCAGTTCAAAGTTCCATTTTTATGTTCAGCCTACTCAACAAGGTAAGCAGAGAGGCAGAACCAGGAATTTGAGTCCGTACAAAACCATCAACTCATCACATAAGATCCAAAGCACAAACACAGCTGATTGTATCAAAATTAGTTCTACTGTATTTACAGTCAGATCAATCCCAACATGACAGTACTGGGCATTTATAGGTGGCCTGTGAGGGTAGGACTGCAAGCTACAAGGCAGAGACAGTGTTAAAGCTCTTCTTCCAACACATAAGCACAACTTCAAAAGGACTTCTAAGGCCCCTCTGAATGAAAGACATCAGAGAAGGGAAAAAGTCACATTAAAGGTTTCATCTTTTAGACAGTTCCTTCTTTGTTCCGTGACTTTGTCCGAGGATTAGGACCCAAAGTTCTTCCAAATTAAGAATTTTGTTTAAAGACGTCACTAATGTGAAAAAAGAAGAGGAACTGATTATGTTCAGACTTGCGTTTAAGCGCTCTGGTACAAAAACAGCACACTGATTACAAAACTTTGACCTTGGTCTCCCAGAATACACTGATTGTGTACACACACTGCACTCATCAAAAATGTCATTTTTGATATAAAGAGGAGTAAGAGACTGATCAGCAGCCTTGAAGATCTAAAGGAGCTAAGCCAATAACTGCAGCCAGAGAGGTGCATGTCCTCACTCTCTAAATCAGATCCTTAAAACCCGGTCTCACTGTTTCTTTTATATTGTTCTACAGCATGTAGAATTGTTAAAGGTTCTGTAATGACAATTTAGTAAGTATGCATTTGGGTATCTAGTTCCAAAACACACCAGTGGATATTAAAAAAAAGAGGTGAGGAGAAAAGCAGAGAAGCTGCAATCAGACTAATAGAGACTCACTAAAAGCCATTTCCACCTTAACCACTTCACTGAGACAAAACTCAAGCAGGAGCCAACATGACAAACTCTATTTGGTAACAAAAGTGAACTTACTATGCAGTATCATACAAAAAATGTCAAAATGTACCTCAGCAAAAGCTTATAAAATATAATATGAATAAAATAATATAATAATATTCCTTGGTCCGTAAAAACTATGTTACTCTTACAACAAAATGTTTCCCTTGCTCACAACAGATAAATCAACAAGCTTTTCAGTAAAAACGTGATCTTGGCAGTAAGAAAGCGCAGTGAACATAGCTTTCAGACCCACAGGTGTATAAAAACAAAACGGTTCTTTTACCAGTCAGGTTGCTGCGAGAGACAGAAGGCAGACTCATCTGCTTTTAGTTGGAAATCTTGGCTGTCAAGGTCCTCTGAGTGGGGCTTATCATGTCATGTCCACAACAATCCACAAGAGGGAGCTAAAGAGAGGAGTCAGTTGTCCCAAGTCTTTCCTTTGAACTTGTCTTTTTTTTTCCCCAAGCGCTGTCTTGCATTCCTCATGATTCTGCAGCTGCTCTCTCACGAAGAGTTTCTGAGTTTCTGTGCAATACTTCACAGGTCCATGAGCCTCTTTGGAAAACACATGCGTGCATTTTCTCACTCATTCATAGCACACATACAAAACAACACACACGTACACATAAGAAATATGCAGTACTACGACAGCACCGACATGGTCGACGCTCCGGATGACATTCCTGAGTCACTGCTGTTGTAAGCCCCCTGGCCGTCCCCGAGGCCACCAAGCGAGGATGATGGCGAAGATGACGATGCTGGTGATGAGGAAGAGGTGCTATGTGACCGCAGAATGGCCCCGGCAGCACTGCAGTGAGGTCGAGGCCCTGGCTCAGGGGTGTAGGTGAAGGTGAGGGCGGTGGCATAGATGATTCCATCGTTGCGGACCAGCGTGACAGGGACCTGCACCGGCTGTCTCACCCAGCGCCAGCCCTCCCTGAAGGCAGAAATGTCCGGCACCACACAAAGGATGCTTTCCCCACATCTTATAGGGCAGACAGATGAGATAAGGTTGGAGTATTTAAGCTAGGGCTCATATTGTGTTTGTTTTAGCATTGTGATTGTGATATGAGTCATGATTTCAGTTGGAATGATCATTTCTGATTCATTTTCCCTGAAAAATTTTTTTGAATGATGATGATCTGATTTTTGTTGGGTCTTGTAGCAAACAAACAAAGTCCTTTACATCTGGAGAATATGATCTGTAGATCGGGGCATCTCTATAGCACCACACTCTTATGGTGCTAGCAATGCACAACAATGTTGTGACACATTTTACTTTTATGAAAAAAAATTGCAGCTCCTGTGATTTACCGCACTTGGCCATACTGTGACTTTGATTATATTTCGATTGATTGTGCAGCCTTAATTTAAGCCATCCAACACTAATGTGCACTCACAAATAGAAACACTCACCTGTACATAGTGTCAGCCTCCACATCTCCGAACCACACTCTGAGGTTAGGGGTGAAGTTCTGTCCCGTCAGCTCCAACATCGCCACATCTCCTCCACCGTTTAACTTCACACAGTCAAAAAAAAAAGGTCTTAAGCCTTTAAAAGATCCCTACAAACTGAGTAACAACTTAAAAGGGAAGTAGTTTGTAACCAGAATGGCACTCATGTTTACTGATAAAAAGCATAACAGGCATATTTTCAGCAGAAAAGTCTGTGTATGTACCTGCAGACTTTCCACCACAGGAACAGGTGTGACTGGTGTAGGGACGGGGCCCATGCCTTCATAAAAGGTGTACTCTGCCTTGTCAGTGCTAATAATAGTCCAAGAAGCCCCATCATTAATAATCTCTTTGTTAGTCTCTTTGGAGCATGGTGTAGCCTGGAAAAACAAAAAAAACAAAAAAAAATTTATGAAATTTCACTTCCCACTTTAGGTCAGCTGAGGGGAAGCTACCAGAGTGTTAGGTAGGAACTTGACAATGACAAGGACAAAGACTAGACTCTCTTTTCTTGCCTTGAAGTGCTCAGTAAAACAAATGTCTATTCAAACAACAGCTGCTGTGACCAGTGATCTAAGCAGACAGATTAATATTCTGTTGGCTATAGGAACAGCAGCATTATCCTAGCTCGATTACATTGTCTGAAAAAGCCACTGACAGAAGGTGGGTAAATGTTGAATAAATTTCGGCAACAATGGTACCGAACAAAATAGAAATTAAAACCACTCCAAAAAAACAAAAAAAAAACAAAAAAAGGATAACATGGTACGATAACACACCTGGAACTGGATGATTCTCTCCTGTGAGAGACAGAGATACATCCTGTCTGTATCTTTCAGATAGAAGGCGCACTTGTGGAGCTGGGACACTGGGTCATCTGCGTCCATTAATGCCATCTGCTTGTCCACTTTGCGAATGATCTGAGGCATTGAGGCACACACATAACTATCATAGATACACACATATATATGTATATGTATTTAAATGCACCACTGGTATCACTGCATACTTTCTCACATACTATTTGACATCATATAAACACATGCATACCAGCCTGGGCAGGGCCATGCCAGTAACAGAACAGACCAATTTCACAGTCTGACCATAATGGATGTAGCCATCCCTCACAGCAAACTCCTCCCCTTCAGACTCATCGTCGTCCACTAAATAGACATAACACAATGACAACTTAAATGTCTATAAGTCCATAAATAATCAAGGTACACATGAGATAAGATAATGATAACGTTAAATGTGTGTACCCACGGGAGGTAACCTATTGTTCATCGATAAAAACAGTAATTAGGGACATGGGCACAGAGGATCAAATAAAATGGGAAAAAAGAATCACAGATACGACAAAGTGTGACTCACAGAGGTGGATGACGAAGGCGCCCCACTGTTGGGAGCTAGCATGAAAGTTTCCCCCCTCCACATGAAGATACCTGGTGCTAACCGTCTGGGAACGCAGGCGGTTAAACAACGCTACCTTAGTCCCTGAAGCTATACACACTGGGGTGACAAAAAGAGAGAGCAAAAGGAGATATGAAGGATGAGAGATAATACAGTGTTTCTATGGGCAAATCAAAATCTTTTTCACATTAGAATTGAATGTCAGTATGTTGTGAGACCTGTGAAATCTGTCTTTACATGAGCTAGAATGTGTGTGTGTGTGTGTGTGTGTGTGTGTGTGTGTGTGTGTGTGTGTGTCTGTTTGTGTACTGACACAGCCTGTAACTCACAATCTGCATTTTTCAAGGACTGTTTCTTCTTGGAGGGCTTGGAGATGACCTTGATCCTCTTGCTGAGGAAGACTCCTATGTTGGCGCTGTTTCCGTATAACATCTTCACAGACAGCATGAAGTGTTTTCTTTTATCTGAGTCACTGATATACAGTGTCTTAGCTGTGCAGAAGTGCTGACGTAGGAAGAAAGAAACAGGTTAGGGGATTTTCTATGTGTGTGTTTGTCCCCCTTTCACTTCCCGCTTAACTTATTCTCAGAACAAGTTCATTAATGACAGTAGCACAATAAAAAAAACGATATCCACTACTAACATAGTTACCAGGGTTGCAGTGACAAACAGAGGATATGGTCAAACTGCGCAGAGGCTGTACCTTTCATGCTGTGGTTACTTTGCACAGTTCATCAGCAGTGAAGCAGAATAATGAATGAAGTAACAACAATAAGTTATTGCTAAAATGACTTGAATGAAATGAAGTGAGAAGAGTGTGTCTACAGGGTGCACTGCTAACGTCATCAGAAAGATATATATCTCTGCCGTAAGGTGTTATTACAACTGCCTACACACCTTCCCCTCCAGATTGAGTTGCTGCATCTCCTGCTCACTGTTGCCTATCCCGATGAACGCACATGGCTGAGCCTCCTGCTCTGTGCAACCCTCCTTCTCCATGTTCTCCAACTTCTTCTGCCAGCCACTGCCCATCAGATACACACATGGTGGAGGGCAGAAAAACCTAATTGACACAAGGTCAAAAAAACATAGAGGAGTTCCGACGCGTCAGTAAATGAATCTCTATCAAACACACACAAACTCAAAACTTTAACAGTCCCATACAAACCTTTTTTCATTGCCATATGACTTTTGTGCAACTTTTGCGTGTAGTATGAGCACCGTTTGATCATCTTTCTCCTTCAAGTAATTCCTCATAGCCTCCCTGAAATGGGGAGAGAACACATTTTAACGCTTTGACAGCACAGCACAAATGCATCCACTTTAATCATGTTGTTTTTCTGTTAGCTTTCCGCACTGATTTACAAGTGCTGAGCTCTTTGCACCGTGAAGAGGTTGCTTATGTTTCCCCCTACCTTGTCAAACGCTGAGGCTGAGGTCTCTCACCAAACTTCCTGCAAAACAAAAACATCAGAGTGCAAAGTGTTTACACGAGGTTTTATTGCTGGGCTAGTGTAGCAGAGATTAAAAAAAAAAAAAAAAAAAAGGTAGACTGAAAGTGAGTGAAAAAAGACAGAGGCGCACAGTGTCAGTGACATCTGTGAATGCAGGTGTGCTTACACTTCTGTTGTGTATTTAGAACACAGAAAACTCACATATGGAAATGGTTTACCCTCATGATTTAGACTTGGACAGGAGTTACTGTACAATATGTAATAATGTGATAATGTAGACGGTCTGTTTTAAAAGTGCAATTGAGGGAAAACTTTTTTCTTTTCTTTTTCTTTTTGAGCCGCAAAGTGATGGGAGGAACGTTTAAACCAACAAACGTATACTAATCCAGCTATATTCAGCAATAACTGCTTAAACGCAACTGCCGTGAAGTCAATGTCACACTGCTGCAGTCTGGGGAGTTTGTGAAGATATCACATTGTTTCTGCTCTCAACTGACCGAGGCAGAAATGAAATAGACACAAAAGAAGCAGTTAAGCCCAAACGCGAAACCGCTCAATGACAAAAAGTTTCTGAAAAAGTTTGAAACTGATTTAATATCGCACTACAGCTCCACAAATGGCAGAGAAACCTGACGACACCACGAAGAACAGTTTAGCACAACAGACCCCACATCAAGCCTCGGAGTGTCACAGTGTGGGGTAGTTTGCTGAGGCTAAGGCGCCAGTAGTGACACGCAGAGACATCACTCGGAAACACCACACACCGGCAATGGTTTACCACAAGAAAATAAAACTTTTTAAATAACATTATGCCTTGACCACTTACCCCGTAACAACGGGCGCCATCTTCCGATTAACTCTCCCCCCCCCCCAAAGAAAAAAAGTCCCAACAATCGCGAGATCCCTCCCACAGCCCCCCCCCCCCACCAAAGCCCACGGCACAACAGAAGAACCAGACTGGAAGGACAAGAAGGGAGAGAAGGAGGGGGAGGTGTGAGTGGGGGCAAAGGGGTGAGAAGAAGGGGAGGGAGGGAGGGGCGACGGGCAGAGGGCAGACGCCAGAACAACAGGCGTGGGAAAGTTGCAAAGTCGCGCGAGAGCGGGAAAACTCTCACAATAGACATGAATGAATGTGGGCCGGTTATGTCGCGAGATGATCCTCAAGGCAGCCGCACTGTAACTCGATTCCCACGCCTTATTGAGCAATAAGGCAAACCACACTTCTGCGTTGTAGAGACAGAGAGTGCAGCTTCAAGATAAATAGGTATTGCATGAAATTTAACACTGGGAATACATAGTCTTATATCATTTCTCCACATGATCTTTATGAGACTAGTAATTATTAATCTTGGAGATATGACAATATGTCCCTTTTTTTTCTCAAGGCTTAAAGGTGATAAGAAAGACATGACCATATTAGAACAGCATTACAATAAAACTCGAACAGCAGCAGCAATATTTTGGAATAAGATTTATTACATAAACTTATTGTATTTTGAAACGGTAAATATAAAAAAAAAATTGTATAAAAGATTAAAAAAATGAATTCCATTAATTAAGACAGTACTAGTTGAGCAATTATTCAAAGATAGCTCACAGCATTTCATTATTCTACAAAGTGAACATATGGTCTTGCAAAATCCATTAATAAAAGTATAATAGTTATATTAACTGCCAATTGCAGAATTGGGCACATCATCGAATAAACACTCAGTTGGTACACCTAGCTAAAACTAATAAAGTGCAATACAACAGTCCTGCAATAAATCCTCCCTTCTGGGCAGTTGTAATGTTCAGTTTGTGTTGCGTTTTAGGGATCTACTGATGAGGCTGCAGGCCTGTTTTATTAGACGACATTAGTTTAGCATGCATTGGCTAGGTGTGCCTAATAATCTTACAGCTGATTGTAATGTATTTTCAAATCTCACAATCAAACTACTGTACATACATATGTACATACATACATAAATACAGTAGAAATTTCTTTCTGGAAATTCATGACACATTCAACATGTGTTGTTTTTGAAAGAGGAACATAAAGCTGGGTGTGTATAATAAAATAAAAAGGGCAATTCTGTGACATTTGTTTTTGCAAACAAATCAAACACATAAACACACATGCATTTAACCAAAATGCAAAACAAGCAATCCCCAGTGGGTTTTAACAGTCATCGGACATGACCTCCTTCACTTCCTCATCACTTGTTAACACACAGCATCATATATCACACCGCTGGTCCCTTGCTGAATGAAGGAGTGGGGTCCGAGGGGAGCAGAGGATTGCAAATGGAAAATACTTGCACATGAGTTGGCCAACTAACTAACTGACAATAATAAATGCTAAAAGATGCTGAACGTTCTTTTTTTAAAAACTTCTACACACTGTCTCTGTTAAATATCACTTCCAGCTTCTATTGTGCAGTGGAAAAAAGATGAAAATGCGTTCTTGGTAGCCTTTTCTTCAGAGCATACATCACTTTGCTGTCTCACAAAAACCCACTTCAGCTTTCAGAGTAACACAGCGGTACTTAAGATGGCAGCAGGGATTCTCCCAAGGGGAAGTCAACAAGGGCTTGATAAACCACTACTGCGACACCCTGCTGCTGTAGTCTGGGACTACACACAAAGTTAAACAGTAGATTAACAATGTCAGTCTTTATAGTTTCTCAAATTCTCAAACTATTCTTGGACAAGTTCTTCCTGAGTCAGTTTAGATATCTGGCAGGGATCAGCTGCTTCATATCTGAAGATCTTTGGCAAAGAGGTGTTTAAAACATTTATGGTCCTATAACTTAGTGCCTAAAAATTAAAAAAAAAGAGTGCTGTTTGAAAGAAAAAACCCTTATATGTTCAGAGAAAGAGAACCATTATACGTTGTAGTTTTGACAAAATAATTTTGACAAAATATTTTCCGCCTTCCAAATGTTTTCACATTATAATTCCAGCAATTCTGATGTAAACAATCCCTCTGCTATTATTGTCTGAAGGCCCAATCATTTAGGAGCCCTGCTTCTAAATTTTCCAGAAAATCTTCTTTCTGTAAAGCACATAGGAGATGAACACCCAACAGGAAGTAGCCACAAGGTTCTGGGTGAGGTGTTCAGCGTGGGATTGGCTGTTAGCCATGCGCCAACGGAAGGGGAAGTACTCCTCAAACACTTCGTGGCCCACGTACACAATGATGGAGTTCATACCTGTAATTACAGACACAGGTGAGAGTAGAGCAAAGGTCAGCATCATGAGAAATACAGACAGAATTTACAGATGCTACATTTGGTCTATTTTACCAAAACACAGACCATGCCAGTTAGTTGTTTTGTAGACTTAGTAATCTTACAAGTACTGATATTTAACTATGTCTCCACAACACCCTGGTCTCTATATTCATATCACATTCAATTAGAAACCGTATTAATTTCAGCAATCAAAGCTTGCCTTGGTAATAATTTGGTGTTAAAGGACTCTTTGTGTCTAATAATAGTTCTCACCAGGGTAGTAGAAAGGTGCTCCAGACCACCACTTCTTTACATCCACTGTGTAGTAAACCAGCACTAGCAGCACAAAGGCAAAAGAGGCCAGTGTTGTCACATAGGACAAAGACCTAGAGGCGAAATGGACAGAAACAGGCAGAGTCGTTAAAGATGTCTTTTACTGCAAAGATGTAGGTTTGCGGGTTTTTTTGTTTGTCTGGAGATCTTCAGTAATTTCTGTCTGGTCTAACTTCACAAAGGTACTTTCATACCAAACACAACAAATCTGCACCTGTATTTTAAAGCACATTTATTTGCAGTGGCTGGTGCTAATGGTTAATAATTTCTGACTGTCCTGAGCAATGCATGGGGATGGCTGGGTTTCCAGCTTGGCATTGTGCTCAAAATATAACCTACCTACACTGATAGACTGCACTTTCTGTTCAATATTAGGGAGTAGGGAGGGGGTTAGCTAGGAATGAAATGCAAATGTGGACAACCTCGATAGATAGTGTTTTTTTAGACATTTAAAAATTAAGTGGGGAAAGCATGGACTACAAAGTGTATTGTCCCCCCCAAGTTGGAAAATTGTAATTGAAAAAGGCAAACCAAACCAAATACTAGTAACTATAAAGTTCAGCAACTTTCCGAAACATTCAGTCAACAGCTATTAAAAAAAAAAAAAAAAAAAAAGGAATTGCAGAGAAAACCTTGTTCCATCTGAAAGTGCACAAAAGCCAACTTTACCATAGGTTCTTGTTGACAGGAATGAAGCCATGGTCTGTGGAACACTTGGTCAGAAGTGCTGATATGGCTCCCTGAGTGTAACAAGAGAGATCATTAAATCAAGAAGGGGAAACACTCCTGAAAATGAATGTGTTTTGGAAAAAGTCGAAACACTGTGACTGCGATTTTACTTTGCAATGCAATGAGTCATTTAATACACTCACAACAGCAAGAAATTGATATAGAAGAATGTACCTAAATATAGAAGTACAACATACATACATGTTAAGTTGCTTACCAATAAGAGACCCCATATGAGAAACCTTGACATTATACTTCTGTGAAGATCTCTGTAGTGTAAGATTATTTTTCCTGCCTGTGAAAATACAACAATTAAAACCACAATTTGACTCCCTTTGGCTTTTCAATGAGCTATATTATAATTACTTTTGACATCAGAAATATGTATAGAAGCAAGAGACAGAAACAAAGAGAGAATGAGTTCATCAACTCATATTACAAACCTGTAATCCAAAAAAAGCCATGAGGATAGAGTTGATGCTGCCAAGAACACCTTCTGGATCATATGGCATGTGAGTTGCATAAATCACCTTAATTAAAATGGAAACAGAAATGGATTTTTGTAAATTATCCTTAAGTTCTGACACAGTTTACCCTTGCTTCACCTGTCATGTCAACATGGTTGGGGTTAGAAAGGGAGTGTTGGCCTGTGAGAGAGAAACCCGATATGTAAGCTCAAGCTTAACATCCCAAGTTATAAAAAGACGGAATGTGTCTGCTGCTTGTATGTTTGGGTTGTTTTGCTGGTCACTAACCCGTGACGAGGGAGTCTGGTAGATGTGGTTTTCTCCCAGTAGCCAACGGTCAATGAAACCAGCTGCTCCACCTGTGCAGTTAGCGTATAGGCCCATGTCCCCGATCCCACCTGGACCCAGATAGCCTCTGTTCAGAACAGTGAGGTGAAGTCAGTATTATTAATGTAGGACGAAGGCGATTGAGAGCAAGGTTAAGTTATAAAAATAAATACAAGTTGGAATGGGGATTTGGAATTAATTTTATCAGCTCGGATTTCAGTTTTGATTCTGCTTATTAATTCACTTGTTAATTATTTTATCAGTCCCTTTATTTTACAGGAAAAACTATAAGCAGACTTCAATGTTAATTTCACTCTAGTTTTGTCATCAGCTGCTTGACTCACGTTGGACAATCTGGTACAGGAAGTTGGAAAGTGAGGTATAGCCAGATGCTTTCTAAGAGAAGCACACACAGCCAAGCTGGCCAGTACAGCAAGATGTCAAGGCCAGGAGACCACCAAGCATTCTAGAAAACAGAAACACTTTTGTTCTCCTTCATAGTACATTTAAAATAAACACATTAATCATAGTAAGTAAACAAGAGACAACAGTCGGAACATCAGAATGAATTCGTGCTTTTAGGGAGCCACGGCAGATAAAGACATTTTAATTCAGGGGACTCTTGTACCAGTACAGCTCTAAATAAAAAGTTTGAAAAAGAATGAGGGTGAGATGAAGCTGTTGGCTGACCGTCGGAAGGATGTCGAGGTGACCTCTCGCCACCAGCAGATCCAGGCAGGCTACAACCAGGTATGACCAGGCCAGACGCTGCAACACACCTGGGATCCGCAGGTTGTTCCAAGATACTGTGGAGTGGATGAGGATGGCGTGTGAGCACTGAGCAAAAAGGCAGGCATAAGCACATATGCCCACAGTTTTCATCACTATTAAAGAACATGGTCTGATAATCATCTATCTAAATGGTTTGGGATATTGTAGTCAACATCAAAGAAGTGTGTTTATACTCACATGGTCCCTGGCAGTAGTTTGGGTTGATAATGAAGACACCGATGACGAAGAGCTGCAGGCTCCTCCACACAACTTTCCTCAGCAGTGCGCAGCGAGTATAGCCCGCACGCAGCAGGGAGTTGATTGACAGTGCGATGGATGTCCCCATTATGAACACAAACCTGGTGGAGGAGGGAAACACAAAATGTGAGAAAATGAGACAAAAAAAGGAAGGGGACAATGAGGTGAAGTTCGTTTAAAATATGAGCACTGGTTTTACAATTCTTGACTGAATGAAACAAGGGAACTGATAAATGTTTTATTATTTTGGTTAATTTTATTCCTTTTTTTTTTGTTTTGTTTTGTTTTGTTTTTAGTCACAGGTGAAGTTCTAGTCTGGAAACCATTTTCAAATCCAGATACCATGAAGACAGTTCAATCCTTTATTGCACTCTAAGAAAACTTTGGTTTGCAAGCATGATTAGCTAATGATAAAAACAATAAAAATACATGATGACAGCACAACAGTCAAAGCAAGAAAGACGTAATGGATCCTACAATCAAGTTACCATAAGTTGAAAATGTTTTGCAACTTATTTTGACCACCTCTATTTTATGTGCAAGTCCATATTGTAACTGAAACATTGTTGAATGAGTCTGTGGTTCTGGCACGCTTACTTGCTTTAGTGTACGAGCAGATGTGAAAAGTAGTCAAATAATTGTCCATTTCTTGACTGTGATAACCTAATCTGCAGAACTAAGACATGCTACAGAAACTATAGAAGACATTTTGAACTGAGCTTACCAAGGGAAGACTAGATCTGCAACAGTAAGACCTGTAATGAGACAAATGGGAAAGACAGGCTTCAAAATCAATCACAAAACCAAGATCTGCGAACAATGAGTTACATAATTAAAAAAAATTAAAAAAACAATAAAAGTAGAACCAGTTGGGGCTCACCATTCCAGCTTTCGTGTCTAAAGAACCAGTATCGCCCCCCTCCATAGTTCACAAACACCATAATGACTAAGGAAATACTGACAGAAGACAGAGAAAATGTGACATTACTGAAAGAAGTTGAGCCCTGCAGGCAAGAGATTACAGAAATACAGATAACGGTTCACTATACGAAAAAAAATCCCTTGGAACAAGTACTACAACTTTAAGGCCCTGAAACCATGTTATTATTATTAGTAAGAGCTCATTAATGATTGACAATTCCAGTGTCAGCTGCTAAAATGTCACATTGCAATTAGAATCACATGATATAGTCTTCACATATCCATATATGAGAGCAAGGGGTAAGTCAGATAATATATTTCTTTGAGCAAGATGAACTGCAGGGGTAAGTGTGGGGGTGGGCTACCCTCTGAACGTGTCCAGAGATCGCAGCCTCTTGCTGGGGTTGGGTGGGGGAGGGAGGATGTTGTCAGTAACCGATGTCACTGTCCTGCCAGGGGAGCCCAGTTCCTGGATGATGAAATTAAAATTAAATATTAACATTATTCTATTGGAAGTATAAAACACTTCTGCACATAGAGTCATGAATACTGGTTAATATTTTTCCAATGAGGGTTTTAAATTGATTGAAAAACATTTCTAGACACAAGCATCCTGCAACTGATTTTCAGCTACTATTAAATATCTTTGATTTGAGAGAGTAGTGAAGCCAGCATTCAAAAAGCTACTAAACCTCTCCACTAAAACCTTTTAATTTTTAAGTGTGAACAGCCTCAGAAAGCCAAGTAATACACCTTGCCCAATAAATATGTGCGGGATATATTATTGAAAATATTTTAATAATACAAGTGACACATTTTCCAAAAGTACTTTACAATACACAATAAAAACATACAGGGTATTATGACATCACTCACTTTAGAATATACCAACATGTCTGGTGTATTAGCTGCTATTTGTTTACTCATCTTGATGTAATTAAATTTCCCCACACAGTAACACTCACAGAGTTGATAAGCCTTTCCGTCTCCATGGAGCCACCAATTCGGAAGAGGATATCCTTCACTACGTGAAGCCTGGACAAGAAATAACCAACCAGGTTAGGAGTTATTCTATAATGCGCACAAGTTCAAGATACAAGGCACAGTGATCTTTATTTAAAAAAGAGTAGATTATGATGTTCTTGGGAATCTACTGCATAGATAGAGAAAAAGGAAACAATAAAATTAGATTACCCTAATAATGTTCTTCCAATGGCAGACACCACAGCCAGTCCAACAAAGATGATAAAAGCTACCAATATTGCTGTGAAAATAATGGAACATTAATGAGATGTAATGTGCACTCGGTGCAGGGTGGTGGGGGCGAATATTGCATCAAAACACTTGTCACATGTCACACAAGCTTATAAATGCGTTTATGCGTATGAGACTCACGTATGTAGCTGTTGACGGGGTCTGCATCAGTCACTACAGAGCAGTTGACCACTGAGGAGTCATTTAGATTTTTCACCCACAAAGAGTAGTTTCCATGCTCCCCAAAGTGGAATGGAACCCTGGAAATTAAAGATGATATGCTTTCATTCAACAATGTTTCCTTAAACAGGATGGGTAATTGACACACAAGACATTTTGTCTATTAAAATGTTGAATTTTACAGTTTGCTTTTTGTAAATATGTCTTTTCCACATATGGTGGATGGTTAGGCAATTAGTATTATTTTTGAAGATGTGCCCCAGCGTCCCAGCTGTGAAGTGGAGCTGTAAAGGACCTGTGAAGACCCTCAAACATCATATTCATTTTTTCATTCATAATTAGCCCAGCTGTGCTATCACGTACATGAGGGAGTCCTGCCATGTAAGACCATCTATCTAAATCATATTAGTTTTTTAATCCCTCCAAAAAGGTTTGTTTAGGTAAGAAATGTTACATATTTAAGACAGCTCCCATTGGTTGGCTGATAAACTATATATGGCACTTAAAGAGAGAACAACATTATAATATTCCCACACATTTGTACTTTGCACATTTTAATATATGCCCTGTTCTGGTGTACGGGAAACACATCTGTGTTACTGAACTTACGTGCACAGCTCCAGGGTAACAGGAGTGCTGTTGAGCTGTAGTGTAATTTCATGCTGCGTGCTTACAACAAAGTCAACTGAACTGGGCTGGCCAGGACTGGGAGCTGCAGGTACCACCCCTAGCTGCTGATACAAACACTAGCACACAAGGAAACAAGGCTCCAGATCAGAACATCCTCATCTGAAGGAAGTCATATATCCAAAGAATCTGCTGGAGGAGAATATTTGGTGTGTGTGTGTGTGTGTGTGTGTGTGTGTGTGTGTGTGTGTGTGTGTGTGTGTGTGTGTGTGAGCCTACCTGGTAGCAGCGCTCTGACATCCAGGACACCACCAAGTCAGTGTCCAGGTCATTGCTGACTGTCAAAACTGCCTCATCCATCTTAAGGACACTGTGTTTATGAAGAGAAGAGCCAGCTGAAAAAAGAAACAGCAGTACAGGTTTTGATGATCAGATGAAATGCTGCACACTAAGAGAAAACATGCAGAAGATGCTACAGCTTACAATGTTTCTGGAGCTGACCACACCCAACTCTGAAGCCACCGACGTTATGAACATTATTTCTATAATCAGGAACCCATAACACTGTGCTTGCATTTGCACTGGTTATCAAATGAACCAAAAGCACACACGTAAAATGATCCCAGCTTTCCTAACCCCATGTCGACGAGATAATCAAGGCTTTGCTCTTGAACGCCATCGTAAAGACTGCAGCTGTGCAACCAGCTTTCAGTGACTTACCTCAAACCTATGGTTCCCTGCTGTCGTTATGGACGAGAAAGTTACTCCATACCGAAGTGTGTGGTAGCTAGATGGTTAGCCAGAGTCTAAAAACTGTCCAGTCTAACTATAAGCTACAGCCAGTCGTTGCTGCCTTGAAGAGGAAAGCATGTGAGAGGGCTGAAGTTATGGCTGCAGAGCCCCATGGTCACATGCTGACTTAATCCGCGAAATACCCCCCAAGGAGGGAAGTTCAAACGACTGGAGCTCATTCTTGGACAACAAACTGTTTCCTCCAAATGGGTGCTAATCTACAGTTAGCTCCGAGCTAACAGGCATTACAGCTAAATAGTCAAATGACATATCTATAGTGGTGAATTTTCATGTGGTTGACAAAAGCCGCATTCACTGCTGCTATGTAATTTAAATAAATCAAGAGGCTGATTGAGGTTGGTTTCCTGACATTGGCTAACTACCTAGGTTGCTAACAACCTAGCACTATCTTGCTTTTAGTTTTCACTTGTCAACAATGCTGTGCACTTACATGTAGATATTTCAGCTGCCAGTGGCGCCACGCAAACGGCTACAACCAGAGCAATGGCAGCAAGGTAAAACATATATTTCTCTGGCTGTGTCATTTCTTCCTGTCTTGCCTGTTTCACCCCCACGACCGAGGATGTGTCTTTTGACTTTTTCCTTCGTGTTCCTTTTGCCATAATATATTTCTACTTCCGATCCTTCCTTGTTTTGACATTGTAGTGGGAGCCAGAAGGGACAAAGTACATTATTAACGCTACCTGGTCGTTGGCCTCGACGGGGACACATATAGATCAATACCACTGCACTGAAACCTGCTCGTTTGGTTGTGTAATAAGATCCCAGAAATTGTGTCGTAAATGTTTTTGCAGGTGTCTGCACACCGTTGCAATGCAAACGCCGGTGCAGTCTGCTTGAATGTTGGATTTACACAATGTTGGATTTTTTTTGTTTTTTTCGCCAAGCACTGCATGCTTCTTGCAAACAGACATCACTGGGATCATGAAAATAGTTGAAGGATACAGCTATGGTTATAATGTAACCGAATCACTACTGTATGGGGTGCTGGAATCAGAAATGGGAGGTCCACTGTTTGTTGTTATGGTAACGTCTGTTTTTCAACCATCCATCCAGGCTATATATTAACTAGTTCCCATCCTGTGTTTAAAAGCGGCTCTTCTTGATAAATACAGACTGGGTACGTTTTTCAAATGACCTGAACTGCACCCAACCACTATCTAAAAGTCATCAAGAGTCATCAAAGCTGTCTCTTTTTAAACCTTGGAAAACTGCATGCGCATGCGCTGTAGTAACAAGGATTCCAAATCGATGACAGAGTGAATCGCCGGCGCCTCCCATCGGACTTCATCTATCACAATGGCAGATAAACAAAATGCCCAGAAAAGGTAAAATAAATATTAACCAGTAAATGACGTTTCATCGTGACGTTAAATATTAATAGTATAGAAAAGATGACTAATTAGCCACAATAAAGTAACCACGTAGCTAGTTTAGACGGCTTATCGAGGTGGCTAACTAGCAACGTTAGCTAACATTTTCCACACTTTTTTCTCGCTTTATTTTCTCTCGTTTTGCAGTGTCAAAATAGCCGCTGGAGCTGTAGTTTGTGTTGAAAGTGAAATCAGAGGAGATGTCACCATAGGTAAGATGTGTCGCTTTTCATCACTCGCTAGTAAACACAAGCAGTTCAGAAAACCTGCATTTTCTTTTTTTTTAAAAAAAAAAAAACCTCTAAGCGATTTCTGCAGATTTTACTTCATTCAGGTGCCTGAGCCAACTGTAGCTTTTATACTCTCTTTGATACCTCAGGCCCCAGAACAGTGGTCCACCCAAAGGCTCGTATTATAGCAGAAGCAGGACCCATAGTGATTGGGGAAGGCAATTTGATCGAGGAGCAAGCTCTGATTATCAACAGGTAATGTATGAATCCTTGTATCTCATTGTATTACATACTATAAATCACTGCCTTATCCATCTTTGCATATGGCCTGTCTCTCTTTTGTAATCCAGTCCATACGTGTCTCATAACTACAAACATATTTCTTTTACAGTTACCCAGAAAACATCACACCAGATTCTGAAGTGGAACCAAAGACAATGACCATTGGCGTCAACAATGTATTTGAAGTTGGCTGTGGTATCCTTTTTACTAGCCTGACACGTCTTGTTCTGTAAGTCAAGTGCTTTCATGTTTTAACAATCTGATGATAGTTAACTACCAAGGCCACAACTTTGCCTTAACGGACAATTTACAGTATCACAAGCCCTGAAGATTGGGGACAACAATGTAATTGAATCTAAAGGTGGGTTTTCTGCATCTTTGTGTGGCTTTCAGTGTGTGTTTGTGTAGAGAAGTGAAACCCACATCTGCAGAGAAGGTTGGAGCTTTTAGATGAGCGCGGTCACTAACTGTATCAAATATCACATATGCTGTCTTCTAGCTGACGTTGGCAGGAATGTGATCCTCACCAGTGGCTGTATCATTGGAGCCTTCTGTCAGGTCAACACGTGTGAGGTCATACCTGAGAACACAGTCATCTACGGCTCTGGGTGTATGAGACGGGTTCAGACAGAGAGACCACAGGTATGGACACACACATCTCGGTGATGTTTGAGAGGTGTTGGTTTAACTGTGTGATGGTGTAACTCTCGTGATGGTGTTTTAGTAGATTGCATAGTAATTGTATAGGTTTTAGTGCCCGTGCATCCACCTCTGGTAGGATTTGTATAGACAAGCATTGTCCATTTAATCATTATGGCCACTTAATTATTTACTAGTGGCTCATTAACCAAAAAACATAATAATATATGTGTACATGCACTTTATGCTAGTTGATTTCCATAGCAGCCAGTCCTACTAAAAAAATCACCTAGTGGTCAAATGTTTGTTTAAGTGGACCATAAGTCGGATTTAACTCTTTTGTCAAATTGATTCAGATTAATTTTAGACCGTAAATTGTTACTTAAAACCCAAGGTATGAGTTGTAGAGACATGCCACCAGCCTATCTAAATATGCTTTGCTTTATATGACTGTAAGTACATACTGTGCACAACTATAAAAATCCCTTCTCTGAAATATGCTTCCTAGCTTTCTCTGAATGGTTACACATTTTGCTCATGTTAATATGACCAAGCTTCTCACCGGTCAGTCGTGTTTATGTCTGAAAGGTCCTACATATATAAATATTAAAGGTAATGGTCTTTAACCATGCTGTATACAAAAGCACACTGTGTGAACTACATACTGCACAAAACCATAAGCCATAAATTGAAGCTAAAACATGCCAGGCCTTATGTTTTTACAGCCCTCCACTAACTTAAAAATAGTATGCAATAAAAACTTCATGTTTACGCTTTTGCTGAGCCTGTGAGATTTTGTACATTACTACATAAATCAGCATTTAAAGAAGAACAGTAGGACTCTGGGCACCATTAGTTGAACAGGCTGTACTATAATTCATGTTACAGCATTGCAGTTTTCAAGTTTCCATTGGGCATTTCCTTCCATAGTCTACTCAACCTGTTCACTATAAATCGTAGCATTTCAGATATATAGTAGATGTAAGTGGCTGCATGATTTTGAGATGTGCCCATCTGCCCAATGTCTGAAACTTAAAGCATTATGAAAAACACCACTTTAATGTAATTTACTTATTAATATTAGTAAATACACATTTGTTTTGTTGTCTTTACAGCCCCAGACCCTTCAGCTTGACTTTCTGATGAAGATTTTGCCGAACTACCACCATTTAAAGAAAACTGTCAAAGCAGGCCACACAACTAGCTAAAATTTAGCTGTATAGTTTTTAAGTTGAATTAATAATGGCTTGCAAACCCATGTGTAATTAGATCTTGTTGGAAGGAAGCATGAATGTATATAATTAGATAACATGTACCTTGCTTCATCAGTGATTTTTCTCACTTACTGATTAATATTTGCTACTCTAACAGCAACAGATGAATAAGCATTTCATCTTTATCTCGCTGTGCTGATGTACTGTTTTCTATGATTAATTAAATAACTTCAAAAGTACTGATGTCGTGCAACGTGTACAAATTTTTGATTATTGCAGTAAGAACACACATGGATTCATAGAATGTTTTCATTGTATGTAAACATTTTTGAAAATGAGAGGAAAATACAACATCAAAGGAAACATTTTAATATATAATTTTTTGGCATTTAAAATGGCAATAAACTGGTATAAAGGAACTGTTGCCACAGCAGTGCATGTAAATCAAGCAAAAAGACAGTATGCTGTAACAGTGTAATTTATTAAAATAAGTTCAAAAAAAATCTAGTATCCTAAACCACTATGCCATGGTGCTGCAAAGTAAAAGAATTTAAATATTTTGATATATCACAGGAAGTACTGTCCAAGATGTTTCATGCTAGATGAGAGATGTCAATGTGATGCACTGCACAACACAAACATGTCTTCGGCAATTCCTAATAAAAGGATGGAAGTTTGCCATCAGAGGACTGCTGCTCTCTGAAATTCAATCTTCCACACACACCTCTTTGTACTATACCAAATGAAATGAAGAGAAATGATGAGTATTTACACACTTCAACTCGTTTACATTTTAACAGTCAGGCTGCTGCGCCTCCTTTAAGGATGGTAGTCTTTGTAAAAGCATTCACTGCCCTTAATGGTCTCAACACTTGTTTCCTTCAGTGTCCTTCAGTCATCACTGATCAATAAACAAACTCAAAAGGATTCCACAACACATGTTGTATTCACTCCATGTAATACAAGACCACTGATCACTGAGGAGTTCAAAGAAAGGAAAATAAGCTAATTTGTTTGACATTACAGACACCCATTAAAAGTCCTTGTATTGTAGTGTGGCCAGAGTCTCCATCTGCAGCCATTTCTGATTTACAGAATCTACATCACTCCTCTGAGGGCATGTAGCAGTGAGGGGAAGGGACTTCACTTCTTTGCAGGAACACCATCTGAATAATCCTCCAGTACTCCCGCCAAATGGTTGTTGTGAGTCTTGAAGTGTCTCTTCCTCTGCCCACCTTGCTTCTTCCTCTTTTGAACTGGTAACTGCAGGGAGAACAGAAACACAATCAGCACTGACTATACTGATGCTTGATTAACTAAGAACACATATCAGTAATCATTGTTAAAATGTTAAGGCCTTTATTTTTAGGGAAATAAATCAGGTCATGTTTATTTACTTTTGGGAAGTCAGAACAAAAATCAAGCAGATGAGACCGAGAGACACTGACCACTTTCTTTGGTCCTGTTTCTTGCATAGAGGAGATGCCTTGTTTCTTCAGGTACTCCTCAATCTTCTCTTCATCCATGGAATCAACTGGAACGCTCCTCCACAGTTTCTGAAATTCTGAAATTTAGAAAGAAGCAGAAGCAAAATGATCATAAAGCTGGACATTCAGTTCTTTCATGATTTTGACCAAATGCATGAAAGAACACAACCCAAACGAAGAGGAGGCCTGAGAGGAAATGGACTAAACTGATATCAAAATGTGCCTGGTAAATGAATGTGATACAGATCTATTATGAATGCTGAGCTTTTATGATACATTCTCATTCTCTTTTTACTAATTACTTAACAACTATGGATTTTGTGTGTGTGTGTGTGTGTGTGTGTGTGTGTGTACACATTAGCACCTTAGATAATGGACAGATTATCATAGTTACTATAACTGTTATGACACAAACGCAGTGTGAGAGCTGAGTAGGCATATGCAGAAATTAGTATGATCTTCCTATTAGTTTTATTGCACCTGTTACGTAGTGAGAGGTTACACCTTTATCATTTTGTGGTGCTAGAAGCTAGTCTCAGTCTTTTTTTCTTTTCTTTTTTTTTTTTTTTTAACTACATTTCAAAAAGTTGAAAATAATGCTTCTTTTGTCTGACCAGCAGTTACAACAGAGATATTTCATTTACAAAACAGATATGATATGAAGAAAGAGGAAAGCTCAAATCTTCCGTCAGAGGCTACAGAGTCAAAGTCTGGCATTTGTTTTATCTTAAACAATTAAAACTAACAGCAGCTAACACTTTTAAATACAGGGAATCAGTAACAAACAGAGAGCCAAGACAGACCCCGACACAGAGAAAGAGTGAGCCGCATCACAATTGATGGACAAAGCTGACTAATTCTCACCTTCATCTACCACAAACTGACAGTGTTTGTCATTGTAGAACAGGATCTTTTTCTTGTCTGGTCTTGTCACAAAGATGATCTGATCCCCCAAAGCCTGTGAACAATCGCACAAGAACTCATTTCACTGCCAATACGCCAGCGTTCGAGTGTGAGATACAAGTGCACATCCCTTCCACTAATCAATGTAATGAACAGTACGTATTGGGTGACATCTTTACATAGACATGTTTATGCTTTAATTGCATTTATTATGTTACCTTAATGGCCTTGGCTGAGTTCGGCAGTCCCTCCTCTACATCGTCCAGCAGCACTCCTCCCAGGCCCAGCTGGTCATGTTTGTCCAGCAGCCTCAGTAAGGCTTTCTTGTCCTTCAGGTTGTACTTGGGCTTGAAGCCATATGTCCCATCCCGGACATCAATTTTTGGGTTGTTTACTAAGGCCTGATATTGTGACATTGGCAGGGAGATGTACAGTAGTAAATTAGTTTGAAGTCCCTAGTTAAGTAGTAGGCCCGCTAGGAGATGTGCAAAAGTATTCATTTAATTTTCTTACCTGTTAAAAATAAACTAAATAGGTTAAATACTTACATCTTACATTTACATTGGACATACCAAATTCCGACATAAATAATATAATTCTAACACACTTTAAGCCAATTTTCAGCTACAGTCATTCCAACATTTTCTTCAGGTCATGTAGTTGCTATTAAAAGAAGTATCTTCAACAAGGTATGGAATGTTGCGACGTGTTATCAGCATGATCACTCAGTTGCTACTCAGTGGCTTCCTCCTTTTGCAACATACAGGATGTTGTTACAGAAAAATAGTTGCCAGTGGCTCACATCAGCCTACAGGTGACTGTGAATGAAATCAAGTGTTATTTGTGGATTTCAGGTGTGAAATAGGTCAGTGTGATGGTGTAGGACAAGGACAAGTCTACTGCTGACGATAAATAAAATGTTGTATAACACTAAATAAACACAAGCTCACCTCAGTCATGAGCCATTGTTTCTGTTTCATGCTGATGTCAAGAAGTTTGGTCTCATCAAGAATCTCATCTAAGGTCAAGAAGTGTGTGTCGCCATTCTGATGCCTTGTCTGAGAGTTAAGGACAGAGAAGCACATGGATTTAAATAAAGAAAACGCACATATACGGAGTCAACAACAGCATGAAATCTTCTTTAGCACCCAATCTAAAATGTAAGCAATTCTTAATCCTACACCTCTGACAGTGTTTTAACCAAGTATCTACAGTGATTTTGCGCCTCTCATCCAACTGTCAGGGTATTGAACATGGTTTTAAACTATTCAACAGATGGCACCAAAAGGCACACATTCAAAGAAAATCTGTCAAGTTGAGTGCGAGTTCTGCAGCAAGGGCTGAGTCAGACAGCTCGTGTGACAGGGGCTGGCT
This sequence comes from Trachinotus anak, assembly GCF_046630095.1. Taxonomy (NCBI): domain Eukaryota; kingdom Metazoa; phylum Chordata; class Actinopteri; order Carangiformes; family Carangidae; genus Trachinotus; species Trachinotus anak. The sequence goes on along the minus strand of NW_027273870.1, from coordinate 15,545,241 downwards.
GCCTCTCTGCAGAGCCACAGCACGATAAACAAGCTGTTTACATAGCAAAAGAAAGACCGCGGACCAAATGTTACACAGTGTACATGAGTGACTCACTCAGTTGACACAATAGATAACAAGTCAAGGTTTTATAGTGCTTTCATGAAGATGACGCCGTGCTTAAAATCTAAAAATTAAGTGGACACTATTGTGAGAGCTTAAATCAACTCGGAGGGGAACAATGTCCATGATACTGGAATGTCTACAGAACTTCAAAGATTAATACAATCACCACTAAATTACTAAAGAAAGTTCCTTTTGTGTGAACAAGAAATTGTTTACAGAGCCTCACCTTCATATAATTGACTATCTTGGCCAGACAGCCAAATTTGTACCCGGAGCTCGTCTTGATGTTGAAGTTGCCATTACTAGACTCTGTGGGGAAAAAAGAGAACAGATGTCATATCATTTATCATAAAGGCTGACATCAGTGGACTTATATGAACTGACAGAAGCACAGGTTTTTGTGAAAAGACATTTGTTGAAAAACCATTTAAAAAAATCAATTGGACGTGATTTTCACACCAGCTTGTGTATCAAATCAGCCATTATTATAGAGGTCACTAATTTTTATCTAATCAGCAAAAAGCTTTAATGCATTATTCTACCCCTTTTCTTTTAGAGTCCATTTTAGAGTCCATTAGTTTGTTTCTCAGTACTTTCTGACTTCCTTATCGTGTCTCTGGCAGCATCTCTACTGAGGCTGTGATTCTTTCAAATAAGTCACAAATGTATACTTGAATTAAAAAAAAAAAGTTGATGATGTTTTAAGCAAAGCTTTCTCGCTGTCCATGTTTTTATGTTGATGGTATTGAAGGAACAGGTCACATCAAACAACAATGTGGATCACTGCTGTGTTTCTAATAGTCCGTAATGGAGCTTAGCTGTACAGAGGAATAAGCTACACAGCTTATTATTTGGATCAATTTATTTTTGGTTTTGGTCTTTTCAGGGGATTTGTTGACAAAAAGAAATAGAATAGAATAGCACCTGCAATGTAACAAAATGATTCTAAAAATACTGCTGAACCATCATATGAACATAATTTGATAGGAGTGATTTGAAATCCGGCCAGCTGGTCCTATTCTCTGCTGGGAGTTTAATAATGCCCCCACCCCCCGGAGACTGTCTGAGGTCTGGACTCAGCACTCGCCTATCAAAGCTGAAAACAGACAGTGATTCATGAATGATTCATGGTGTAGGCGGGAGCTTCTGTTGCTGTGAGCTACACTGTGGGCAGGACGCTGAAATTGTGACAGGCCGGTTAACGAACGGCGCAGAGGCAGGGCTAACAGAAAAGAGCCAATGATGGAGAGAAGCCCGTGCCGTTCAGCTGAGACATGAAGAGCTGCAAGGAGTGGCGGAGGGAGCGAGCGAGTGCACAAGCAACGGATGGAAGTGCATGAGAGTGCTAAGGAGGAAAACAGGTCGAGGAGTGAACGCGGAGGAGGGAGAGAGTGGAAGACAGAGCGATAGGTGGAGCACCAAAAAAAGAAAAAAAAAAAAAAAAAAGAGGAGAGTGCATCTGTTGACTTGCATCTTCTGAAAGACTGAGCCAGACACACAGGTGAGTCTGCATATTTTTCAGGATAGCATCCTCAGAATAATGTGTGCGTATTAGACATCAACAGATCATAACAATCCACAGTATGAATTTAAGCTACAGGCTGCAGGCTGTGCAGCTATGACTATGAGGGGGTTTTTGTGAGCAGTCCAGCATGTACTTGGTAAATCATACATCTTTAATGCAGCAGATCTATTCATGTAGCCAATTCCTTATGCATTAGAAAAATCTAAAATTGCAAATCAGTGTACCAACAACTATGTATGAAAAATGAAATTTATACTATACTGACAAGCTGAGATCTTCAGATGTCAATTTTAACATTAAGGCCAAGAATGAAACACGAACACGCAATGGATTAAATAAACATGGATGTGTCTGTCTGCACTTGTGCCACTTGAATACCAAGCATCAGAAACTCTGTGTGGGTTTCGATGTCTGTGTGTGTACTCATGTGCATCATGTCAGGCTATGTTTGTGGAAATGCATTAACTAGGTGCACAATATAGACCTCTGAAGACAAATCAGTGAGGGACGGACAGCTTTGAGGAGCCAATCAGGGGCATTATCAGTGTCTGCAGTTTGTCCGTTTAGTGAGAGACATCCACTGTGTAGCCAGAGAGCAATATCTTAGTCCTACAACACCTTTCAGAGCTTGGCTGGGGCGGGGCTCATTTAGGGTGAGATAACAGCTACTGTGAGGATCATACCAGTCACAGTGTAAGCATTTTGTCAGCATGCAGGAAAAGATGAAATATGCTAATTTTAAACCCGAGCAGAGACTGAACCAACTTTACAGCAATCAATCAATCAAACCAAACTTGTGCTTAAAAATTTGAGCAAACATTGTTGCTGAAAAATAAATGCACCACAACATCTTAATTGAAGAAACAATCCCACAAAAAATCCCCTGCATTTTTCAGGACGATATTTGTTAGTAATGGCTTGGACCAAAAGGTAACCTTAACTCTCACTCTAACCACACATAAACCTCCAATTTATAGCTGCCTTTCCCATATTATTGAGGACATAAACAGTATTATACTGAGTAATTACATCAGTGCAAGACTATAACTAAGGCACATGGGTTCTGAAGGGAAAACGTGTGATCGCTTGAGACAACTGACGCCACTACAACAACAGGTTCTATCACATTACAGTTTCAGGTGACACAGAAAACCAAATTACAATCACAAGGAGCATTCACCTATCTCCCACGGTGCACTAAAATACACTCCCACATGGTTCTACCAGGCTGCCACGAATCTATCCTTTTACACACATCAAGCCCAATTAAAGTTGTAAGATCTAAGGAAGAAATGCACAAAAAAGAAAAGATTAGTCAACTGTAAAAAGAAGCACTTATGCCCCTCTCCCTCAACTGCTTTCAGTGGTTCACTCAAGTAATCTGGGTCAGCTGCCTTGGTCTCAGTAGGTGATGTCTGTGATTGTGTGTTTGTGTAGGGGGGTGTGTAGACAAGTGTGTCTTTAAAACATGCATGTACATAGGTAGGTGTGTGTGTGTGTGTGTGTGTGTGTGTGTGTGTGTGTGTGTGTGTGTGTGTGGGCAGAGATACTGGCTTGCTGTTCCCTGAGGATTTAAAATGGTAGGCGGTGGCTGAAAATGTGATAGGATAGCTGAAGAAAGACAAATGGCCTGACAATATGCACCCAGCACATTACACTTTTAATTTCATTGTTTTAGCGCAATTCCTTCACTTACAGCATTTTGTCAAGTGTTGTGAACTAAGAGTTGCAAACCAAGCATAAGATGCAACATTTCGCTGTGCAGCCATCCTTTGTCTATCGAGCTTTTAGGTCTGAGCAGATGGCCTCAGTAGGGTTTGTGCTCTTTAGCAATATAGCCTTTTGCTTTAATAACACACTGTCTTTTTTGGAATGACAGATGTAGGCTAGGGTTTATGTTATGCACATGGTAACACATTATCACATTACAACATGATACCCTCCATGACTATGTAGTATTGCCATAATCACATTACAGCAAATTACCTAAAGGAAACCCTGATGGTTTTAAGAGAGGAAATGGCCTTCCCACACTGTCTCCAGTGAGACTGCGTCCTTTTCAAACAGCACATTAGCATTGTTTTGTTTTTAAAATATATAGATTATAGGGGAAAATGCTTCTAAAATTCTGGCACTACACAGCCTATTATATCAGTAAAAAATTAAATCACATTCAAAAGAAAGACAATCCTAAATATTATGGCCTAAAGGAGTTATTTAATCCTTCTTTCACCATGGAAACAAGTATCACAACCATTACTCTCTAATTTGCTGTCACCACCTTGCAGTGAAACCCAGCACAGCAGGCACAGGCATTAACAATCTGTCTTTCTCCCTGTTTTTGTTCCTTCCAAGGAGAAATCATGGCCAACATCACTGCCAATATACACCCAAGTAATCTCCCATGGCACCCAGGGGCGGTCTCTCTCCCCCTTGTCTCCTTGCAAGTCCAGGAGGTCTACCCATTCCATGACGGCTGGAATGTGGCGTGCTTCGTCATCCTTCTGCTCTTCATCCTCACTGTCCTGTCTCTGGCTGCCTTGGCCGTGCTCTACGAGCTACTGGACTGTGGGTGTTGTGCCAAAGGGAAGACGCATCACCAGCTACAGGAGGAGGGGCCAGGAAGCTGCAGCAAGCTCATGACCAGCATTTGCAAGGAGCCAGAATCCCACACTGAGGTGGTATAGAGGCAGTAATGATGAGGAAAAGGAACAGTAGGAATTCAGGGGTCATTACTAACTTGGGCAATATTACTGCACTGACCCCGAGGCCCTGAGAAATAGACTTTTTAAAACTGCGTAATAGTAGTTCAATTGCTCACAGTTTGGCGGATGCGGAGAGGAGAGACAAGATGAGGTAACAGAACAATGTAAAAAATAAAGGAGGCAGTTTTTCACTGATTTAGACTGAGTCTAATTAGCTTTTCATTTCAGTTATGAGGGAATCTTCACATATCTAGATTAATTACGACTTAACACAGAGGGCAGACCGTGAAAGCCAAACTTTAAACCAGACATAATCAGGAGAAAGAGAGGAGCACCTTAGTAGAAATAGTACCAGTAGTGAGGCCCCATGAAAAGAACACAACACCTAAAAATGAAGCCTGTGGCAGAATGGGTTACAGTGAGGCAGAACTTTTTTTTTTTGCATTGTTTTCTTTTATTGAGTATAAAGTTGCATGGCCAAAAAAAAATTAAAATAAAAAAAACACTACTCAGCCTCAATATAGTGAATTTAAAGAACAGGTCCTCTTGCTCAGCGAAATCTGCCCTGTGAGTACTGCACCGTACAAATAAGTTTCTATGAGACATGGTAAAATGTTGTACATGGACCGAAAATGATGTTGTTTCCCAAAAGGGCAACAAAGAAACTGATCAAGCTTAGTTGGACATTATTGTTGCTTTGGACAAAACCCGTGTTCCTGTGTTCTTTGGTAAATTTTGTGCCAGTGCTGTCAACATGTTAAGCATTGCAATATTATTTGATGACACTTGGTTGCTGCACAGTGATGTACTTTATCATGTTGAGCACAATGTATAATTTCTTATGCCTTACCACAAAATGCCTAATAAATTGTCACTTAACTATGTACCGGTTTCTTTTTTTTAGCTAAAGAAGTAGCTGACTGTCTGTAATTATAGATCATTCTTGAGAGTGCAAACTTATATGAAACGCCAAGCGACAAGAAGCCACTGCTCACAGTACAATTCTGACATGTTGCATTTACACTATTCACATACAAAACTGCAATATCTATATCACACACACAACAATATCATTTTTATTTTCAAGCAGTGCTCTGATCATTTAAATGTGCGAGCAGGGGAGGTAGAGTTCTGCAGGACACAGACGGTAACAAGGTCTAGTGAATTACTACACCCTGTAACATAATGGTTTTGAAATATGTACCCTATCTATAAAAGCTAACTTTACTTGTTTGGAGGAGCTGCTCAAATCACAAAAATGATATGACAGGGTTTTTTTTTTAATTATATTTTTGGGCTTTTTATTTATAGTTACAGTGAGAGAGAGACGGGGGATGACATGCAGCAAGGGCCACTGCGGTTAGGGCTTAGCCTTAACGGTACGCGCCCTACCAGGTGAGCCACTGAGGCGGCCAGTACAATGATATCATAAGACGGTATCAGCTCTCTAAACGTGACTGATGCATCCGTATTAATAGTGAAATGTGCAGTGATCATGGGCACCAGAATCAGTGTTTCAAAGATGCATTATGTTAGCAGTAAGGCTTCCATCTATATATAACCCAACAACACAAGAAAGAAGCCATTTACTGTCACAAATGAACATGTTATAATCAATTTTTAAAACAGACTGCTTCACTTACCGACGCCATGTTTAGACCCTGAGGAGCTCTCCTTGTCAACTTTGGGCTTCTTTTTCTTGTGTGAGTCTGAGGACGCCTGTCTCTTCTCTACAGCTGGAGTGGACAGAGCTCTTTTCTTGAACAGTTCCCTCTCCCTTAGTAGAGCTGGGTCCATCCTGGCAGACAAGAGCACAAAATAAATCAAAAACAGCAACAATCTGATTAAGACACAATAAAAGACAATTCAACAAAGCTTCCTTCAGACTGAGATGTTGTAATATGTTAACATTTCAAATCATCTATCATTGATGACTGTCTCTCTTCAAACACAGCCTAGTGTTAAGGCAAATGTTTCATAAAAATCAAGTATTTTTCATCATACAAGGAGCGTGGAGGTATCGCACTATAACCACAGCTGGGTTGACCAGTTTGGGGGACCTGCAATAAAAATGAGCCAAGGGGGCCCTGCTGACACCCTCATCTCTGCCCCATTTGCATTGAATGTGTTCCTCCATGTTCCCATCAAGTACAGTGCACCCAGCACACGACAGATAGCACTCAACTCAATTCATTCAGGGATGTAGACACGGTCAAGACAACCTGCTGAAGTTCAAACTGAGCATCAGAATGGGGAAGAAAGCAGATGGGCTAGAGCAGCAGAAGACCACACCGGGTGCCACTCCTGTCAGCTAAGAACAGGAAACTGAGGCTACAATTCACACGGGCTCACCAAAATTGGACAATAGAAGATTGGAAAAACGTTGCCTGGTCTGATGAGTCTCGAGTTCTGCTGCAATATTTTTGGATGGTAGGGTCAGAATTTGGCGTCAACAACATGAAAGCATGGATCCATCCTGCCTTGTATCAACGGTTCAGGCTGGTGATGGTAAAATGGTGTGGGGGATATTTTGTTGGCCCACTTTGGGCCCCTTAGTGCCAACTGAGTATCATTTAAACACCACAGCTTACTTGAATATTGTTGCTGACCATGTCCATCCCTTTATGACCACAGTGTACCCATCTTCTGATGGCTGCTTCCAGCAGGGTAACACGCTATGCCACAAAGCTCAAAGCATCTCAAACTGGTTTCTTCAACATGACAATGAGTTCACTGCGCTCAAACGGCCTCCACAGTCACAAGATCTCAATCCAATTGAGCATCTTTGGGATGTGGGGGGACGGGAGATTCGCATCATGGATGTGCAGCTAACAAATCTGCAGCGACTGCTTGATGCTATCATGTCTATATGAACCAAAATCTCTGAGGAATGTTTCCAGCACTTTGCTGAATCTATTCCACGAGGAATTAAGGCAGTTCTGAAGGCTAAAGGTGCTCCAAGCCAGTCCTAGCAAGGTGTACCTGACAAAGTCCCCGGGGGGTGTCTTATCATAATAATAATAACAATAACAATAACAATAATAATCATCATCATCATCATCATAATGATGACAATAATAACAAAGGTATGGATGTTGACACATGGCTCCTCTACAAGACAACACCCACTGACAATAAATGTAAGGTTTTCCATACCCGTACCACTCAGTTGCATTGGATCCAGGCAGGCAAACATATACACGTATAAACATAGCATGAAAACGAATGATCAGCTCTCTTGCACCAATATAAACTGAACCGAGAGGGAAAAAGTACTAACATAAGTCCCCAAAATGTAAAAGCCAAGTTAGCTAACATAAACATCGGCTAGTTCGTCTACCAGTCGGATTTCAAGCACCTGGTTAGTTCGGCATGGTTTTCAGTTCGCCTGGCGTTGTTGCTTTTGTTGTGAAAATAGCACGGCTAACGTTATCTCACTTCATCAAACGTTGCTATACCGCTTTGGATATTTGGATACTAGCGTAAGTAAGCAAACGTAACGACATAGTCTGACACTTGTTAGTTGACATTAGCATTAGCTTCCCGATGTATTGAACGTTATCTAAAGTGAACGTTACCTGACACTTTGTTCCTGTTCTCAGAGAAAGTGACGGATTTGTCCGGGAGGACTGTGTAATTTCAGAGAATGTAGGCTTGGAGGAAAAAGGCTTCCTTCAAGAAATCGTCGCTTTATCAGGTTCCTTCAGAGATGATATAAGTTAACGCTAGCTAACTAACTTCATACATAAAACGTCTCATTTTCCTTCTCACGCTGCGCTTCCGGTTCTTGTTCCATTTGTCGGATATCGACAGTTAAGCCTTTGGGAAACGTCATCACGTAAATTGTAATCGTGCAAATACAACAAAAACAACCATTCAAAACGAATTATTAAAGGTAAACAAGAGAATGTATGCGATGAAATATGCTATAGCCATGTCACGATGATGGTGGGAGCGACTGAAGAAACAACGTGTTGTAAAATAAAAGAGGAGGCAGATTTCGAGGGGGTCAGTACTTACAATTTCATATGCTGATGGTGTCTAATATATTTCTATTTCCCCCTTAAATGAACACCATCAACACACAGTAAAAAGAGAAACAAGTGTGCAATATTATTTTTGACAAAACACACGTAAATCACAGTCCAACCTAAGCAGGAATTCATTGCAATGATAAAATGTACCTCTGCTTGGAGTGACGATGGAAATACAAGATTTTTATTTTTGGAATATTTTAATATTGTTGAGAGTACTTATTCAATACATTTTCTCAGTAGCACTGCTGGATGTAGTTCTTAAATCACTTCACCTCTGATTATTTTGAAAGTGTCTTCAAACCCTGAGAAATGCTGGTTAGCTCTCTCCATGCAGTAAATAGCACACTGGCACCATCTAGTGTTTTTTTTTTTTTTTTTTTTTTAGGTAAGTGCCTGCCTCTCACACACTGACACCCCCTCTTATTTCCCCATCATGCAAGAGATGTGTTGGGCCTCTGAAATTCTACAAGTGCTGGCGGGTGTTTTCTCTGTCTGACTCTCAAGTTGACAATGAAACAATATCTCTAAATTAAGATAAAAAGAAAAACTGTTAATGTGCCGATACATTTCCATGTGTCTGTCACCAGTGCACTGTTCATGCTACCTGGTCAGTGATGTTCCCTCGTACACACAAGCATACGACAAACAGGTAAAACAAGTTCATGTTCATCTGTAATTTCAGTTGTTAAAAATGAATTTAACTGAAATAATGTGTCTTTGCATCAGCACCTGAGTGCAATAAAGTGTAAATATGACTTGGCTTAAATAGTGAAAACTCACTGCATCCAAAAACATGCGGTATGGGAGACTGGAGCTGGTGAAGTTTACAAAGGCCATAACTATACTGCATACTACAGATTCTGTTATGAAACAGAGCACAGGAGTTCATCCAACTGAAGCTGGACTTTTCTGTACTGAGGAGGGATGGTTACTCCACCGCTGGGTAAACAGGTGGGAGAAGTGGTGAGATAAGGCTGCAGTATAACCAGGTCATTGTAGCAAATGGAGAGCTAAGCACCAAGCAGCAGCAGCAGAGTTTGGAACATAAGCCACAGAGCAGAGTTGGAAACATGCTGTTAAGCTCAAACTGTAGGAGGGGGATAGAGGGCTTTTTTTTTTTCCAAATTAGTTCTCACATACAGAAACTTTCCTGCTGAGATTAATTGGCGCATGATTTCACAAAAAGGATGCGTTCTTGTTTCATTCAAAATGTATGCAAAAATTAATAAACTTGAACATATTTAAGAGTGTTTTCCTTGTAAATTTGCCTACTTAATGAGGGGAAGTGCATAAGACTTTGGTTCCATATTATTTCTGAGTCAGTGGTATATCAAGTTTGGTGGTCTCTGCTAGCTCATCTGCTGCAGCAGGACTGTGTGGGTGTGGTTTGATAAGACTGGACTGAAACCAATCATAAATGCACAGAAGAAAAAAAAAAAGAAATGCAGAAATCTTCCATGTGACATAATCAAAACTCTCAGGGTCCTCAGAGTAATCTTTTACAAATCATTTACAAATGTATTCAATACAATAATTGTGGAACCAGTAACACTAACTTACAGATCAGTAACAGAACTTCTGCTTGAGAAGTACTGTGTGTGATTTGAAAGGATAACGATTCCACAGTTTGTGGTCATTTATCCCTTCATACACTGCACACAGTGAAACTGAGCACACTCTCTGTACTGAACTGTTTTTTTTACTCCCCACAGTGAAAGAAAATGCCACAAATTTGAAACTCAGTTTGCTTCTCTTTTTGTCTCTTTTGTGGGCACCTCTCATGCATGTGTTACAAAGATGCTAGCATGTGTATCTAAAGTGAGCAGGGTGCCGTCTCTGTAATTACTTTTTTTGATTCAGTTTTTCATATGTGTTGTGTTCTCTCTTTTTAAAAGTCATGCCATGAGTTTTCTCTTTATATAAAGTGTGTTATTAGCTACTCCACAGGGAAATGGAAAAAAAAAATGAACAGGAGCTTATGTGCATGTTTGTGTGTATTAGTCATTTTTGGTGTAAACTAATCTTATCTCACATCCTCCATCTGTCCATGTTGCTTATATCAAAAAGATGTCGAGATTACAAAATGTCATTGTGATCTCTGGTGTGTCTGTTTGTGTGTGTATGTGTGTGTGTGTGTGTGGGTGGGTGAGTGGACACAAGTCCTTGGTTGGGTGTATTATTCCAAAAATTCTCCTCTGTCCCTGATAAGCAATATTGCAGAAAACTCTATATGCAGGTACAAAACAGCGCAAAAGATAAAAACAGGCATCAGCTCATCCAACTTTCAGATGTTCATGTGGATCACAGAACAAATTAGCATCTCCAAAACTCCTAATTAATGATTCAGCAGGCCAGTCAAAGAAGTGAGCCCACATGAATGATTAAATATGTGCTAACCTAATTTAGGGCCTAATCCATAATGAATGAATTACTCTGTTTAGTCATAGCAGAGAGAGAATGGAGGAGCGGGGGGGAAAGATTTGGACATCAGAGCGTAGTTAGACTTATGAAGTGACTGCTGCGGAAAGCTCGACCTCACCACTTCAGCTGCAGACACTTTGAAGCCACAACAACCTTGGCAAGTCAAGGTGTAACCGCTGGACTGGAGACGGGATTAGATTTATTTTAAGAGTCACCATATCCTCTTTATTAATCTGTAGAGGGTTAGTGTTTCATTGTTTTTCACAGCTAAAACTATGAGAGAGAGAGAGAGAGAGAAAGAGAGAGGTCATTTATTCGCAGGTGTGTGTGTGTATGAGGGGTCGTTCCCATATTATGTACTGCAATAACAGAGAGCGAAAGAGAAAGAGAGAGTCAGCACTGTAATCTACAGGTGAGGACTAATATCAAAGAGAATAGGCGAGTGAAGTCCTGGAGCTGCAGACAACCAGTGCAAATCCCTGTGGAGGAGAAAATCTCCAAGTGACGGCTTTCAATTACAACAGTATGAGAAAGTGTGTGTGTATGTGTGTGTGTGTGTGTGTGTGTGTGTGTGTGTACTACCTGTCAGCACTTCTGGGCTTTACTGGCAGTTCGGTGTCAAAGCTTCTGAATTGAAAGTACCTCATGTACACACAAAGAAGCCTACAGACACACACGAGCACACACACAGTCACACACACACACACACACACAGTGTTTCTCTCTCTTTTAGTTTTTCTTCGTCTCGTTCTCACATTTGTCTCTGCTGTATTCTCTGGTGTCTGGGTCGAACTGCTGTTGGACTCTCTCAAAGGCAAAGGAAGAAAAGGGAGATACGGCACACTGGAACTCAGTGTACTACTGTACATTGTGTGTAGGTGTATGTACTGTGTAATCTGTGCCCATGAGTGTTTGAAAGTATGCCATCGATGCAGATTGTTGTTTTGCAGCCTTTACTTAGGAAGCAAAGGCCATGAGCGAACAAACTGTAAGCCAGGATTATGACATATTTATTTATTTATTTGTTAGTTTATTTAATAACACTTTACAGAAAAAAACATCTATTACCTTAAAAGAAGGAAAGAAATACAACATTATACAGTATACAGGTCATGTGGCTGAATCTAATTTGCAGCCCAAACTCCTGCTTAGGCTTTCAGTTGAACAGGCAGAAGGAAGTCATTAACACAATACAGGTAAAGCTGACCAGTACTGGTCAGTGTAAGTGTATGTGTATGGACCAAAATACGTAGAAATACATACAAATACACACCTATATGTGATTGCTTGAACATTCCATGTTAACACCATGAGCACAAATAAGCTGGTATAACAGGCTTCCCTCTTCTGGTTTTCCACAACATTTTGGAACCTGTCTGCAGGGAGTTGCTTCCATTCAGCCACAAATGCATTAGTGAGGTTAGGCCACTGATGGTGGTAGATAAGGCCTGGCCCGCGGTCGGTGTTCCACTTCATCGCCAAGGTGTTAGATCGGGTTACGGTCAGCACTCTGCGGCGGCCAGTGAACTCCCAATTCAGATAATCATTTCTTTATGCAGCTAGCTGTGAGCACGGGGGCACTGTCATGTCGAAGCAAGAAGGAGCCTTCCCCAAACTGGAAGCACACTCTTGTTTAAAATATCACTGTATGTATGTAGCTTTACTGTAAGATTTCCTTTGGCTGGATGTTAAGCTCAAACTATGGAAAAACAGCCCCTGACCAAAAGTACACAAATGTATGTGTCCACATACTTTTTGCCACATAGTGTATTACAATATTCAGTGATGTGTATATCTATAAAACTGTAATTTTATATCTAATATTGGTATGAAAATAAAGTCAGGGTGAATATAATTAATACGTTGTTAATTATTTTTCAGTGGCATCTTGTGTTGGCAAACATTTTACCTTTGATAAAGATGCAAGTACAAAAATACTGTTTTGCTGTAATGGGGCGACTTGGTGAAACGGAGCGATTTTGGAATTGAACTTCATACTTGCAGTAACCACAAGGTGACAGTAGAGCAGCATCATATTCTGCTGCAGCCTGGTGAGTGACTCATCGAACCGGAGGAGCCGCAGCCTCTCAGACAGACAGAAGAGATAAAAACAGCCAAACCTGCGGCATTGACCCCAGTCTCAGGGCTGCAGCTCCCCTGCTAACCTTTCCAAATGAAAAGCACACCTCTTCTACAGAAGCATACACATTTCCTCGTTAAATATAAATAGAGGAGATCATGGGACAAAGCACCTCTAATAGAGGAGATGCACAAGTCTGACATGCTGTCACGCTCTAAACCAGGCCAGCAGTCTGTGGTTTTGTTCAGACACTCTTTAGCATGCCCTCTCCTAGAACCTCACATCAAAAAAAACAGTGGTCTGATTTTGACTGACTGGTGATAAGTGCGCTGGTCAACGCAGACAATCCTCTGCTAAATCTGACAAGTTAAAAGAAGGAGACGCCTCTTAGGTATTTTGAACAAGCTCGCTTGCTGTGAGGTGGCTGGTGAGGCATCGTTATGTAAGACAGCACAGATAGTCAAGGATGAGGCAGAGTTTTGTTGCTGAGGCAGTTTTTCAGCTATTCTGTACTTTGTAGCAGAAATGGTGTCCCAGAATTGAGTCTTATAGGCATGTGAATATGAGATGATAAACAGCATTAGTGCATTATTCTGCTGTTTATGTAACTGGGGATGAAGGATCATGACGGTACACCGTGGGTTCAAGGCTCTCCTTCCCTTATTTACTGTTCTCCTCTTATATTAATTCCCTTAGCTTCATTCCCTAATGTCAGCCTTTGAAATTAAATGCCAAATAACTCTTCCTCCATCCATGAGTGTGCAAACGCATCTGCCCATGCCACGGCCGGATGTACGTACGTGTCACTGTGCTGTGTGGTTGTGTGGGTGGCACCCAAGCGCTATAGGACAGCCAGGTGAAACGAGTGTGTGCTGTCCAAACCCTGCAGGGGCAAGCTAATCCCGGTTCCTGATGTTAATCTGAGTATTGAGCTTCTGTATGGGGGGGCCATGCTGACACCTGACGGTGTGGAGGTCAAAGCTGTGTGTGTATGTGTGTGTGTGAGTGATGCTCCTCTTGCCCTTTCCAAATGTCACAGAAGGGCCAACTCCTGAGGAGCAGGCCCATAAAGTGTGTCTGTGTGTGTGTGTTTGCATGCCCGTGTTGATAATCTCCACTATTAAGCCCTTCAAACGTATCATTTCTACTGATGTTTGTGTGTGTGTGTGTGCAGACAAGAAAGTGTGCGCACATGTTTGTGTGCACAGTCTTGTTTGCGTGTAACTCTCTCTTCTGCATCCCATTCTCTATTCTCTTATTGCATCTTTAATAACCGTCGTCCACAGTACAGTGCAGTTCACAAACAAAGTCTTCAAAACAACATCTGCTTACCACAATTTTTCAAAATGGATTTTCATATATTTATCCCAAGTGGTTTGTAGTTAAGTTTTGATTCATATTCATGAACAACTCTCCTAAAGTTAGAAATAAGGAAGTCGAAGCACTGTTCTGTCAGACTGTCAAGTGTCACTTTATTAACCCACTTATTCTGCTGTGTCACACTAACAATATTTTTCAAGTGGTTCTGCTGTAAAATAATTAGTTCACACGTGTAGAAAAACACTGTCAGACTCAAAATGAACTATCTGCAAGCCTGGCTTAGCTTCATGAATCCCCATTTATGTTTTCACTCAAATTTATTCCTTACCCATGTGACTAATGTGGGTGAAAACAAAAACGAGTGCTCCATGGTGCTGGATTCAGGCTAGCATTGTCCGCCTACAGTCTGTCACCAGTCTGTCCTATTCTATTCCTCACGGCATAAAAAACAAAAACAGAAAAAAAAAAAAAAAAAAAAAAAACAATTAGCAGAGCCACAGTGCTTGCATGAGAATTTTTGACCATCATTGCCAAATAGAAACAGAAAACGTATGTGTCAAGCATTGCTTTATGATGCTAATGTTTGTTTTTCATGGGGACTTTTCAGCAGCACATCATTTTTGCCAGCTGGGAGTGTGCAAAACATAAGACAATGAACAACTGCAAACAAGCAATGTTTGATGTTTTCCTTCTCTGCTCTTTTACTGCTTGCGCCTCGTTTTCTGTTTCTACACTTGCTTTTTTTTTTTTTTTAGAGGTGGTTTCTACTTTTGGGAGAGAGCTGTTTGCGTGACACACACTGATAACACTGTCCAGAAATATAGGTATAATACAAGATTTATTTTCCCTTTAGCCACAACATTAAAAAACAGCTCTCGTTAGATTTTAGCCAGAATAATAGAATGATTTGAATTGCACAGCATAACATCAACTACACATCTCATATTTAGAAGCACCTGCAGTGTGTTTATATGCTTTAATTTGCTAAACATTATGAAAAGCATTTCAACTGCATCCATTCCTTCTATATTTCATTAGTAAACCCTGATAAAAACAAAAAAGTGCATATTTACAGCTTTTAGAGGCAAACTCTGCAGGGGGACAGGCGGTGTTGGTGGTATTGATGGTAGGGGGTCGCAGATATAAAGCCAAAGTGCAGTTTATAAGACAGTTTCTATGACAATCATAACGCAACGGGTTGTCTTACTCATGGGCAGAGCCCATAATGATGGTGTTTGAATTGTTACACGCTGCAAAACACTGTCATTATTAGAAAAGCAAAACTCCTACCACAGTGCAACTACCACATTACTGTTAGAGGCAACTTTTTGGTTTTTCATGGGAGGAAAAGGCCTTCACAGTTATGTTGTTACATCATCAAAGAAACAGACATGGCACTAATGATTTCTGTGTATATGGTAAAAACAAAACAATGCAGAGCAACAAGAAACACTGTATTTCACTGTTTCTCTGGGATTCTTCCAAGATGCAGAATGGTTAAAGGATCGGGATGGTGAGGCTCCATGTTTTTTGTAATGTCAATTAATCCTCTGAAAAGACTGAACCTAATAATGAACCGATCCTACAAGTATCGACTGATTAGCCACAGCCTAATAATCTACATTTCATTACTCTTGGTGTATTACTCTTTTTCACAGAGGACATTCAGACACAAGTCAACATGTCTACTGTGAAAATGCCCCATTGTTTTCCAGAACTAATATAACATAACATACTGTTGCACTTGATGACATGTTCCTTAATGTTGATGACCATGGGTGCTGTAGTTTATTTTTAGACAATCTCACATACACTGACCTGCCACTTAATCTGCAGGTGGGAATAGTCCCTAACAAATGCACTAGCTAGTCTTGTTTGAATAACACTTGCTATAAATAGTAGCGGCTGTTTTACAAAATCACTGATCTAATGAAACTACTTATTTGTGACATACGGTTTTAAGAATTACATCTTGAGTATTCATTAAGCATCACCGATGTTTAAAAGTACTGAGAGATGAACTAACTTTTCATGGAATTTGTTGATTATAGAAAAAAAGTATATAGAAAAAGTCCCTCCCTATGCTTTTAATGACTCTACAGAATTAGGTATTTAAAAAGGTTAGAATGACTCAGTCATCTATGGCATATCAAAGCTTTATAGTCTGCATTACTGAATTGGAAGTACTGGTAATCACCTGTTAATAAAATGACTAAAATCGCACAGTTTCACTAAAGCCACTCATTTCCACTCATCTATTTCTGTTCTGGGCCAACTCACTATCATGTTTTTGTGAATTCCTCTTATGCTCTGGATCACTGTGGCTTTTATACTCGACCAACTGGACCCTGTGCTGGCAGATGCCGTGGGAATAGTAAGGGTCAGTTATTTGTGTGTGTGTGTGTTTGAGTGTGTGTGATTTTGTATGTGCTTGCATGTTTATACATGTATATCTGTGTGTGTGTGTGTGTGTGTGTGTGTGTGTGTGTGTGTGTGTGTATTTTGTGCTTAATTTATTCAGGAATTCCCCTGATATTAGCTGGCACACATTACTTTCCCAGCCTCTCTCATAATCCTCTTCCCTTTTCATAAGTGTTTCCCAGACCAAAATGGAAAACCAATTGAATAATGAAGTACAATCTGATACAATACTTCACATATTTTCCCTCTTATCATCCTCACTAATGAGGCAAACAGGGTGGCTTAATGGGCTGTTTAGGTTGGACATTGTGGATAATTTAAAGGCCATTCCTTTAAGAAACTATAAATGAGACATATTCATATTCTACCCTGTATCTCTCTACTTGTTTCAATTATATTTAAGAGAGTACTGGGTGACAGTTTTACTTACTAATAGCACAGAATGTGTATAACATATATCTCCAAAATTCATATTCCAGCCCATATTCTCATTTGAGTTAAAGAATTTCAGCATAGTGCCAGTCCCTTTACCAAACCAAGAATATTAGACATTTGTTGTCACACACACACACACACACACACACACACACACACACACACACACACACACACATATATATATATATATATATATATATATATATATATATAGTAATTCTATATTATTTTCCTTCATGCTGTTACACCATTAGTCTGGCAAGTGTTAGACTCTTCCTGTTGGTCAATGCTCTTTCAAAATGATTTGGCAAACATTTTTTTCAAAAAAGCACCTGGCAACAAAATTAGTGACTTTTAGGGCACCTTAGCTACTTTAGAGTCGCCAGTACTGCTCTGTGAGCAAGAGACACACCACTCTCTGTGTCTACTGTGTTCAGTGGGTGGCAGAAAGGTGGCAGAGACAAAATAAAAAATAAATTCTGCTGCCTCTAATGTTTTTTTTTCTGACAGATCATTTTACAAGTAAATATAGCCGAAATCACAGCACTGTCTGTGTCTTGTATGGTGATTTTGTCAGACGATGATGTGGTTATAAAATCAGGACTTTAGCAGCAGCAGAGCAGCAGCCTGGAAATGGCTTGGACGTGACTGTCGTGTTTCAGTCACTTCAGTCTATTTCATACTTATTCTGTTGTCTGACAACAGAAACAGAAAAACATGTAAATGAGAAGAGAAGCAAAAAGATAAAGGGCTGAAACCAGCCAACACTAAGCAGAATGCAAAAACGAGGCAATGACATCATGAATATGATATTTAGCGTATTACATCATCTAGCAACATTTTTACATCCTTTCCAGCAGGCTTTAACTACCTTACATTGAAAGCAGTTTACAGCAGTTTCACTGTAGTTTTCAGCTACAGCCTCAATTTTGTTCATCAACCATGCACAGACCAGCCATATACTACGTATTAGCCTAGTCTTGATTTTATGTAGCCTATACAGTGGAGTCCAAAAGTATTTTATATATTTTTTTTATTACAAAATAAAGAATCATAGTGAACTTTCTGTCTTTTTAAAGCAGTATTAATTAAGTTTCTTAGCCAAATGGAGACAGTGGAACAAACTGTAAACAGACATAATCTGACATTATCATTTCATAAATTTGTAATAGCATGTTTGCAACATTAGCATTCATTTGGAGACATGTTTCTGTCACCTAATGACTGTTTCTAGACGCTCCACTATGTTCACCAGCTAGCCGATAGCTTTCTTGTCTCTTATTTGGTGCTAGGCAGGCAGCATACAGTGGTTTTTGCTGCAGATAGGAGCTTGCCACTGGAAACAAGGTAAATAAAAGGGGAGTTTTGATTTCATGAGCCGGAAACCTTAACAAACTTCTAAGGTAGGCTAAAATGCTGAGGTGAAATACAGACTTGGGCAATAATAATCTGTGAGAGTCTACAGCCATTGCTCTGTGAGGCTGTACTTAGGCACAGCAGTGCGTTGAGATAAATTCCATCTCATCATACTAACATGCTGATGCATGTCCACTATATTCATCATCTTACTTTAGCATGTTAGCATGCTAACATTTGCTAATCACCAAATTCATCAGGAGTCATCCTCAGGAGACCAACGTTTGCATAAAACTTCATGACAATCCATTAAGTAATTGTTGAGATTGACTGACAGACCAAAGTAGTCATCCCTAGAGCCACGCCACCAGCATTACTAAAAATATTGATTGAGTGCAGCTCTGACTTGTTAATATGCTGCACGGATATGGACTGCAACATGGGCAGAGTGATGACTAAAACCCACAATATTCAGATCACCAGGAGAATGGTAATAGGAGCCTTGTGCATGCTGTTGCATAATGAAGACAGTCATCTAAAGTTAGTGTTCTGGCCTTGGAGTCTGAATGTGGAGGATCAAGCTCTCTTCCATTTTGGGTGAGATTTAATAGTCATTATGAAGAAATGATTGCCTCTGTCCAGTGTTCCTCCCTCCTCCCTCCTCCCACACTCCCCTTCATCCCTCTTTATTGAAGCTTCCACAGCAAGTCGAGCACATGCAGCCGCAGATCCTTCAAGAGACGCTGCAATAACTACTCATTCACTGCTGTGTGGATATGCTGTGTATATGTGTCTGTGAACCTACATCCACACACAACCACACTGTGAAAACAGATTAATGCACAGACTCATACAGACATAGGTGGTTAGACACAGGGTCTAAAATCTCAATCCAGCTAAGTCCCAGCAATCACCAGGCACTTTGGCATAAGTTGTATAAAAGGAACCTGAAAGTGTTTTCATGTGTGTGTGTGTGTGTGTGTGTGTGTGTGTGTGTGTGTGTGCGTGTGTGCGTGCATGCGTGCGCGCAAGAGGTAGAGAAAGCAGACAGACAGAAAAAACAAAGCTGAAAGTTGTATGAAAATACTTATTTGAACATTTCTGTTCCTCTCTTCACTTAAGGTGTTTATGAGTGCATTAACATCATACATGTATATGTGGTTATTTCTTGAGCTGGGTGTCATATACTAGATGCTTATTAAAGCAATAAAACTGACCTTTTTCTTTGTGTCTCTCAAACTTTCCTCATCCTCTCAATATCCATTCCTTTCTCTCAAGGTAGCACCACAAATGCTATTCAGTCTCACTGTCTCGCTTTCTCTACCGTGCTCTCCCTGGCTGAGCCTGGGTGTGTGGTGTAGGCAGCACTGACATCTTAGTTGTGGGTATTATTAGTCTCTCTGGAGAGCTCCACCTGCAAACAAGTCACGCCACTGTCAGAGAAGGAGGTGAAACCAACTGTGAGACATGGGCAGCAGGGGGATGCAGAGGGAGTAGCACACTAATGAGAAAATAATCATGGAGAGACACTAAGATAGATATTAAAGGAATACCTTAGTAGTTCTTTTTTTAATTAATTACACCTCATTTAATGAAATGCCTGATGAAAAACTTTGCAGCAACAGAATCTCCAAAAGTGGGAGCCATTTCTAGTACAAAGTTAAAGTCATTGGTTATGACTGAATGTCCCTGGGTGTGTGTGTGTGTGTGTGTGTGTGTGTGTGTGTGTGTGTGTGTGTGTGTCATCATGGCAAATGTGGGCCATCTGTCTGCCTGTCTGTCTGTCTGTGGACAGATTTGCCACAACTGTGCAAGACAAAGTACAAAACTTTA